>NW_020173938.1:71542-89815 GCF_003031525.2 Neophocaena asiaeorientalis asiaeorientalis | reverse complement strand
AAATGGCCCTACTATCACTCCTCTGCAGGTGAGCTGAGCATTCAGGAGAGAGAAGTAAAAGGAAAAGAAGGTGAATTCAGAGAAATGAAACCCGGAATAAAATGTTACTTTTGCCGCGAGACTGAAGAGCGAGACTCGACAGCAGGACTGTGACAAGCAGAGTGTAAAGTCCCCGTTTCAAACCCCACGATGCGTAAGCACGTCACAGGTCACAGAACATGCCCAGGCCCGGCTCCGCCTGCACTCCTTCCTCTAGACCCCCGATTGCTGAGGTTCCTGGACCGGTCCCCTTGGCAACAACAGCTTGCTGGGATGAGGGAGGAGGTGGGTGGGTCAGGAGTCGACGTGAGGGGCTCATCTTCCCATGGTTTCGATACCTGACACACTCCCGCATCCCAGCCAAATCTGAAGGCCTGGCTTTTCGAACTACCTCTGCTTCTGCCCCTGGAGCTGTCTTCCTCGCTCACCTGAGTTAGGAGGGGCTGAACCACACCTTGGGGTCCAACCAGGCCGCACGAAGGGTCAAGTTCAGGGTTTGGGTTAGAACTTAGAGATAGTCGGCTACAGCCAGCCCTGAATTACGGAGACCCCGTGCAGCCCTCGCCCACCCAGCTCTTATCAGGGACAAACCTCAAGGCTTCCATAATTTTCCTAAGCCCCTATCTTGTTCAGTTTCTTCTGGAGCTAACAGAGGGTGCCAGGATTACCCAAGCCTCAGGTTCACGATTCCTTGCAACCCAGGTGGGAGGCCAGATGCCAGGGAGGCAAAGTGGACGGGCCACGTGGAAGAGGCCACATAACGTTGCTCAGCTCCCGGATGGGACACACTCCACACCGAGAAAGCCTAGCCCCACCAGCTCTGTGTGTGTGTGTGTGTGTGTGTATGTGTGTGTGTGTGCTTGTGTGTGCGTTCATGTAACTTTCACTTGGTGCCCAGTCAGCATTTCCTTCAATGCCCTCATCAAGCGAAGGAGGAATTCGGGGATGAATTCTGGCTTTAAAGGTGTAAAGGCTCTTAACCTTCATTTTTACTCTTAATGGAGATTAGCTGTTCACCTTTGTGTTTGGAGAAATAACATGACTTTTTGGATTCCACAGTTCTGATTCAAGGTGGTTTGTCTTGGATTCCATGCTTGAAATGTCAAGAGAAGAGGATTTCCCCTTGTCCTCAGAGGAACCAGAGAGAGCAAAGAGAAGGCAAGCCTTCACCCTGACCTTCCCGTTTTGCCCAGGTTGCTTGTACTGTCACTGCCACCCTTGTACCAATGTGAGCAGCTGGAAATCGAAGATGTACTGTGATTCCCTCTCCCCTTTTGTTTGTTAGCTGTGAAATAAATCCCTGGGCATTTTCATGGCAGCTCTTTGAGGACGTCATTGCTAATTAAGTTCCACTGGAGGGTGGCTGATCACACATCAGGGAACATCGTCATAATCTGGTGTAAAATGCCCGACACTGTCGGCCAGTGGAATTCTGAATGCCCAATGGCTAACTTGGGGAGTTTTATCTTCTCCTAGGTGGTGTTAGAAAGCAGCTCAAGGGGTGAAAGGACACTGGGGCTGCAGCTCGAGGACACTGGTGCCGGTCCCTCCACTGCCACTGTCTTGGACTTAGTGCAGCTGGGTCCCAGGCAGATGGAGCCATGCCCTGAAAGACACACGCCTCCAGAACATCAGCACTTAGTAGCTGGAGGAGATAATTATTAAATTACTTCATACACACTCACAAATCACAACCAATGACACGAAGCTGTGTTCTAATTTAGCTTAAAATGGCTACACTGTCATTTTACTGAGAAGTATGGGAAATCCCAGAAGGTCCAGAATCAGCAGCTGGTGGTGGGTAAAATGAGGAAATTCATCAGTGTCGTCTTTTATACCAAGAATGGGATTTTCTAGAGGCAAGGAGCACAGCGCCCTGCAAGGAACTGAAACCAAGGCTAACCAGCTTCAGAGAAAAGGGCTCATCTGAAAGGAAATGAGGTGGTACACAAAAGTGGGGAGGCTTGGAGAGCCCGGTTCAGAAATGAGCACAGACCGAGGGGTGTTGGGTGGCCTGATCACGGCCATGGCCACACCGGTCAGGGCTGAGCTCCCACCACCGCTCGGCAGTGGACCCTGACATCAGTGCCGTGGCCGAAAGGGCAGTGTGCCGGCCACCGGCACTGCCATGGAGGACGTGGACGCTTCCTTGTACAGTGTTCCTGTCTCTCTGTATTCCTATTCCCAATTAAAAATCCAGAATGGGAGCGTCTGACTGGCGTCCATGTCCCACGGTCCAGGAGGCGGGAGAGGGGTCTGGCTTTCTCAGCTGGTGTAGACGAGGCTGCAGTTCTGACTCCACGCCAGGACACACACAAGCGGGTGCCCCAGGAGGGAAGCCGGTTCAGACTCTCGACAGCCCCCCAAAACGAAACATTAAAGCGGCCAATGTCCAGTACAGAAACCTAAAATCTTAGATTTGACTGGGGAGCTCAGTCATTAAGACAGCTTCAGCAGCAACAGTTAGCACAAGTTTCACAGGCCATGCTGACCATGCAAGCTGGGGAAGCCCTGGTCTACAGCCCCGGACAGGGATGGTCTGCCCGGGCTGTGGTCCACCTGCTCTGCGGCCCACCTGCTCTGCCCAGCTTGTTGCCAAGGTTGCTGTCCAGTTGTTGGCAGGGGGACTCAGTCCGGGACTGCTTTCCCCCTGGGCTCCCTGTCTCAGTTCCACGTCCTGCACGGCAGGTAGTCTCTGAGCTAGGACATCTGGACGTCTGTCACCTTGTGATGTTCAAGCCGAGTTTCCACCTGGGAGGTGGTGAATATTAGGGCCTCACAGCATCGCCTCCTCTCCTCTCCCCGGAGGCACACGGGAGAACAGCCCTGAAGTCAGAGCAGTGCCCGCCCCACTCCGGGCAAACTCCCCCACCTCCTCCGAGGTCTTTCTGGTGAGTTGCAGACCCCATGCAGCTGCCCTCCCCCTCCACTCATCCACCTGGTAAACAAAGGGGGAGGGGAGCAGCCTCAGGTCAGTCCTTGGTAGGGAGCTTAGCTCAGAGCCGGAAGTGAAAAGGGGATGGAGAAGGACTGAGTTCCTCCTGTACAGTGGAGAGATTTGGCCTTTTATACCAGACCCTCTGGGAGGAAGTGAAAGAGGAGGTGGGAAGCAGGTCGCTGTCTGTGGCAGGAAGTGAGGGAGCTAAGGAAACCCCCTCCCCAGTGGGAGCCCCTGCCTCACGCCTCTGGACCCCTGGCAGAGAGAGGGCAGAGCCGTTGGGCAAACGTGTGCACCCAGTGAGTCCACACGAAACAGTGCATACACAAGGCCCTGTGTCCTGATACCACTGTAGCCGAGGCTGTGTTTAGCTGGGTTCCAGCTTCTCCAACACAGGAAGGCCCTTTCCAGTGTGGCCCAGACACTGCTCCTGCCCCGTCCGGGAGAGTGCGGCCAGCCTGAGATTTCTGCCCCTCGGCGTGAGTGCAGAGCGTTGGCTGACAGTACAGTCCTTTATTCTACCCCCTCCATTCTCACAAGGAGAAATTCAAATTCTGGAAGGGACAAAGCTCGCATTTATCCAGGCCAGCTAATGAGGAATGCCGGACCAAATGCTGAGAATTCACACTGCTTAGGAAGTCAGCCTCGAACCCAAAGGATCCACAATTGAGCCAGAAAAGAGCCTTTTCCCCATCAAGCACTTCTTTGTTTTAACAACTCCCTTCAGCTCTGCATGCCCACCAGTGATTTATCCTTAATAAACGTATTCTCTGCACTCACTACTTCCTTCTTCTTGAAGCATCACCACCAAAACCCCGCGTGTGGCTGGTGATGCATTTAGGTCTGCAGATCTTTGGGGCTGGGTTGCTGAATCTCACTAAGAAGCGAGTGTAAGCCTTGCTTACACAGAAGGACCAGGAGACTGCCCCGGTGCCGATCAATAACCAGCAGCCCTGTGGTGTTCAGGAATCTGTGCCCAGGACGGCAGAGAAACCCGGGCGTTCCCTCCCAGCTCCCACCCTGGGGCCGTGCCTGTGGGGTGCCGGCCTCACCCTGCCACTCCCTTCTGGTCCCTGTTGGGCCCAATCCATCACTTTCCACACCCTGTTGTCTCACACCCAGCCCAGTTCCACATCCACGGAGAAGAAACACACTTGGTCCCCACCCCGTTTCTGCCTGTGTGAGTGTGAAGATGTGCTGACCACCAACTCTTTGTGGATTGCAATATCTACAAATCAGAGGTAATGCCTCTCGGACTGGCTGAAAGGAAGCGAGGCAGCACCTAAGGAAGGACCTGGGACCACCTTCCTTTCCCTGCCTCGCCCTCTGTTCCTGCCGCCTCCTCCTTTCCCACCCTTGCCCACTCGAGGTCATCCCCACTTACCATCACCATTCTCACAGCCTCGGGGTGAGAGGGAGTTACATTTCCTAAGCACCGTAGTGGGAATTTTAGGAAGAAACCCACATATGCGTAGGATGGCCCTTTCTGCCACAGATCCTTGGCCTCAAATCACCATACGGCCCCTGGACCGTTACCCAGAAGAGGGAATTGGGGTCAGCACACCCGGAGGACCAGGATGCGGGCTCCGACTCGTAATGGTACCTAGTCCAAGCTCGTACTGCTCACTGCACGACAGGGCAATCAATCGAGATCCGAGTTGCTGGGGAAGGAATAGCGACATCATTCAGAAGCCAGCAGACCGAGCAGAGGGTAGACAAGTGTCCCAAAGAACCACCTTGCTGCGGGCTGGATGCTAGTTTCTTTTATAGAACAAAGAAAGGGGCAGGCGAGGAGGTAAGTTAAAAAGACCCTAAACTTATGGCCTTGCAAATATTACCTGGTCCGGCCAGACTGCAGAGAGGATGCCTTAATTTCTTCCTTCCTGCAGCCATTCACAGGTGGGCCTGGTCAGGAGGTTTCCTGGGAGCTAAACAAAGGTATTTTAGCTTAATATTCAGGCATGGGAGGTGAGGTTCCAGGACACGGGCCATTATGTATACTTTAAGCTATAGGCAGCATCCCTTTAGTCATTAACTTATAGCAAAAGCAATAGAAAACAAAGATTAAAGTGAAAGAAACAGATCCAATATGGAATCAGATTTGTTCTTCCCTTTTACTGTAAATTACGAGTAATATTAGCTGAGCGCTTGGCTTCTCGGTGGAGACAGCAGCCACCCAACACAGCGTTTGCCGCGGTGTCAGAATCTGCTGGGCCCAGCCCAAGTCCCACGGCCACACCTCTGGGAAGTGGACTTGCAGCCAAGATTCAGTGAGCAGCGCTTTTTGCGAAAATAAAAACGCATGGCAGGATGTGGGTGTATGCAGCCAACACATCAGCAAGGATTGCCTGTTCTGGAAACTTCGGTCAAGCTCGGTGTGGTACGTGCGTCCAAGCAGTGACTTCAGCTCCATCCTGCTCCAGCAGGACCCCGGGTCACCCACTGCGGCCCGAGGGCTTGGTGGCCTCCCAAGCGAAACCTCCGTCCGCTGGGCAGGCGTCTAAGAGAAACAAAGCCAGACGTCCCTCGCATCCTTGACTGCTAAACACTTGGTGTTATTCTGAGACTGAGGGAGGACTAACTCCTTGCTCTGGGAGCACCTGTCTGACCTTCGGCCTGGCCTGGCCACCCAGTGCTCGGGCTGCAATCACCCGAGGAGACTGAAAACTATGGACGCCTGGCAGTTACCCAGAAACTCTGGGGGTGGGGGGGTGCCTGACCCCAAATAGCACCCTTGGGGCCCTGCTGTGTGACAGAGGAGGACCTCTGGCTGGGCCCTGAGGGACCCTTCCCAGAGTCCCGGCTCTCAGGGGTGTCCCCTCAGGCGAGCTGGGTGCCACCTCCTTTGTCCTGACCCCAGGGGAACCCATGGGCCACAGGGTGGGTTCAGGGGGTAGCTCGGCCCACTCCTGCAGGGCATGGAGATCACAGATGACAGAGAACGGGGTGGGGTGCGCAGGGAGGAAGGCAAGGAGGAGGCCTAAGGCGGGGGGTGGGGGCGGGATTTGGGTGGTCAGCAGCGGGCAGGACCCGGGTGGACCTGGGTGCTAAATTGCCTGAGTTTGATCATTATGTTGTGATTATATATTTTTTTAAAGTCATTTTCTTAGAGGTACTTCTTTTTCAAGGAGAAGTATTTAGGCATAAAAGGCCATAATACTGTAACTTACTCTCCAAAGCGTCAGCAAGTAATTACAATTATAATATATACATGTGTACTTATAATTGTATTTTCCACATGCCATTCCTGGCTCTTATAACAAGCCTGCCTTTCAAAATGCATATTTTCTTCCAAGATATTGTTTCTAAGGGTTTATGAGCTAGAAAACCAAAGAATGAGGTTTCTTTGAATTGTGTATAAAGTAAGAGTTCATCAGCTCTGAATAATCTGGTGAATAAAGTGATGAACCTCTTGCCATCTAACTGGCCTGCACACAACATGGTTGGACCTAGAGACTGTCATACTGAGTGAAGTAAGTCAGACAGAGAAAGACAGATATCATATGAAATCACTTATATGTGGAATCTGAAAAAAGGGTACGCATGAACTTGTCTACAAAACAGAAATAGAGTCACAGATGTAGAAAACAGACTTATGGTTACCGAGGGGGAAGGGTGGGAGGGATAAATTGGGAGACTGGGATTGACACATACACACTACCATCTATAAAATTGATAACTAATAAGGACCTACTGTATAGCACAGGGAACTCTACTCAGTACTCTGTAATGGGCTATATGGGAAAAGAATCTAAAAAAGAATCCTACAGAGACTAGCTACATATCTAAAAATGTCACCTCTACTCCAATAAAAATTTTTAAAATTAATAATAATAATTGGCCTGCATAGACTCATTCTACTTATTCTTGTATTCTTGGGTGGAGTTTGCTGGAGCCGTAGTTTCTGGATAAAGTGTTGCCATTTCAAAATAGTTTAGCAGTGATTAGAAAATTAGATGTTTTAAAACATTTCTTAGAAAATTTCAGATATTTTTTATGCAATTCAATTTTTGTAGTTTTATGCAATTCAAATTTTGTAGTCTGAGGGAAACTTGCAGTGATTCTTTGCCCAAAGTATAGAAGACTTGAAAAACATATGCTTGCTTTTCCACGTGTTAACTTGCTTAGACAACCATGTTGGGTTTTAGTTTCTAAGTGTGCAGTTCAACCAAGCCTGGAAAGGTCAGAGGACTCCATTTCCTGGAATAAGGCAGGACGGGGATCAGACCAACCTCCCACTAGAAAAAAACCAACGTCACTGACTCCAAAAATTTTTTAAATTTCTTAAAAGCCTCAAAGATTTGGCAAGATAACAAGAAACTAAAGTCCAAAATCAAAGGGGAGATGAGATCTCTGAAAGTTAAATGGTACCCTTAGAGTTGTCTTTGAACTAAGGGCATTTGCCAACTTGGGCAAACTTCAACTTTTAATTTTATACGTGTGTGTTTATGTGTGGGTACGTATGGGAGTAGATCAAGCAGACGCTAACAACTGGTATATATGTGTGTGTCAGTCAGGGCCCAGGCAGAGAAGCAGAACCAGAAGGAAATGCATGTGCAGAGGTTCAGGGTGAGGCACAGGCCTGCAGACAGGCAACAAGGCCACAGGGAGGGAGGCTGCTCGGGGACGCGGGGCTGGAGCTGCGGCCCCCGGGACAGGCAGGCCTCAGGCCTTTGGGCCTGATCTCAGGTGGCATCGGCCTGCAGCGGCTTGAAGCAGGGTTTCAGTTCCCGGCCAGAGATTGGGGTCAGGCCGAGGCAGTGAGAGCACTGAATCCTAGCCACTAGACCAGTGGCCAGTGACAAAGCCCTGGCCCTTTGGCTTTGCAGAAAAGAATTCCCACAAAGACAGAAAGTAGTGAAACCAGTAAAGTGTTTATTAGGAGGAAAAAGGGTACAGTACGTGTGGATAGACACACAGGCGGACTCAGAGAGAGAGTCGTGCCCTCGTGGTAGTTTAAATCACTTATATGGGGCATTTCTTCTGGGTTTCCTTTGGCCAATCATCTTGCTTTGCCTGGTTCTGAGTCCATATTTGGTTTATCTCAGGATCCTGCCGTGTGTGCAGGCGCCTCTCTTAGCCAAGATGGATGCCAGTGAAGAGGCCTATGGGTAGGTTGGCATCAGTGACACACTCTCCCTTTCTGACCTTCAAGGAGCTTTATAGTCGGGAAGGTCTCCTTGACTTCAGGATGAGAAATAAGTGGTCTCTTATCTTTTATCTGGGCGGGGCCCAGCCTCCTCTATTATCCTGCTATTATGGAGTTTCTGTCCACAGGAGAGAAACTCCAGCTGCTCAGCCTGGGGCCCATTATCTCCTGCCTCAGACCTGCTGCGTGAAGCCCACTGGGTCATCCAGGACACCCTCCCCTCCCTCAAGCGAACCTACTATGACTCTAACCACGTCTAAAAAATACCTTCACAACAACGCCAGGTCACACAGAAAACCCACCATCTACTTTTACAACTTTTCCATAATTTTGAAATCTTTCTAAATAAAAAGTCTCACGTGCTGAGCTGGGAGTTCCTTTCTCAGACCCGAGGGTCCGAAGGCCCGCCCTACTGGTCTGGCTGCACAATTCTGTCCCCATGTCCCTCACAGCCACACAAGGACTGGACCTTCCTCCCTTTAACCCCTGAGGAAATCAGCACACGCCCTCCCAGACAGGACGCCAGGCCTCAGCCACAGTGCTTCTCGAAACTTGATGTGCGATGAATCACTTGTTCTTCAGGAAGAGGGAAAGCAGTGCAGGCCAGAAACTCAGATCCACCTAAAGAAAGGAAGCAAAGGAATAGCAGAAGGCAAAATAAACTCTTTCATTTTGCTTAGTTATTTTATTTTTCTCTCACCTTCCACAAGCTAACCTGAACCACAGGAACGCACTGGATGAACACGTGAGGATACAATCTCCTCCCAAAGTAAAACTCTGTGCTTTACTTTTATACTGCCTTTTTTTTTTCCTTTGGCCCATATCCCAGCCTTCCCAAATAGCTCTGTTTTCTCTTTGTTTCTTCTCCAACTTGCAGGCTGACCTGAATGTTTCACAGGCAGGCACATGACCACAGTTGCCGTTGTTGTGAACGAGCTGGTGCCGCACCGTTGTGGCCCAGGGAGCTTGGAACCCCTGGTGACGCTCACAGCCGTCACGTCTGGCAGGGGACTCCGGCTAACACTCATTCCTCTTTGCAAAGACGCCCTCTTCTTGGATAAGCTGAACATATTCAATGGTTGCCGCCTGACCCTGGGAGCCAGGCGGGCGTGGGGGTGACACCCCCTGGTTCCTTTTCACATCACTGTCTCTGCCAGTTCTCATCTGCCTGTAGCCTCCGACTTCCGACTGTAGGGTGACCAAGAACAGCTCAGCGAGAAGCAGGTTTAGGCTCCTCAAGCACCTCAGGTACAGAAAACACGCTACTCTGGAGGGCAAGTAAGAACCACAGGAGGATGGAATTACGCTTTAAGCGCCAGCCGTTTCCAAACAAGCGTGTCCAGACCTGACCTCCCCGGATAACTGGCAGCCTGCTGTGTGTCTCAGCCACAGAACCCTGACCTCTCAGTAGATTTCATTTCCCAAAATTCCTGAGACATGAAAAACAACTGGTACCATGGACTGTTTTCTTTTTTTGACTGTTTTCAATTGTACTTCTCTTTTTCCAAGTCCCTGGAGGGTTGTCCCTTCCCTGTCTTACTGAAAGAATTAACTCCAGTTCCATACGACTTAAGCTATAATGGGAGGAAATGGTGACATTTTCACAAAAACAACAAAAAACAGTTTCAGAATGCTAATCCAGTTCATTCATTAATTCAGGTAATACTTATCCATATTATTATGGTCATGGGCCAGGCAAGGGGAATGTCAGTGAACAAAACAGACAGAAGTACCAAGCTTGGGACTTCCCTGGTGGCGCAGTGGTTAAGAATCCGCCTGCCTATGCAGGGGACATGGGTTCGAGCCCTGGTCCGGGAAGATCCCACATGCCGCAGAGCAACTAAGCCAGTGAGCCACAACTACTGAGCCTGCGCTCCAGAGCCTGCGAGCCACACCTACTGAAGCCCGTGCCTAGAGCCCGTGCTCCGCAACAAGAGAAGCCACCGCGATGAGAAGCCCCATGCACCGCAACGAAGAGTAGCCCCTGCTCGCCGCAACTAGAAAAAGCCTGAGCGCAGCAACAAAGACCCAACACAGCCAAAAATAAATAAATAAATAAATTTATTTTAAAAAGAAAGAAAGAAAGAAACACCAGGCTTACATTCTGTGGGTAGAGATAGAAAAGAAAGAAATTATGTAACCACACATTCAGAAGGTACGATGGGAAAAATAAACCAGGGAAAGGGGCTGGGGATGTGGAGAAGGGGACTCACAATTTTAAAATGTGGGGTTGGGGAAGGTATCGCTGAGGCGCTGACCCTGAAGTCACAGCCCCGACTGCAGTGGGGAACTCTGTGGGCAACAGCTTAGGGATGGGCAACATTAGAGGGGGGCGGTCTTTGGCCACCAAGTAGAAAGGCAATCAGATGAATTTGGAGGTAGGATTCTGGTACCAATTACTGATTCTGGTCACCAGTTCAGAGGTGTGAGCTCTCCCTACAGCTAGCAATGCTCTGACACCAGCTGGGTGTCCTACAATTCAACTCAATCCTGACACTATCTATGTGAAGATGACGTCAGACACCACAAGATAAGGGCTCAGTCCCACCACTGACCCACCCACCCAGTTCAGAAGCCAGTTGCAAGATTGATTCAGCCTCCAGCCCCTCTCCCCCAACCCCAGGATCGGGGGCGGGCAAGACTGAAAATTCCCATCCTCTAATCACGTGGTTAGACTCCCTGGAAACAAGCTCCCAGCCTTGGGTGGTGGTCCAAAAGGCACCTCGTTACATAACGAAAGACACCTTTATGGCTCTCATCCCTCAGGAAATTGCAAGAGTTTTAGGAACACTGTGCCAGAAAAAGGGATGGAGACTAAATATGTATTTCTTATTATAGCTTTCCCCCAATATCCAAAAATAGAGCGTTCCTAGGAAACCTTTCATAGATGAAACATCATAGAGTGAAGAAGTTACTATATTAGGAAACATCTTGCTAACAGACGCACAAAATAAATGGAGGTAAAGCCCAGATGCTCACAGACACAGCTCACAGCTCTGGTGGCCGATGCTGAGATACTGAGTGTGGTTCCAGAGAAGGAGCTGGCAGGGCCGCTCCCACGCCTGGGGTGCAAGTTACCCCTATAAAGGCTCAATGGAAACAGATGCTGAACGCAATTTTCACATCTTGCCTTTTGTTGTAAAAGTGAAAATCCTCTTCAGATTTCCTTCCTTTAGTGAAAACAGGTCTTACGTAAAAGCAAGGTGGCGTAAAGGAAACTTTGGAAAGCGGGGATCCCTGTGTAAATCACACCATCAAGGGGGTAAGGTGGCAGTTCTGTGCTGGAGACACAGAGTGGGAGTCGTGGGCATGGAGGATATTACAGCCGTGAGTGGGTGCACCTAGAGGGAAGGCACTCTCAGAGGTGCTGGAGGCGCAGGGCTCCAGCTGAGCCTGGCGGGGAGGCTGGACCAGGGAATTCTTCACCCCTAGACCAGCAAAGATAGGCCATGCTCCAGGTTTCTTGGAGTTCACAGAGAATCAAGACCATACGCTACTTCTGCAGCCATGGCCAGGTGCCTGGTGAGAGGCTCAGGCAGAACCCGGAGCACGGGCCCCTGGGCATTCCCGCACCTGCGACAGTTTGCATCACGCGGTGTTGAAATACCTGTTACATGCCTTTCTCATCAGACCAGGATGTCTGGAGGGCAGGAGCCGAGCTTTTCCATCTTTAAAGTCAGTCTCTGACATCCTGTGTTCCATGGATGTTCTCGAAGTTGATGAGTGAATAAATAGCACAGACACGGAATTGATAATATTTTTCACGGAGGGTAAGTCCAAGGCGGAACCACCACGATGTGATCCAGGTAGGAAGGCTGCAGTCCCGGCACAGAGCTGCCCATCGCGTGGCACCACTGAGGGTCTCGGGTCCAGCAAAGGGGCATTGAGGCCACCTGTACTTGTAAATATTCCCAAACAAAATAAAGCACAAAAAGCTGCTTCTGACACTACTTGACCACCACCACTTCCTTTTTGCTCCTTGGACCTGACTGAGTCAGGCACAGCTTTCTGGAGAATTATTTGGCAATCTGTATCCAAAAGAATCTTTGTAGCTTCTGACCCAGTAATTCCAATTCCAGGAAGAAAACAATCCAAAACACACACCAAGGAGCTTCCCTGGTGGCGCAGTGGTTGAGAGTCTGCCTGCCGTTGCGGGCGACATGGGTTCGTGCCCCGGTCCGGGGGGGATCCCACATGCTGCAGAGCGGCTGGGCCCGTGAGCCATGGCCGCTGAGCCTGCGCGTCCGGAGCCTGTGCTCCGCAGTGGGAGAGGCCACAGCGGTGAGAGGCCCGCATAACGCAAAACAAAACAAAACAAAACAAAACACACCAAGACTTTATTCCTATAGTAGTGTTTTTCACAGTATTACTCATCCCAGGAAAAAAAATGGAAACAATCTAAATGTCTAGCATTAGAGAAAAAATTAAACTATGGAATAACTAGTTGAATAGGGAGCAGAACAGAGTTTTCAAAGACGATTAACTTCACGAAAAACATTCACGACATAATGACAGTGAAAAACATGGCAGGAATTAGTCATCACATGACCTCCTGCACACATGTCCACAGAGGTACACACACAGTCACGTATACACATGTAACTTACCTCCTTTACAGTTTTTTTTATAACAAACATATTGTACTAATCTGATTAAAAAAAAAACAAGAACTTTTATTTTCAAATACAGGGAAGCATTGGGAACATCTGCTCTTTGTCTTTTAAAATCAGGTTTTCCTCTACATTTTCAAAAAGTAAAACTAGCTTTGGGGATGGGGCGAGGAAGGGAAGGAAGTTGTTTCAGGTTGAAAAGGGAAGCTGCAGCAAACATTCTGAGTGACCGAGGCTTGCTGCCCTTGTCACTATAGCTGCGCCTGCAATCCGGGGCCCGAGACACTCCTGAGACTCTTCTGGAGGGGCTCCCATGGCAGTCAAAGGCTGTCTTATAAACATACAACTTAAACAGCAGGGATGATCTCAGAAACATCAGGCTGAGTGAAAAAAGCCACATACTGTAGAATTCCATTCAATGAACTTCCAGAATAGACAAAACTAATCTATATATTGTTTTAAAAATCAGTGAAGCATTGTCCCTGGGGGTGGGGACCCAAAGTGCCTGGGAGTGGGGGTGAGGGAACTTGCTGAGGTGATGGTCACATTCTGTAGCTGATAGGAGTTTGGGTTACATGCATCTGTCAAAATCAAGTGAATGGGGACTTCCCTGGTGGCTCAGTGGTTAAAAATCCACCTGCCAATGCAGGGGACACAGGTTCGAGCCCTGGTCCGAGAAGATCCCACATGCCACGGAGCAATTAAGCCCATGCACCACAACTACTGAGCCTGAGCTCTAGAGCCTATGAGCCACAACCACTGAGCCCACGTGCCACAACTACTGAAACTCGCGTGCCTAGAGCCCGTGTTCCGCAACAAGAGAAGCCACCACAATGAGAAGCCCATGCACCACAACAAAAAGTAGTCCCTGCTCGCTGCAACTAGAGAAGGCCCACAGGAAGCAATGAAGACCCAACGCAGCCAAAAATAAATAAATTAATTAATTTTTAAAAATCAAGTGACTGTTCACTTCAGATTTGTGCATTTCACCGTAGGTAAATTTTCCAACAAGTGAAAAAGCTGTAAATAAACATCAAGCTCCAGTTAATGCCCTGCAGGCATAAGTATTTCGGAGGGGGGTGTGTGAAATGCACTGATGTCGACAACTCCCTTTGAAATGCACTTAAAAAGATAGATTGGGGCTTGCCTGGTGGTGCAGTGGTGAAGAACCCACCTGCCAATGCAGGTGACACAGGTTCGAGCCCTGGTCCAGGAAGATCCCACATGCCACAGAGCAACAAAGCCCGTGTGCCACAACTACTGAACCTGCGCTCTAGAGCCCGTGTGCCACAACTACTGAAGCCCGCGCGCCTTGAACCCGTGCTCCGCAACAAGAGAAGCCACCGCAATGAGATGTCCGTGTGCAGCAATGAAGACCCAACGCAGCCAAAAATAAATGAATAAAATTAATAAATTAAAAAAAAGATAGATTGATGACTGAAGAGAAAGGACAGGTGGACAGACAATGTGATAAAGTAAGGTTGCAGTATTAGTGGTAGAATTTGGGTGGTGAGTATATGGGTGTTTTCGCTGAAATCCTTCTAACTTGGTTGCATGTTTGAAAATGTCCATAATAAAATGTCAGGGGAAATGTATCCCCTTCCTTCCCTGCACTCACCCCCCTTCCGCCTCTCTTTCTTCTCCCTTTTTTGGTTCTCCCCAGTCTCATAGGCCCAGACTTGGCAAGAGTATTTTCATCACGTTCCAGGTAAAACCTGGGGTCGGGCAGACCACGGCCTGCCTGGCTTCTAGTGGGAAAGAAATATTATTCCAACACTTGTCCTCTGAGCCTGGCAGGAAGGGGGGCAGGGGACACTTTGGAGGGGGCAGGGAGTGCCAGCTCCAGCATCCAGGGTGCCAGCTTTCACGGGCCGCCCCACTGCAGATGGCTGAAGGAACGAGGCTGCACAAACACCCAGAGGGAAGTCAAGCAGTGACCACACCGAGGATCTGGAAAGGAAACGCTGACCATCCAGAATTGCCAAGGGGATTGCTAAACCCAGCTCAGAGCCACGCTGCTTTCCTCATGGCTGGACTGAGGCCCAGAGAGACGGGGGGGCATGGGAGACGACGCACAGGCGCCCGCCCTGGTCCCCAGACGCCCTTTCCCTCCCCCGACACCGCGGGCTGTGCTGCTTCCGCCGCACGTGGGAGCTGCTCTGGTAAATGTGCCGCTTGAGAGGATAAATGGTAATTGACAACACAAGGCGAGGAGAGCCCTTTCCACGTGGACCTGAGCACAAGCTTCCAGAGGATTCTCTGCTCCCCCGTTAAGTGCAAAACAGCTATAGGCCACTGAGCTCACTCTGGCCTCTTCTATGGGGGCTGCCAACAGCCTTTACCTTGAGCATCCCGGTGTACCATTGCCATGGCATCAATCCCTAGTAGAGCCCTAAATGCTTTGCCCACACAGGCACACGGTGTAGAAGCATCTCCATGTCTCCCCAAGTGGGGGTGGGAAGGGGGCACAGGGGGAAGTTGTGTGTAAGGGACCTCAGGGCTCAACCCCAGAGAACCCTGTGCCTCCGATAAGAGAGGCTCCTAATCTTTCCGTGTTAAGATGTCACAAAAACGTACGACTTGCTCGGTCTAAGCTACCATTGTGGACACCAAGTTTTAATTGCTCAAAGCCCTAGTGTTCACAATCTCAACTCTTGGCCACTTGATGTGACCACTTAGCACTTTGGGGGATGTTTTATGTGCTTGGTCATTTATTTATTGAAGTATTACTTAATATCCACTTATTATTGTTTATTGATTTCAGAGAACTGTCACTCCCTCACCTTAAATTCTCATTCTGCTAATTCAGATCACGAGATCAGCAGACACACACGCAGCCTTGTGGAAACATGGTCGGTTTGCTCTTCACCCGGCAGAAGGGAAACACACTCACCTCCTGGGCAGACGTGTCCCCTCCATGCTGCACTCCGTGGGTGGGTGCCGGAACCCCGTGCCTCACCTTGAGTTCACTGTTTCTCTCTGGGTTCCTGCTAGCTTATCCCAGGAGCTGCAGGCCCCAGAAACCAGGGCTTGGGCTGCTCTGTCATTTTTCACCGTGCTTACACATCCCACTGAAGCCTGGCCATTTCTGTGTTTCCGACCCCCACACCCTACAGTTAACAAAGTGGCCAGCCTCACCAGACTTGTGACGTGTGCCGAGATCATCCACACAGCTGGAGCAGAGGCCCAGCCTCATCCTGGCCTTCCCCTCCTTATCAGACTGTCCTGCAGGCTGCTCCAGTGGCTCCCGTGGGCACCCTGTGCTAGGATTGGAGATGTTGCTGTACCAAGACGCCTACCGCCAGTGTAATCAACCTCCAGATGCACGTGTCACCGTTCAGGCCACCCCAACAGGCTCAAACCCACCACCGTGCTCCCATTCTCTGCTGACCCGCACCTCCTCCGTGATGACGGACGGGAGGACCCCGCCGGTCTCTGCACAGCACACCTTCTGAGGCTGCAGCCCCAGCTGCCCAGTGTGGTGGGAAACCCCAGTGGGGATCAGTCCCTGCCCTTAAGAGACAGTCATGCTGCTCAGAAGTGCTGGCCGGGGCAGTCCACTCTGCCCTGCTCTGTGGAGCTCCCCTCTCTTCTAGTTCACTGAGAAAGCACCTCTTCTCCCTCATCGCACTGCAAAGGCATCCCTGTTGCACCTAGTGGGTGCCATGACTTTTCTAGAGGCTCCTGAGTCAGAGCAGGGAGAGATTGGGGGGGAGGAGAGCGCAGAAGATGCCACCCCTAAATGTGCCGCTTTGGCATGTGGAGTATTTAGAGCTGAAGGCAGTCAAGACGCAGCAGCCTCAGGAAAAACTTTTACCTCCTCCTAACTGCCTCAAGAAATTTAGATACCGGACAGAGAGACGCTACCAGAGACATGTTTTTATCTGAGAGAGCCATCTGTGTGGTAGGGCTGACATCTGATCCTCCAGCAACTCCTCGTCTCATCTTCCTGTGAGTCCCCTCGGCTCCATTTGAAGCCCCAGGCCCCCATTCCTTAGATCAGGGCGGCTTACAAGCTTCAACTACCTGACTGCCTTTGTGGCGCATCTTTGTGGGGCTCCTGAATGTATACAGTTAAATTAATTTTTCTCCTGTTAATCTGTCTTATGGCAATTTAATTATTAGACCAGCCAAAGAACCTAGAAGGGTACAAGGAAACATTTCTTGCCCCTACAGTTATAACTGGGCCTCAGGCAACAGGGTCTCAGAAACACTGAACGTGAATATTCATTACTGATATCTTTCAGGGTTCCATGCCGGCTCCCTGCTGCTCCAGCCCCAAGGCCACAGCGGCTCTAGGATGATGCCTTGATGCCTTGACCACTCCCGGGAGAGTTCCTCTGTGTTTGCTCCAAGGGCCCAGAGGCCTCCTGATGTTTCTGCCACCATCTCCATAGGTCATTGGTCACTGGGCCACCTTCAGGCACACAGGGTGCAGGTAAGAGAATAGCCTTTCCCTCCACTCCCAGGGCCATGCTCAGGCCCAGACCTGCATGGTCCTGGGCTGGAGGGTCTGGTAGCCCACACAGTACCCAGCTGACCACGTCCTCTCAGCCCGGGGAGAAATAGAACCAATAATTAGGTTAACCCAACAATAGAGGAGGCTCAAAAATGATGCTCAAAACCCAGATGCGCACACTGCATGAGGCCATTTGCAGAAAGTTCAAGGAGAGGCAAAGCCCTAGTCCACAGAGACAGATGTGTGCATCACCCAGAACCAGGGGCGTGCACAGGATTGACCACAGAGAGGCAGGAGGAAATGTTCTAGAGCTTGGTGGGGCGGCACTACCGGTGTATGCACGTGCTAGAATTCCTTAGTCTGGACACATAAAATGAGGCATGCATTGTATGGGCATCATACCTCATTCAAGTTGATTTTTAAAAATCAAGAAAGGTTTCCAAGCAGTGGACAGAAGACCAGAGCTAGACATGCACCTCCCTGAGGGTACAAGCAGCTGCCCCTCCCCCACTG
Source organism: Neophocaena asiaeorientalis asiaeorientalis (assembly GCF_003031525.2). Classification (NCBI taxonomy): domain Eukaryota; kingdom Metazoa; phylum Chordata; class Mammalia; order Artiodactyla; family Phocoenidae; genus Neophocaena; species Neophocaena asiaeorientalis. The sequence goes on along the minus strand of NW_020173938.1, from coordinate 72,107 downwards.
GCCAGGTAAGGGTCATCTTCACCCCTCCACCTGCATCCCCCACCCATAGTAGGGCGCATACAGCTGCCAGGGTGAGATTGCAGGTCATACCTCTTCTCTGCTTAAACACCAGCCGCTTTGCTTCCTGTCCCTAGAGCAGGCCGGCCGAGCCCCACCACAGGGCCTTTGCACTGGCTGTTCCCTCTGCCTGATGCTCTCTTCCCTTGTGTCTGCAGGACTTCCTGCCCTTTAGGTAGGTTTCCACCTAAATGTGTGTCGCCTCAGAGGCATCCCTGACTGGGGTCCATCTCTATTTCACCCTTCACTCCGCTTCCAACAAAGTCCCTGTAGCTCCCTGATCTTAATTACTGATCACTACCCTCCCCCCTACACCCCCTAACGCTGGGCTGGGCAATGCCACAGCCAGGCTTGGAGATGAGGTCAGTCCACACTGACGCCTGCTCTAAGGATAAAATGTACACACACAGAAGATTGTAAGATATGTCATTCACATATGGGTTAAACAAAAAGTATTGTTTTTATATGCTTGTTTCTTTTTGCTCTTTTTTTTTTTTTTTTTTTTTTT
>NW_020173938.1:70550-71507 GCF_003031525.2 Neophocaena asiaeorientalis asiaeorientalis | reverse complement strand
TTTTTTTTTTTTTTTTTTTTTTTTTTTTTTGTGGTACATGGGCCTCTCACTGTTGTGGCCTCTTCCATTGCGGAGCACAGGCTCAGTGGCCATGGCTCACGGGCCTAGCCGCTCTGCGGCATGTGGGATCTTCCCGGACCAGGGCATGAACCCATGTCCCCTGCATCGGCAGGAGGACTCTCGACCACTGCGCCACCAGGGAAGCCCACTTTTTGCTCTTTTTAATGTGTCTCCCAGCTAATGTAGTTATGCAAGGGTTTGTCTTATGTCTCCATCACGTAGGGGCTCTACCACCTGGAGTCCCTGGCCCCCGGGTCCCCTGCCCACACTCCATACACAGGCCCCAGACGCTCTGGCCAGGGAGAAGCCCCAGAAAGGTGTGCCAACTGAATAAATAAATGAGCTGTGAGAAAGAGAACCCGATGAGCTTTTCTCAAATAAAGGTTAATTCATTTATGTTTGGCAAAGAAGTTCCCCCAGGACGGGGCGCACACGAGGTCTTCCTTCGTCTGCCTCGGAAGGCTGCAGCCTTGTGCGCTGGGGACTCCTAGACGCGGACAGCCGAGGGGGGGGCCGAGAGACGCCCCTTCCCCCTTTCAGACCAGGAGACAGAGCTCGGGGTTACAAGCATCGCCGACCTCAAGGAGGTGACACCTTCTGCGAGACCGGGGTGAGCCGGGCTGAGGAGCGCGGGAGTGGGAAAACGGGACTCGGAGAGGAGGACCGGGACTGGGAAGGAGTGAGCCGCGTCGGGCGGGTAGAGAAGCGAGAGGAGGGGCACGATTGGGGGAGGGGCAGGACTAGGGCGGAGGACAGGGGCGAGCGGTGGGGAGGGGCGGAAGAGGAGAAGCCAGGCGGGCGGGGGCGGGGCATCCGGGGCGGCCCAGGGATAAAGACTCGGTGGCTGACTGGGCTGTGCTCCTGTCACCGGATCGCTCTTCGGCTGCAGCTCCGTCC
>NW_020173938.1:10291-70423 GCF_003031525.2 Neophocaena asiaeorientalis asiaeorientalis | reverse complement strand
GGGGGCCGGGGAGGGGGCGCGGAGCCCCGGGTGCAGGGGCCGGGGGCGCCGGGCCAAGCTACAAGGCAGGGGCGCCGGGGCCGGGCAGCCCTGAATGCGGGAGGCCGGCCCCCGAGAGGGCGTGGCCTGCGCGCTCACCAGCCCCGCCCCCCTAGCCCCCCCAGCTCTCGGGAGGGCAGCTCCCAGCCCCTTGAGGCCCCGGGGATCGCAAAGGACGCGGACGGACTTCTCACCCCGGCGCAGCCCCCGACCTTTTCCGGCGCCCGCAGCCCTTGGCGAGACCGGCCGGCCCTCTCGGTCGGCGCTGGGGTCAGGGCCCAGCCTCCTGGGACCCGGGGGGGCTTGGCGCGAGTTGTCAACTAAATGACCGCAGGCGAGGTAAAAACAGACCCACACCTGTCTGTCCTCCTGGCTCTGCCACTGAATGCCCTTAAGCACTTTTTCCTTTTTATTTTGACATAATTTCAGACTTAAAAAGCAGTAGCAAAAATAGCACATAGAATCACTGTAGATTCTTCACCCAGATTCTTCAAACGTTAAAAAGTTGACATAGTTGCTTGATCCACCTCATCCCCACGTACACGTGTGTAGGGATGTATATATGCATTTATTTTTCTGAACCCTTTGAAGGTAAACACTTTTGTGTATATTTCCTAAAAACAAGGTTATTTTCTTCCATAACCACAATACAGTTTTGAAAATCAGGACTCTTTAATACACAGGCCTTATTCAGATGCCACTGATCATCCCACTGTGTCATTTATAGCCAAGGACACTCCCAGGCCACACGATGCAGCCACTGTCCTGCAGCCCCTTTTACTCTGGAGCAGCCCCTGGGTTGTCTCATGACCTTGGCGTTGTTTCTGAAGGGTCCAGCCAGTTGTGGCTCAGACTGTCAGTGGGTTTGGGCTGGCCTGATGTTTCCTCAACATGAGAGAGCCTCTAGTCACACAGAAGAGGCATGCTCCCCTCTGAGCCTCCTGTCAGCAGATGCCACTAAACGTACCTGGCCACCATGTTGTCGTGTAGTGGCACTGGGGACAGACACTCTGAACATCCTCCAGGGCACCCGGAGGTCATCAGCAAACAGACAAGTCCGTGAGTTGGCCCATGGTGTCCAGTGTGTCCCAGAGCAGGGGATCTGGCATAAGAATACAAAGCTTCCTGGACCGTCGCTTCCACCGGCAGGTCACATCCATGGGAACAGCCTCTGGGCTGTGACATCTCACTCCCACCCTGAGATGGGCACACGGTCGCTGACAGCCTGACCTCTGCCTCTGTCAGCCTGCCTGGGGTTCTGGCCAGATAAGGAGCCCATTGTCAGAGTTGAGAAGAGGGCAGGAGGGAGAGTTAGGATGGGCTACAGGGCCTTGCTCTGGTCCTTGAAGGAAGGCTAGAATTTAGACCCTCCGGCCTGCATCCCATTGGAGAGCAGGACGCAGCCACACAGCACCGAGAGTGTGGTCCTACATGCCAGCCATAGGGCTCCCTGCCATCTTCTCTTGAAACTTCAGAAGATGGGTCAAGACCAGACCCATTTCTCCTCCTGCAGCAGTGGGCTGGTGCTGTCCCCTTTGGATAGGACCTGCTCTCTCCATTCACCAGGTCCCCTCCAGCCTGCTCCTCTCCAGTGTGACACTAGCTCACTGGCCACATGGGGAAGCTGACAGCAGAGGGATCATGGGTCTACCAGGTGGGTCTACCAGGTGGAGCCTGGGTCCTGGCCCCTCATTCCGTGTTTCTCCAGGTTCTAACGAAACATGTCTGGGATGCCTGTGTGAAGCCAGAGTTCACTTCTATTCTGTAATCTCAAGTGTAAAAGGCACGCAATATATGACACACTTGAGAAATATTCCCATCAAAAACCACACCTAAGAGGAAGGCACTCCAGGCGGTCTTTTATTGGCCTAAATGTCCGCGAACGTGAAGCTCTCGTTTTCTTCTGTTCCGGGAGGGAATAAATAAACCTGGGCTACATGCAGGGAATGGGATGCTGTGGGCTCCACCCTGGGGACTGGAGTTCACCGAAGTGTAATCACCAGGCCACAGCTTTCCTGCGGATGCAGTGTGGACTCTTGACACAGTGCCACCATCTTGCGCTCAGTCCCCTCCCTGGCCCTGGGCGCTGGCCAGTTGCTTGCCTGTACCCAGGCTGGCTCCTCGGAGCTGTGCCTTCTGTTCCTGGACCCAGTTAGAGCGTTGGTCCCTGGCTTCCCCCTCTGTGTCCCTGTGGGAGATGCCTTGTTGGAGCAGCTGGTAAACAAGTTCCAGGGAGGGCCTGGGGCGCAGCGGCCGTCAGGAGGCGGCTGTGCTTCCTGGGTGTGGCTCTGGCAGCCTGTGAACGCGGGGGGTGGTGGGAAGAAGGTAACCATGTGTGTGCAGCCGGCAGGTGTCATAAGCGTGTGTGCTCTCTCCGTGTCCAGGTTGTGTCCGGGATGAACTACTTCTTGGACGTGGAGATTGGCCGAACCACGTGCACAAAGTCCCAGGCCAACTTGGACAACTGTCCCTTCCATGACCAGCCACAACTGAAAAGGGTACGCGCCTGACGGGAGCAGGGGTTGGGGGTGCCCATGGGGGCGCATCACGGGTGCCTGCCGGGGCTGTGAGGGGAAGGGTATGTGTGCACGTGACTGCTCTGGATTTATGGGGGTTTAGCTGGGGAATTGGGGCACCGTCTGCTTTGGGGATTGTTGCCTGCGGGATGGAGGACCCAGCTGCGGGTGTTTGCTGGGAAGGGAGAAAAGGCCCTTTAATCCCAGCCTCGCGCCCCCATCCCCGGGCAGATTAGAGGGAATTGGAGGCCTGTAACCGGCCCACCATGCCACCTGCTCACCAAAGGCCAGACTCTCCCAGGGGCTTGGCTGGTTCTCAGGGGTCTCGGCCTCAGGGAGGGCTGCACTCCTTTGTCACCCCTCCCGGGCCCCACCTCTGCAGGGGCTTTCCTGGACCTGGGTCCCAGCCCCTGGGTCCTCCCCTCTGGTCCTGTCTCAGTGCCAGCCTGCTGGGGGTGGGGGCTGGGGCCAGTGCACTTTCCTCTTTAACTGTAACCCTGACCAACCATCCCTCTCTTCCCTTTCGCAGCAAAAGCTTTGCAACTTCCAGGTTTACGTCGTCCCCTGGACGAACACCATCTCCCTGGTGAATTTCAGCTGCCAGGATGAATAGGGGACTGGGCATCAGGCAGGCCGCTGACTGCCTCTCACTCACGCCCCCCCAGAGCACTCACACCTCCCTCCGATGGGTGACCCGCCTGGTGGATGTGCCCTCCGTGTGCCGTCCCAGCAGACACACAGAGAAGGCTCCTTGGGCATTTTTGGAACGGCTAAGGGGCTCTAACTCATTTCTTTCTTCTAATTGCTTTCCAAGTGAACCAAATGCCCTCGCTCTGCTATTTTACTCAATAAAAAAGTAACAGCAGCTACTCCTTGAGTTGCTCACTGTCTCGGGCGGTGCAGCGGGAAGGATCTAAGCAGTTACTTTATGGAGGCACCCTGTCTCGCTGGCTCTGAGGGCAGGCAATGGGGAGGGGCGGGGAGCAGGCGTGGCAGGCGAGCTGGGCCTTCAGCTCTCGTACTCCTGATAATCGGACAAGGGAGAGGAGGGGGGACCTAAGCTGCTGACCCCAGAGACTCAGCTGCTGTGTCTGTGAATGAGTCAGACTGTGTGCTGGGGCTGGACAGGAGGCTGGGGAGGTGATGGAGCCTGAGACCTGAGTCACCCTCCGAGGGGCTGCACGTGTGCTGAGCTGATCAGACTCCTGGGATGAGTCTCACTGGTCACGTTCCCTAGAAGCAAAATAATGATTTAATGTCTACCTCTTTCCACAAACAACTTTGGGTACCTACGAAAAAACAAAGACCAAAAGTATGTGTAACTGATGGAGCGAGGGAATACGGATCAGAATCAAGGTCAAACAAGGTCGGAATTGGGAATTCAATAGAATGAGAGCAGGCCTTCTCTGATACATTTCGGGAGCCGTGGAATCTACAAGGATTTTACGGATTCACACCCCTCCTTCTATTCTCTGGGCTCCCAGATAAAACGGGTCTTAGCGCAGAACTCCACGTAAGGGGTGTGGAACTTAAGACACATAGTGGGCCTTCTTCTTTCCCTAAGGGCTGTATAATTAATAGGCAATGTCACCTCTTAGTGTCACCATCGTTCTGCAGCAGAGTGGATATTTAGTGCCCCAAGCTGGGAACAACGCCGCTCCCTGCACTGCCCTCACATTGACCATTCACTACCGAGGGTGACGCTTCCTCTGTTCCCAGATACCCACCACGCTCAGGTCAGCGTTGCCCAGCCCTCCTGTTGTATTGCAGTGACCACAGAAGGCGAAGGGACAAAGGGAACTCACCTAGATGACTCCAAGGCTGGCACCTCAGGTGCCACAGCTGCACCTGCAAAGCTAGAACCGGGACACCAGGAAGAGGGTGGGGACCGTCCCCTTCCACCTGCCATCCCCTGACTCACTGGGCCCCGAGGGCTTCCCCCCCACCCCGCCGCCCCCTTTCTCTGTCTTCACCGAGCGCACAGCAGAGCCTTCTCACCCCAGACTTGACTTAACAGAAGGGCTTTGGGATTCAAGGAGTGAGGCGCTGTCTGCAGGCCTGGCACTGGCCAGGTTTGGACCTGGGGCTGGGCCCTGCAGGGGATCCTGGGACTTGTGGACACAGAAGTGGTGGCCTGGGGCAAAGGCCTCCCTGCAGAGACTCTCCTCCTGGGTGGAAAATCTTGCCTTTCCACAAGCAGCCAGCAGCTAGGCTGATTTCCCATAAAGTCATCCCTTTGTGATGCTTCCAATGCCCTGTTCGTCGTGGAAGTCTGGGCAGCTGCGTCGGGGTGTTCTCTGCTTGGCTCACCTGCTTCTCCCACCACCTAGCCCCCGCTTCCGCAGCCCACACTGCAGGGTTCAGGTCGGTGCCACCCCAGGTGGGACAGGGGGTGGGACTGTGTGACTGGGAGGCCTCACTGACCAGGATGTCACCCAGACCAGTGTGTCTAGGTAGGAAGCACAGCCCCTGAAACTTTCATCTGCACGGTTGTACTTTTTCTTTTTTTCTTTTTGCTGTACGCGGGCCTCTCACTGTTGTGGCCTCTCCCGTTGCGGAGCACAGGCTCTGGACGCGCAGGCTCAGCGGCCATGGCTCATGGGCCCAGCCGCTCCACGGCATGTGGGATCTTCCCGGACCGGGGCACGAACCCGTGTCCCCTGCATCGACAGGCAGACTCTCAATCACTGCACAACCAGAGAAGCCCTGCACAGTTGTACTTTTATGCTTGTTTATTTTAAACGTAAATATAAGTGTGGTTAAAAAGCAGAATTCAACTGAGTGAATTTGAAGGTCTTGGCTTTATCCAATGGCTCATGAATGTGGCAGCATCTCATAGAGCGACCTGAAGGGCACGCAGAGGAGCCCTAGAGCATGGAAGTTGCTATAGAAAGGAGGGTGGGTGAGGAAGTCAGCCAAAGAAAAGGGTTATTTTGGGCCTAGACATCTTTGGGAGGAAGGGGAGCAGGGAAGGCATGGGTTTTACCGTGCAGGCTGCCTCTTCTTCCTCTGGGGATGGGGAGGCCCCACGTGACAGGTGACCTCATCGTACTGAGCAGAAAATCCCATGCTGTTAGGATGACATTTCTGGGGAAGGTCAAGACTGCACTTAGGTGAGGTGTTAAATCTAGGTTTTGTATCCTGTGACGCCACTGGGGGGCTGTGGGTTTTCTCTTTGTGTATAATTGAAGTGAAACTATTCATATAATTAGATTTAGCACAGGGCGTGGCTCTGGATGAAGCTCATTGATCTAACTACATTTTATAGTGGTTTAAAACGTTGACACTCCTTGCATTGAGAGGTGGGGTCCGTAAGCTGCCTATTCACTCTAGGTGGGCTTGTGACTCCTTCAACCGAAAACTGCAGAAGAAGTGGCCCTGTGACCTTCAAGCTGCAGAGAAAGCTTCCTTCCCCCAGCTCCCTCAGACACTTGCCTTGGGGGAAGCCATGTGGAGAGGCCCCAGGGGTGCCCACCGGACGGCCCCAGAGGAGCTCCCAGCCAAAGCCGGCATCACCGGCCGCCAGGTGAGTGGGCCACCATGGATGTCCAGCCCACCTGGACATCCAGCCCTGGCTGTCACCTGATTGCAGTCACGGGACAGCCCCAAGCAAGAGAAAATGGTTGTTGTACCGCACCTAGTGTTCAAGGGATGTGTCACATGGCGGTGGGTCTGGGGCAGGTGCGTGTGGAGAGCACACAGACACAGAAGGGGTGATGCCCAGGGAGGCTGGGTGAATGTCCCACTGGCCACGTGGCCTCCAGCTCCCGCTGTGTTGAGCCTCAGGTGTCGTTCTGGGGTGGAGGGAGGGGCAGTAGAGCTCCTTCCTCGTGGGGTCGCGGGAATCCCGTGTGTTCATGTCTGTAAACACCTAGAACAGTGCACAACACATGAAGCCACTGAAGTTTGTCACATTAATGCATCTCATGTCTCCAGTCAGAATGTCAACAGACTTTAGTTTTAAACTAGGTGGTGTCTTACAAGAGTCTAATGTCATTTTTTCAAATGAGGTGATTAGCCTTTTTTTTTCCTGTGAATTTTCCAAGAACTGCTTCAAAAGATGAGGCTTTTCGTTCCCACAGCATAGGGGGTCACTTTCTGTATCTCTGTGCTAAATCTAGCTGGTTCATTTTTCTGTGCCAACTACTCCATTTTAATACACTGTTTTCATATCCACTGGGTAAGAGCCATCCTCTTTATTCTTTTCTAAATTTTATTTCCAAATATGTTGTATTTATTTATTTCTAAATATGTTGTATTTGTTTTTTTTAATTTTCAAACAGGTTCTGATCCTCTCTCGTGACTCTGGGCAGTGGCCACAGCTCCCCGTCAGCCCCGTGGACACGAGGGTGAACAACCGACACACTTAGAACCGTTCTGGACCCAGACAACCACTCTGTTTTTCACTTTCAGTACCGTATTCAATAAATTACATGAGAGAGTCAACACTTCATTATAAAATAGGGCTTGTGTTAGATGGTTTTGCCCAACCGCAGGCTAATGTAAGTATTCTGAGCACATTTAAGGTGGGCTAGGCTAAACTCCAATGTTTGGTAGGTTAGGCCTATTAGATGCAGTTTTGACTTACAATATTTCAACTTACGATGAGTTTATCAGGCTGTAAGTTGAGAAGATCTGTATGAGTTTATCAGGCTGTAAGTTGAGAAGATCTGTATCCCCTTTTTGTGGATCATTTCTTGACTTATTTGATTCTAGCTGGTTTGGGTCATGGAGACTCTGGCTCAGGCATACTCTCCAAACCATGGGCATTGTTTTGTTTCTAATAATAATTTTTGTCTCCCTAATTCACTGTATTCTCTTGGAAGTTTTAAATGCATGTGGGCAGCCATTGACCAGGCGATAGTTGGTCTCTTGCGGACTAAAAGACGAAAGAGAACAGGGGACATAACCGGCTCCAAGGAAACGAGCTTGACATCCTCTCCTGTGAACACCACACTGAGACCCAAGGAGGCAATGGTAACTGAGTCACACTAAGGCCAGTGGTTTTTTATTTTTTTGTGGTATGCTGGCCTTTCCCTGTTGTGGCCTCTCCCTCTGCGGAGCACAGGCTCCGGACGTGCAGGCTCAGCGGCCATGGCTCACGGGCCCAGCCAGTCCGTGGCATGTGGGATCTTCTCGGACCGGGGCACGAACCCACGTCCCCTGCATCGGCAGGCGGACTCTCAACCACTGCGCCACCAGGGAAGCCCAGGCCAGTGGTTTTGATCAAACCTCTGGAGTGGCCAAGAGGATGACCGGTGGCGTCGGCGGGGGGGGAGACTATGGAAATAAATATCTAGGCCCAAGACAGGGCTGCTCCTCCTGAAGATGCCACGTCAGCAAACTGAACTTCAGGGTTCTTGTAAATGCTTCACTTGACCAGAAATGCAGAATATCCAGTCAGCCAATCCGCAAATTCCAAGCCAACTCTGGCTCCACGTTTATTTCCTTGTTCCTTGATCTTTCTAAACAAGATCAGATATGCAGCCCCCGCCAATCATGCCCTGTGTCCACGTTGCTGCTTCCGACGCTCTATAAACTCGCTCTTGACCAAAATCCCTTGAGAAGAATGTGCCACTGTACTCCCCCAACCCATGGATTATTTTCCCTTGAATAGAGGGCATCAAACTTGTTCCTAAATTGTCTTAATTTTGTCATTTGACAATCTTGTCAAGAAATAGGAAAGACAACCCAAAGACTGGAAGAAAACATTTGGAAATCATCTATCTGATACGGAGCGTGTATCCAGAATTCATAAAGAACTCTTACAACTCAATAAGAAGAGAACTAACCCATTTTTAAATAAACAAATAAACCCCAATTTTAAAAATTAAAAAATAACACAATGAAATTTTTACAAAAATAACTCAATTTAAAGATCCCAAAGGATCTGAACAGACATGTCTCCAAAGAAGACATGCAAATGGCCAATAAGCACATGAAAAATGCTCATCGTTAGCCACTAGGGAAACGCAAATCAAAATCAAACTGAGAGACCACTTCATACCCACCACATGGTTATAAGAAGAAAGACAAACAATAACAAATTAGAATCCTCATATATTGCTGGTGGGGATTAAAATGGTGCAACTGTAAAAGGTTAAATGTAGAGTTACCACATCACCCAGCAATTCTACTTCTCTGTTGATACTGATATAAATGAAAATGTGACCATAAAAAACTTATACGTGAATTCTTATAGCAGCATTATTCACAGTTTCAAAAAATAGAAATAAAACCCCCAGTTGTCTGTCAATTGATGAACGAGTAAACAAAATGTAATATATCTACACAACAGAATATGTTGGGCAATAAAAAGAAGGATGTACTGATCCATGCTACGGCATGGATGAACCCTGAAAACGTTACGCTATTTGAAAAAACTCAGCAACAAAAAGACCACATATTGTATAATCCTGTTTATGTTAAATGGCCAAAGGAGGCAAATTTATGGAGACAGAATGTAGACTAGTGGTTGCCCAGAGTTGGGGGTGGCAGAGGGGTGGGAAGTGACTGTTACAGGTAGGGGGTGGCTTTGGGGGAATAATGAAAATGGTCTAAAATTAGATTTGCACAATTCTGTGAATATACTAAGAACCACTAAACTGTACACATTAAATGGTTGAATTGTGTGGTTTGTGAATTATACCTGAATAAAGTTGTTTTTAAAAAATTCATCCCAAAGCTACAGTTGACCCAAACCAAATGTTTTCTGCCTGTTCTCTTTCCCATCCCAAATAATTTCCGGCCACATTTCCAAGCCTCAACAAAATTAAATCAGTACAGTCAAACAACTGTACTCTGATGACAAGTCAACATAGACATTTCCAGCCCGCCTGACCCCCATTATCTCATTCCCAGGAAAAATCAAATTCAAGATTAACTCCTCTTGCAAGATGAAGTCCTAAGAAATTAGAGTCCAAAGGATTTAAAACCCCAACTAGGATGCCCTTGTTCTTGTGTGAGTTAAAGACCCAAAGTCTTAAGTTAAAGTTCACCAAGGATCCTCCCCCAATTTTTATTTGGTTCAGGCTCAGCCAGAATCTCAGCCATTGAGGCTCCTGGTCTTGGTTCCTGGGCGAAGTCCAATTTCCTGCAGCCACTAGAGCCCATTTCTCACTCTGATTGGGTGTAGGGGTTTTAAAGCAGCACTTCCCAAAATGTAGTCCTTGGACCAGTAGCAGTAGCAACGCCAGCCGGGAATCTGTTAGGAATAAACATTCCTGGGCTCCAGCCCAGCCCTGCTGAATCAGAGTCTGGGGTGGAGCCCAATAATCCATGTTAAGAAACTGTGGCAGTGCTTCCCTGGTGGCGCAGTGGTTGAGAGTCCGCCTGCCGATGCAGGGGACATGGGTTCGTGCCCCGGTCCGGGAAGATCCCACATGCCGCGGAGCAGCTGGGCCTGTGAGCCATGGCCGCTGAGCCTGCGCGTCCGGAGCCTATATTCTAAATATACCATATGATCCCAATTATGTAGACAAATAGGTCCCGAAAAAAAAAAAAAAAAAAAGAAGAAACTGTGGCAGGCAGCCCCCTGGCTGGTCCCCCTGATCTCCATCTCCTGGGATTCATGCCCTTGTGTAATCCCTTTCCCCTGAGTATGGCTGGACTCAGTGACTAGTTTTTAATGAAAGGACCACAGCAGAAGTGATGAGGCATCACTGACCAATCTTTCCATAACATCTGTAGACTGTGGCTTCCGCCTCGGGCTTCCGCCTCGGGCACTCGATGGCTCACTGTGACCACAGGACACTCAGGCAGCCCCTGGAGAGACTCACAGACGAGGAACCAAGACATGCCAGCAGCCACATGGAGGGGCTTGGAATCAGCCCCTCACCAGCCAAAGCAGTCAAGCCTCCATCTGAGACGCATCTATGCTGACGGCCTGATGTAACCTCATGGTACCTTGGGCTGGAGGCACCAGTTTGGCTGCACCTGGATTCCTGGGGCACAGAAACGGTGAGACAATCAATGCTCACTGTTTGAAGTTGCTAATTTGTTGCACAGCAATGGGTAACTGACTCACCAGCCCTGAGGGCATTCTGAAGCAGGCTAAAGTTGAGAACCACTGCTTCACTGAAGGAATTGTCAGAGACCAACTGAATCAGATTTCTCACTCCTCCCCTTGCCCTTCAGTAAGGATCAGGAAAGTTGTTTTTTTTCTGTTTTTTTTTTTGCGGTATGTGGGCCTCTCACTGTTGTGGCCTCTCCCTCTGCGGAGCACAGGCTCCGGACACGCAGGCTCAGCGGCCATGGCTCACGGGCCCAGCCACTCCGCGGCATGTGGGATCTTCCCGGACAGGGGCACGAACCCGTGTCCCCTGCATCGGCAGGCGGACTCTCAACCACTGCGCCACCAGGGAAGCCCAGGAAAGTTTTTGATGGTCTTCTGCCCTTTCATTAAGGAGTCCTTTGGCTGCTTGTGGTTTTTTGTTTGTTTGGTTGCACTTTTTAGTGCCAGAATAAGTCAACACGGCTGTGAATTTAGTTTTTCCCAAGCAATCTTGCAATCTCATGAGGTGCAAGCTATGAGGAGGGATGTTGGGATTTGAGCTCTCTCCCATGCTTATCTTAGACCATGTAGACTGAAAGTCTAAAGGCAAGTGCCACTGATCACTCCCCAAGTGAGCCCTGACTATTGCTGGCACCGTCCCCCTGCCCCGTCCCCATACTCACATCACTCTGTGGGGTCTCACAGCTTCTTTGCATTCCCAGGGATGCAAAAAGCTGAGAACCATTCTTTTCTTTTTTCAAATTAATGTCAACACACGAGCAACCCCTTCACGCTCCCAGCCACTGTCCAGGCCCCAGGAGCAGGTCACTGTGTCCCAGTTTTCCCAGGGCCTCCCTGGGGCTGGTCTGGTCACAGGTTTACATCACTGCCCTGAACTGGCCAGTATCAGGCTCTCTGTCTGATCTCTGATGTGACAGGGGCAGCGGACACAGGCAGGCATCGCCCCACCTCTGGTACCTGATGCTCACATTTCACTACTGCTAGAGGTCACCTTTTGACTTGAACCACTGTGCGTGGATGCTGGACAGGTAGATCCAAGTCTAATTCTTTAGCCTGCGTTCACGTGGGTGGTGGGAGGCTTAAGAAAGAGGTTCACTTAGTTGAGAACAGCTGACGGGCCTGAAAATGTAAAGAAGGTGGAAAATGGATGGGATCAGTTTTCTGTTCTCCCAAAGGGAATGCCACCTCTGCACTGACTTTCCTGTGTGATGTTTCCAGAGTAAGTGCCAGTGCTGGGCATCTGTGGTTGATCCCTGAACAACACGAATTAAAGAAGTGGAAATTTGGCCGAGTTGACAGAACTGCCGCAGGAGACCCCAAACCGACTCTGAATGGACTCGTTTCAAGGAAAAGCAGCTGGCGTCTCCGCCACGGTAGTCGTGAAGGCAAAAAAGACACATTTGTCAGATTGGCAGCGTCTAAAGAGACTGTTTTGAAAAGAGCAGCGGTAAACACTGCCCAGAGTTGTCAAAATGAAAAGTCTGCAGGTTTCCACACAGCGTGAGAAAGTGGCCCGGGCGGGACAGCCCCAAAGGCCCAGGCAGAGGGGTTCCGGCCACGAGGGAGAAAGGGAGGCACTTGGCTGGCGGACGATCGCACAGATCTTCTCCCTGATTTCATCCCAGGATAGAACAAGAGCCCAAGGCTGCTGACCTGGGCGTGGAGCGGGGACGGTGGTGTTCCGGGAGCCCCAGTTCAGCGGGGCTAAGAGGTCACACAGCACAGCTGCCCACACCCCTCATGGGAACTTGACCCCAAGCCACATGCAGGAAGAGGGGAGGGGCTGGGAAAGCTGAGAACCTGCTGTGGGGTCAGAACACAGGGACTGTATCGCCCGAGCTCCCCAACACGTGGAATTGGAAGCTGGGAGGGCGAGTTTGGCTGTCAAAGCCTTTCAAAGAGGCAACCATCCTACTCGATTCTCCAGGATGAGTTTCCTTGAGCTCTGATCCCAGCGTGAATCAGACCAAGGCCAAGTAGCAACGCCCGCCCCCCTAACCTGCGTCCACCCCATCCCGGGGGGACCTGACAGGCAGTGATGGAGCCTGCAAAGCCCTCCTTGATAATAGTATTTGATGCACATTTCCTGAGTTGTTTTGCAGATGTAACCCCCTGTCCCGCAACAAATGGAAGATGTTCACTGCTTGATGACCAAGAGCACATAGCCCTAGGCCTCCTGGAGCCTAAGGACTGAAAATGTTAACCCCTGTGACACCGCCCTGCTACCTCACCATCAGCCAATCAGAGAACTGTACACAAGCTGATCACAGACCTGCAAGCCCCCTCCCTCACCTGGCTTTTAAAAGTGCTTTGCTGAAACCCTTCCGGGGAGCTCGAGGCTTTTTAGGGCGTGAGCCACCTGGACTCCTTGCCTGGCCCTGCAGTAAACCTTTCTTTGCTCCAATTTCTGACATTTCGGTTTGTTTGGCCTCACTGTGCGTAGGGCACACGAACGTGCGTTAACAACCCTATACCCCGTCGCACAGCCCAGAACCCCAGTGCTTACTGCTGGTGACGAGGGTGGTCAGGACCATGCCTGGCTCCCGAGGGACGCTTGTCCCATGACCAGGGAGAAGCATGGGCGGCACAGAATTGCTTGTCAGCGCCTGGCTCTGCCAGGGTCTCTGCGGTGCCATCCACACATTACCTTGTTCATCTCATAACCACCCTCCAGGCGGGTGCCGGGTGATTCGAAATCTGTGGTCATGGAAACAGGAGCTGACTTGAATCAGAAATGTGTCCCCGGGGCGGCGAGTAGGAAGAAGTGTAAATGAGGCCCCAGCTCAGAGGTGTCAGCCCCAGGGCCTCCATGGCCCTGCTTTGCCTCCTCCTGGTCCTGTGCATGGCCTCCACCTCCCCCTGCCCGCTGGACCAGTGGAGGAGGCCTCACATCCTTTGTATTTCTCTTTCTTTTTGTCATTTTCAGATGCTGTTGTAGCTCTTCCTTTTCAGTTTAAATTTGCTGGAAGTCTAAATGGCATTCCTTAAGTGAACAAAACTCAGTCACGTGATACCTGCGCTAAGCAGGGTGGGGTGGGGCTGGGCCCACGCAGAGGGGCTGTCCTGGCCCTGCTCCAGCTGATCCTGATACAGTCCAGGGCTCTTGGCCTTCCGCAATCAATAGAAAGTGATCAGAGGCCAGACAAGGCATTCAGGCTGGCTTTGTTGGGGCCCCGGCTGCAGCAGGGGGGAGTGAAGACAAACAGGTTCCCTTGCTTGCCTGCTCCCTGAGGGGGGGGCGAGCTTGTTCCTTATATGGCGTGAGGGTACGAGTGTGTCCAGGGGTCGGGCTGGAGTTGTGGCCCGGGTGGTCTGCCCGCCCCTTAGGTGGTGGTGTGTGCTGGGGGCATGCCCAGTACCCTGCTTCTGCTCCAGGCTCTTCAAAAATGGCAGTTGGGTTTTTTGGTCTCTTTTGTCCAGAATTTGCCCTAACTTCATGCATGCAGTTATTTTTAGTCCCATGCCATTTCTTTGTATTTTGTTGCTGGAGGAGAGGTGTATCCAGGTGCAAGCATCGCAGAACTGCAGCAAAGGGTCCCAGGTCCCAGCCTGTCTCAATTTCTCTGGCAGACGGTGGTCACGCAGCTCGGTCCTGGGGTTCTCTCTGCCCATTTCTTCCTCTGACCACGTGGACCCTAGGCACATCCTTGTTTCCCAGCTCCTGGGGAGCCTGGGGAATCTTGGGCTATTTGGGTGGGGTCCCGAGGGGAGTGTTAAACAGGAGGTGGTCTGGAAGCCAAGCATGCGATCCTGGGCAAGGAGACGCAGACAGGAGGGGCCGGTCAGTCTGGGCAGTGAGTTCAGGGCACCAGACCCCCCGGAAGGAAGGCTTTGAGCTGTGAGTTTGGGGGCGTTGTCCGGAAGGCTCATTGTGTGTCCTGTGTAGAGATGACCGACTGCTCACCCCAGCTCCCCAGAGAAGGGCTGGTGGTTGGTCCTGGCCATGGCCCATACTCTCTGATCCTTGAAAGGGATGCTTCTGGCACACAGAGCTGGGCTTCACGGAATCAGGCCCATTTCAGTGAGTACTTCTGGAGAACTCCCTGTGAGACGCCCAGGGGGTGTTTGGTGCCAGCAACACGAACATGGACGTGACAGAAGCCCTGCCTCCCCTGGGAGACAGGCCAACCGGTGCCCATGATCCAGTCCAAGGAGACAGAGTTCTTCCGATGGGAGTCAGGACAGCTTTGGAAAAGAGGTGGCACTTGGCCTGGGCCCTGAGGGATGAGTAGGAGTCTTGAGAGCAAAGGTAGCCCAATCCCAGGTACAGGCAGGGCCAGGCAGAGGGACCCCAGCAGGGACTGCACACCTTCTGGGTTTCCTGGGCCCCGGCTCTGTCTGTGCCCATGTCTTAGGGCCTCCCAACCTAAGGCCCACATTCACCTTTCTTCCCTGGGCTCTTGTCTGGATGTGTCCGTAGCTCTCAGTCTGGGAAGGGAGACCACCAGACCACCAAGGACTCGGGGGCTCTGTACACATTTGTAAGGGCCAGTCGTGTCCACGTGCTGTGTCCCGGGCTGGCTGTGGCCATGCCGTCCTCTCCTGGGCTGCACTGAGAGGAGAGATGCTGTGCACAGGGGTCCACACCGTCCCTCGTATGAGAGTGTGTGTGGACACCCGCTTTGAATGCACAGGTCTGCTTGGCCTCAGGACATGAACAAGACAGACCCGTGTTTTTCAGGCTCCTCTGGTGACAAAGTGTGAGTGGCCACTGTGGGCATTGCCGGCCTCTGTCGAGATACTTGCTATCCATCCAGGTGTGTGTCAGGACTCACTCACGTCTCCACAGCCTGTTCCCCCCAAAAATCCACTGAGACGTTCCTGCAATTGCTGACCACCTCATCTCACCCCTACACCTGGATATTCACTGTCCGGCAAAAAAAGCCACGTCACTTCCGTTTCCTTTGCAGTTTTAGTGAACTTACAGCCATCTGAGAAAACGGACAACCTGTTGTGGATTTTTTTGGTTACATCACTTTATGGAAAATATGACTGACAAGCAAAAGCTGCACACATCCAATGTCTACACTTAAGAGTTTGGAGGTTGGGATCCATGTGAGAAAGCTCCCACTGCCCAGGCTATACACGGATCACCTTCACGTTTTTATTTAATGTTTTGCTTTTCCGGTGTTGAGAGCACTTATTCAACATCTGACCTGTCAGCCCAGGTGCCAGTCCACGGCAGTGTCAGCTCCAGGCCCTATGTCGTAGAGTACACGTCCAGAAATTGTCCATCTCGTAAGTAAGATTTATATCCTCTGACCAACATCCCCTCCAGTTGCCTCCTTCCAGCGCTGGGAGCCAGCATTCCACTTTCTGCTTCTGTGACTTTGAGTACTTTGGAGTCCTCATGAAAGTGGAATCAAGCAGTGTTTTGTCCTCTGTCTGGCTTCCGTCACTAAAATTTCCTCCTGGTCCATCCACATTGATGTAACATCCTTCTGCTTCGAGGTTGAATGGTAGTCCAGAGACACAACCTCTCTCGGGTTTTCCTGCACGTCTGGCTGCTTCTCACACCTGATCATATTGCCTTGCTTCTTTGTTGCAAACACCAAATGGCAAAACGACATCTTCTAGCTAGGACTGAGTCCTGTGCTTGGACACCAGGGAACGGCGACCATGGAAACTGTTTGAAAAAAAAAAAATCACAGGGAATTCTCAGGCAGTCCAGTGGTTAGGGCTCTGAGCTTTCACTGCCGAGGGCCAGGCCAAGATCTCAGGGAGGAGTGAGCTGGTCTCGGGCACCTGGGCACCCCGAGGAGGGGAGGCTTGGGCAGGGTTCAGAGCACCTGCTCCCGGGAAGACAGCAGCTCTAAGCAAGTCGGGCGGGGGTGGGGTGGGGACAGAAAGTCAGGGTCAAAGCCCCTTCTCTCCCCCCATAGGCACCATCTACTCACTGATGCTGGGCTTCTAGAAACCCACCTTTTTCTCTGTCCCCAGGCGTGGTATCCTTACTCCTTCTCTGATCCAGTGTGGCCACCAGAAACCATTCTCAAGTCCCCAGCCCACACAAGTGAGTGACTTCCCATTGTGACTCTGCTGTGGCCACTCCCGGGGACCCTGAACTGTGCTACTCAACGTGTGGACCAGAGGCAGGGACAGTACCATCCCCTGCGAACCGACTAAGAGGCACATTCTCCAGGCCTGAACAGACCTGTTGGGTCAGGATCCTGGAGGAGGGCAAGGCCCAGAGTAGGGGGCATCCACAGACCTCCAGGGGATGCTCAGCCCCTCGGAAGTGCTCCAGTAGCTGCGGACAGAGGATAAAGGCCTGTTTCGGGGGCACAGAGGCAAAGTCTTGTCTGGAAAGAGTGTGCTGTGTCATCGTCCCAGAGCTGGTTTGTGCCCCAGCTGGAGGCTGTGACAGTCTCTTCCTCGGACGCAAACCCAACACACAGGAGTTGTGTGCCCGCTGAGCTGTGGCCCCGAGGCGCCGAGACACTGGCGTCTGCTGCGGGCTCAGCTCAGCCTCCTGAGCACCTTGGCTTCCTCCCCTCTCTCTGCTTCCCCCTCACTCACTCTGCCTCCTCCGGTGACAGCCCCCGACAAGGGGGCACCCGGGCCCAGGGTGTGTCAGAGGCCACCCTCCAGTCACACCTCTGGAGGGAGGGTGTGTCCATCAGCTAGCCAGGCCCCAGGCTGAGAACCCAGGGCGGAGTGATTGTGTCATGCGAGATGCAGGGATTTGGCGGGAAGCTCCTGCTTCTAGGACCTGCAAGTCTTCTCCCCCGGCACCCGCCCAGGGGCTTGGGCACCTGTGTTCCAGAACTCGAGGGGGCTGGGGGCCACGGGGGACAAGGACACACTTGCACTTGTCCAGACCTCGGCCCTCTGCTGCTTTCTTAGCGTGAAAACACTTCCCCTCTGGGCAGGCCGCCTTCTGTCACCCACAAGCTGGCTCTGGGCCACTCATCCTCTTTGGCTCTGTCCCTCCTCTTCTCGCTGACCCACACCTACTGCTGTGTCCAGAGACCCCCTTCCAATTCAACCCTTTGCAATTGTGTCCTTGATTCAGAGTCCGAAACTGGGACACACAACTCAGCCTCCCCTCCCACTGAGGTGCCGAGGGGTGTGTGTGGCTGGGCTTCAGCTGCAGGGGTCCCTCCTCCACGGCTGGTCCTTCTCCACCCACCCTGCCTGGGTCTCACTTCTCTTTCCTCAACAGGAGGCAATTTTATCAGCTTTGGATGGAGGAGGCAGGGTCACAAGAGGGAAGGGACAGGGTGTGACGCCAGAGGGGAGGACCAGGGCTAGGAGTATGTCCCGGAGCAGATGAACTGGCCCAATGCCCAGGGAGGCTGGGTGGGAGCCGGCGCAGGGAAGGGCGAAGCCTGGGTGTCCGGGCGCCCACAGCCATGCTGTGTCAGCAGTGGACGTGCAGGTGGGCTCAGCCCTGGGCCCTGCTCCTCTTAGGTCCCCAGCTCGTGGTGACTCACGGCTGGCAACCCCAAGGGGAAGGGAATGGTGAAGACCAAGCAACCTGGAGCTTTACTTCCCTGCCACCGTGGAGTATGCCGTACATGTATTCAACCAGAGGAGCCAGGACAGCAATGCCTACAAGGTGGTGCGGATCCTGAGGTCGTGGAAGGAGCCGGTAGGTACCACATCCTCCCCGCTCCTGCACTGGCCCACACCTGCTGCTAATGAGGGTCAGGAGGGGGTTGTCATCAAGGGACCTCTATCACCATTTGAAACCCATAATATAGAGGGATAAACTCTATTTGGTTAGTTTCAGGTTTTATAAAAAAAATAACTTGGGAATTTTTTAAACTGGCAGTCTACTCACATGTAAGGGGTGTTTTCAGTTTTCATCATTTCTTACCTTGTTTAATGAAGAATGACCAAATATGGAGTAAGAGGGGATGAAACTATTTAGTAAAAATAAAGAGCCAGACAGAAGATACTGGATTAGAGAGATTTAGAAAAGATTTCATGGAAATAACATTAAAATAGGTTAGTTGAGGAAAAACAGAGAGAGAGAGATACACAGAGACACCCACAGAGGGAGGGGGAGAGCAGCTCGGGAGTCACAGGCCCCCCTGGTCCTGAGGAGCCTCTGGGAGCTCACAACCTTTCCTCTGACTCCACGTGTTCTGGGCTCCCTCTGGGTCCCCACCTACGTGGACCGAGTGTGATTTACACTCTTCCCAGATGGCATTCTTAACCCTAAAATGTTCCCCTAGCAATGCAGTCTCTACAGAATGCAACCAGGGGTGTGGTTTTCATGTGGGCTGCAGACACGAACACCGAGAACACTCCGGAGGAGGAGCACTTCTGGTCCTGTGTGTGGTTGCGTGCGCGTGCGTGGTTGTGTGTGCGTGTGTGGCTGTGTGCGTGTACTTTGTCTGAATGCTTGTGTGTGGTGGGGCGCTGGGGCGTCACTCCCTCTGCACCACTGGGTTGAGTGATAGAAGGAAGGCAAAGGGCCCTCCACACTGCTGGGCTTCACTCCGTGGACACTGGAGCTGGTCCTGGCTGGTCCGGCTGCCCTGCACCCTCCAGCTGGGCCTCTGTCTATGGTCTTTGGCCTGGAGTCCAAGACTGACTCTGGGTGTTGGAAATAAAGGCCGGATGGAGCCAGAAGACACTGTAAGGCTGAAGGACCAGGGAGTGGAGAAGAGGACAGAAACCTTCAGAGTGCACTTTGTGAGAGGGGTGGTTTCATAGAGCCATCGTCCCAATCCTGTGAGTGTGCCTGTGTGCTTGTATTCTCGTGTGTGTGTGTGTGTGCGTGAATGTGTGTGTGTGGGGGTGCAGGGAATGGGTCCACTTCAAGGTCTGTACAAACGCAGGCAAATGGCATCGTGTTCTCCACGGAGCTGCAGCTCAGCCGAACCAGGTGTGGGAAATTTGACGAAGACATTGACAACTGTCCGTTTCAAGCAAGTCCAGACGTGAACAATGTAAGACACGGGACAGCAGCCCTCAGGTTACAAGGCTGTGGACGCTGCCTCGGGGCAGGGGGTGTGGGGAGCGATGACAATGCCCTTCCAAGGGACACGGAGGGACATTCGCAGGACGGAGCCCAGCCAGACAGGCCGGCCCCGGTCACTCGTATGCCCCTGGCCTGTCTAGCCGCTGCACCCCAGGTCACACTGAGGTCAGGTTGCTCCGGACCACTTGGGTCCGGGTCACCTGGGGCAGAGACGGGAATGTGCCCTCCCTGGTGTTCACCCACCTCCCTTCCCTGCCTTCAGGAGAAGTGCAGAGAGGAGCGGCAACAACATCACCTTGGCTGAGTAGCCCCCTCTCGGGTCCCCCTGCCACTGACCCAGAGCCCGAGGGGTGGAAGCTGAGGAGCCCCACTGCCCTCCCTCCCAGGCCCTGCCCTGGTGATAAGGCGGGTGAACCCCGCCCCAGGACAAACCCGAGTCGAATCAGAGGCCCTGCTGGGACGTTGGGGTCATGGGTCACACTGGGACATCCTGGGGGGCGGGTCCCTGGAGACCACAGAGCTGGAGAGGGGAGAATGACCCAGGTGCCTCTGGGGTTAGGAGAGAGTCCCAGGTCGGGAACATCCAGGACTGAGGGCCAGAGCCTGCACCCCCAGCTGCCCACCCCAGGAAGGCAAGGTTGGGGGGATACTGGCTTTAGAGCTGGGGCCACACGCTTCCCAAGGCTCCTCCCGCCACTCTCTGTCCCTGTGCTTTGTCCCATAGACCATCACCTGCTTCTTTACAATTGACACTGAACCCTGGAGAACAAACTTTCAACTCCTGAACAACACCTGCTCGGAGGGCTCCGCTGAATGAGACCACACCCTGCCGTGGCCCTTCAGTGGCTGAGCAGCTCTGGTTCTGTCCTCTGTATGAGCAGGTGTCTGGGTGTCACATCCGGGCAATGTGGACATTCCTCCCTGTCATTTCCTCCTGTAGAATTGGTCATTAAACGTCAGCACTGCAAGCAGCTTTGTGCCACCTGGTTCCAGAGGTTGGGTGCTGGGCAGCTGAGGCTGTCCTGCCAGCAGGGCAGCTGGCTGAGCCCAGGGGCTGGGTCTCTCCTCCGTGGACACCTGAGCCAGCCGCAGGTGCCGCAAGGTAGGAGCACAGGTACGTCTGAGCAGTGTCTCCAGGCTCAGCATCCCTGCCCCAGGGTGGCCATTCAGAGGTGGCTGTGCTGAAGCCCATGGCTGCCCTGGGACTGTTGGTAGCAGCCACGTGGACCTTCTCCCTCCTTGCCTCCTCTCCTTGTGCTGCCTGCGATCACCTCCTGAATCAAAATCTGCTCTCAAGTGTGTGTCGCAGGGTCTCCTGGAGAGGGGACCCTTTGTGTGGTGTGAGGACTTCTTCAGGATGCGTCCTCCACACACACCTGGCTGGCTTCCCAGGCCCGTGACTCCGGCAGAGCCAAGGGGAGCCCAGACACGGGCATCCTCGCTGTTGGTGGGCGTTGCTCAGCATAGGCACGGCTGTGCTCTTGTCCCCCTGCCACCTGGGCCTGGACCAGGCAAGTTGCTCTCCAAGACCCTCCCCCACCCCTCCTCCTTCTCCCTCTGAGGCCTGTCCTGACTCCTGGCTGTTTCCGCCAAAGGAAGCTTAAAGGATCCTTTACGCACTGTGCTTCCCATCATGTTTCCAAGGAACCGAAGCCACAACTCTCCTTAAGCAACTCCTGGGAAAGGGTCTCCTCTGAGGTCACCCCAATGTGGGGAAGCTGCCTGGCCCTTCATGAGCTCACCCCTTTCCTGGGGCTGTGGAGGGACCCTGGGAGGGGCATCAAACCCGGCTTCTGCCAGGGATGGTGCGCTGCCTGTCAGCCCACACGCGTGGGGCTTTGCCAGTGCATCTGCCCCTGGAGGGGAGCTGCAGGGCCTGGGTTTGTTCCGACCCCACTATCCCTCACTAGTCCAGAAGGTAGGACACCTGCGCTGCTTAGCTTAGTGAGCACAGGTGTGGACTGAGGGACCTATCCTGGTGGGAGGAGCCTCCTCCCTGACCCTGCGCACCTCTGCCTGGAATGGTGTGTGCTGGACCCCTTCCTCCCATTGGAATCTGTGCACTGAAGAATCAGGGAAGTGGGTTTCTGGCCCTGTTGTCCATCCCTGGGCAACACCTCGCCGGAGGCAGAGGCAGGATTGCTGGGCTCCAAGCGCAGCCCACAGCTAAGGCAGGCACCCCCTCTCCTGAAACGAGAAACTAGTGGGGACTCTGCCCTCCCAGCTGCTGACCTGTCAGCCATAGGCTCTGGGTCACCAAGGCTTGCAGCTGGGCATCGAGAGGGCCATGAAAGGAAATGCAGCATCAGTGACCAAATGCCTTGCCTCCAGACCCTGTGTTCTGCTCTGTGCCCACTTTCCCATCTGCCAGGGGCACATTCGGACACTTTCCTCAGCTTTCCCACATGTCAGGGTCCAGGCACAGCCCTGGAGCTCAATAAATAAGGACTCAACACAAAGGAATAAGCAAGTGGAGATTTTGGGAGGACTTTGCAGCTGCCCGGGTCTCTCCGGTGGACAGGAAGGGGCGGGGCTGTCTGGTGATGGACGCAGGGTCACACCCAGCAGCTGGCCGTCCCTTCCCTGTGTACTCCTCAGCCCACTCCCCCTGTCTGCACCTCCCCCAGCCCTGGTCCCCAGACTCCCAGGGAGCTAGAACAGCCGTGGGATTTGGACCCTAGTTTCCTCGTGGCGGTAATCAGCCCGGGAATGCAACATGCCCTGCTGGAAGGTGCATTTGTGACTCTTTCTCTTTTTTTTCCCCCCCAAATTCTTGACGATCTATGCTGGGGGGAGAGGGGTGAATGAAAAGGGCGAGGGAGATTAAGAGGTACAAAAGTCTAGTTATAAATGAGATACAGGATGAAAGGTCCAGCATGGGGGCAGTCAATAATATTGTAATAACTTTGTATCAATAGGGTGACAGATAGCAACTAGACTTATCTTGGGGATCACTTTGTACAATAGAGGAATATTGTTGTGTAGTTGGAACTAACAGTGTTGTAGGTCAATTACACTGTAATTTATAAAAAAGAACTGAGGTATTTCTCTCCCAAGTCCTGCATTGGCGGAGGGCTCCTCTCAGGAGCATCAGGCACCCTGCTGTCCAGCCCGCCCCTCACAGATGCTCACCGCAGGCAAGTCCTGCCAGAGGAGGAGTCCCAGGGAGGCTTCACCTGTCAGCCAGGTGGGATTCGACCTGCTCCTGTGTGGTTGTTGACACTTACCTGGCTGGCTGGCCCTCACCTGCACACCAGTGCTGTAGTTTCCACACCTACGTTTTGGAACGTGCTTCCTTCTTGTCATGTTGACCCGCTTCACCATCTCAGCCCAGCCCTACACATACACACACACACAGACACACACACACACACGGACATACACACAGCGAGAGCCGGCCTCTTCCATGGCCTCTGGTGAACCATATCTCCTGGTCATCACACCTTTAAGCCTCCCCTCCCGCACTGAACCAGAGCTGATCTAGGTGACCAACAACAAAAAGAGTTGACGGTGCGTCACACCTGAGGCTGGGTCACCGAGGGCGCTGTGGCTTCCATCCCCGTCTCTCGGACACTCTGTCCAGAGGAACCGATCTCCCTTACCCAGCGCAGAGAGGCCAAGTGGAGAGGCCCGCACTGAGGATAGCAGAGACCACCTGCCGACAGCCAACGCCAGCCAGCAGCCGGGAGGGCAAGCCGCCTGGAGAGTGGGTTCTCCGGGGCCAAACTCACCTTCAGACGAGGGCAGTGCCGTCGGAGCCTGAGTGTGACCTCAGGATAGCTGACATCAGCCAAGCCACACCAGACCCCTGGTGCACAGACACCACGGAGACATAAATACGTTGCTGAAGCACCAAGGGCAGGGTGATCAGTCACGCATCATTAGATTATACCTCTTACCCTGTGTGAGCACACACACGCATGAACACACACACACACACACACATGCACAAATGCAGCCTACTCTCCATGTACCATCACTCTTGCATTTTTCTGCCTCAATTCAAAACCAAAAGTAAAACACAAATCTCCAAATGATACAGCTAGCTCCCAGGTTGGATCGGGGGGGTTAAAACTGTTTCTAAAGCCATTTTGCTGTTTTCCAGAACCCTGGGCAGGGAGATTTCTGTGGAAATCCATGGATGGACATTCTCAACGCATCTTTAGAGCCTTGCAGAAACTACCCACCAGCCTGAAGCAGTGGAGGGGTGGGTCTTCCTATTAGTTCCACACAAAGAGCTGTCAGCGAAAAGTAACTTGTGCCCAGAGTTTGGTGAAACACGGAAACAGGTTCGTGTTCTCTTCCATTCATTGGGAGCAGACTGCCCCTGCTGGTACATGCGTTGACCAAGCAGAAGACACTACACAGCCCGGCACAATATCAGCCTCCACGCCCGAAGAATGCACAAAAAAGCAACAAGGCTACAAAATGAAGTCAATAGGTCAGATGTGTTATTTAAATGTTCTGCGAGTGTCTTTGCTTCTTTAAATGCTCATGAGAGTGGCAGAATGTGCTAGAAGACCATTAGACAGGCTGACATTCTTTCTTCAGCATACTGAGTTCA
Organism: Neophocaena asiaeorientalis asiaeorientalis; assembly: GCF_003031525.2. NCBI lineage: Eukaryota > Metazoa > Chordata > Mammalia > Artiodactyla > Phocoenidae > Neophocaena > Neophocaena asiaeorientalis. The sequence goes on along the minus strand of NW_020173938.1, from coordinate 46,355 downwards.
AAGTTCCAGGGTTTGGATGCCACAATAAAGGTGCAATGAAACATCTAAAAGAGACAAAAACAATAACCAGCTGGTAAGAACAATTGCAAAAAACAAAAGTCAAAAACCCCCAGAAGTTCCTCTTTCCAGGTGCCAGGATTTAGCTTCAAGAGGGACAAAAGGCCATCTGAGCCAGCCACGCCTCTACAGATCCCCAAGCTGTTGGCCCAATGGCAGAGCAGCCAGCCTCATGACTGGGATGGACCCCCATCGGTTCACCTCCCTGAGAGGTGAAGCCATCACGGTTGTGGCTCCATTTGCTCCAGGTGAGCAAGAGTTGGAGCCCAGGACCAATTATCCTCAAGAAATCCTAGTGTCCAGCTCTGGCCCTTCTCCAGACATGCCAACTTCCTGCGGCCCATGGAGACCCCACGCGACGTGGAGGGCCCAGTGGCTCCTTCCCAGGGTATATGGCACCACAAGAATAGCCAGGGTCCTGCATGTCTTGGAAAGCGGTGTCAGAGTCTGGCCAGATTCCACCAGGGAAAGCTTGCAGCTGGGGAGCTGGGAGGAGACACAGGGCCTGCAGAGGGAGCGGGGCTCCAGGCTCCTGGTGTGGATGAGATCACTGTGTCCCTCCTCTCACCTAAAATCTTTATTCAGTTAGAAGAAAAATATAAAGTACAAATAGCTCTTTATGGCAACACCCAGTAAAAGTGAAGTTGCATAAGATACACAGACTGAGGGGTCAGGTTGAGGGGGAAATAGGACCAAGTGACCAGTAACCCAGACAGACCACGGAGGAACTGAGGCCAAGTCAGCGGGGTGTCCAGGCTGGAGGGGCATCAGGATGGGTGGAGCTGGTTCCTGGCAATGGCAGGGAGGGCAGGGAGGGCAGGTAGTGTGCTTACCAGAGGGTTAACTAATTGCTTAACTTGTGATCGCCAGGGTAGACAGGAAAAAATCGCAAAATAAAGGGATTGAAAACCCAATTATTAAAATCAACCATAGAGGATACTTTAGTACTGTATTAACATATTAAAAATCTTTAAGAGGTGAAAAAATATTGGACAAGGAATTCAACTTCTTGGAACTCTGCCCACAAGGCAACAGCAATCAGATATACACACAAACAGAAATAAAGAAGAATATTCATTATGGCACTGTTCATAATAGCTAAAAATTAGAAAAACTTAAATAATCAATTCTCAGGGGGTGACTAAATAATATGTGGAAACACCATTAAACGAAGTCAAATAGTTTCATTACATAACGCCCTCAAATAATTTTACGGTTTTGGAAATCCTTAGATTTTATTATTAAATAAAAATCTAAATTGTGGAACAGTGTACAGTGTGATCCCCACTACACAAAAATACAAATGTAAAATATAGAAGAAACTAGGATGTATAAAACTAAGTTAACAGCAGTAAACTTTCCATAAAGGTATTTTTAGCTGATTGTTTTTTTTCTTCTGTAGTTGATTTTAAGCTACTTAATACTTCGGAAAATTTCTAAATTTTCTACCTTAAGTGAATAGGGCCTTTTACTATTTAAAACAGTATCAGGTTTTAAAATTTATTTTCCACGGAGCTCAGGTAGTTACCCTTTCTTCCTTTCTAAGTCTCAATAAATAAAGAAAACAGATAAGCTCGAATCTATAGGAGGTCAGAAATGGGGAATCTCTAGGAGTTCCATGATCCATGCAAAGGCACAGACTGGGAGGAATCCTTGGAGGGTAACAGGTGATTTTGAGCAGACCATCCAAGGCTGTTGAACTCTATCTTAGCACCTACCTTCTGCATTTGGGGATCCCATTGTACTAAGCAGTTTTCATTTTCCCCCGAAGCTTTCTTGCACATTGTCCGGGCAATTTTGACTTCAAGAAGGTAATCCAAACTATCTGTGACCTGTCCATGAGTAAGTTAAAGTTAGAGATCATAAAAGAATATGTGGTATCAATTGTCATTTCTGATAAACAAACATGTCACTGACTGCTTAGGGCAAAAGGTGTCTTCTCACCTCCTTCCCTCCTACAGTTTTTTTTTTTTTTTTGGCCAGAGTTTTGGGGTAACGTGGAGGTGGTTCTTACCTCTCTCTCTCTCTCTCTCTCTCTCTCTCTGTTTCTCAGTCACTCTCATTATGGTATTTAATTTTAAAGTAATGACAACTGTCACCAAAATAAAGCAAGAAGACTATTCCCTAAAGGCCATTTTTCCTGGGAAAACGAATGGTTTGCTCATTGGAGCTCTGGAAATAAACAGCATTTTTATCGAAATCCACTGAGAATGTATCGATTCCCTTTAAAGTTTTGGTAGTTTTAGTCATCCTTGCCTTATTCCATGTCATATACCCTCCCAAATCCCTGAATTTCTGGGCATCTCCCCTCCCCTCCCCTCCCCATGCAGAACCTCCCCTCCCCATCCAGCATCACTCAGAGGCAGTAGCATGGGCGGATTAAGAGCAGACAACCTGGGTTTAAATCTTGGCTCTTCTACTTAGTAGCTGTGTGACCCTGGGCAAGTTACTAAACCCCTCTGTGCCTGTTTCCTCCTATGTGAACTTGAAAACCTGAGTGCGCATACAGAAAGCCACTGGATCTAGCACAAAGTAAACATGGCTCCAGGCTGCCATTGGCGGTCTTTCCTACCAGTCTTCGCCGTGTGTGAAATCGGCAGCAGAACCCCAGCCAGCTATGAACTGGAGCAGGCGGCCACATGCTTTTTCTTCAAGGGCCAGAGAGGAAATATTCCAGGCTTTGCAGCACAAATACAGCCCAGAGGACCCTCAAAAAGTGTGTGTGGCTGTGTCTTAACAAAACTGTGTTTATGGACACTGAAGTTTCAATGTAAAGTAATTTTCATATGTCACAAAATAGTCTCCTTCTTTTGTTTCTTATAATCATTTGTAGCTCACGGGATGTACAAATATGAGAAGTGGGCCAGATTTGACTTCAGGCTGTTAGTGGCCACTGCTGATAAAGATCTTTGCACTTTTAACTTAAATCATCCAATGGAATAGAGCAGTTTTCTTTCTATGGCACATGGGCATATGTTATTTTTATCCGAATTTTCACCCAGCATTTTTCTGTTCGCTTTCATTAGGAGTTATTTTTGTTTGGGGGGTGGTGCATTCTTCCTTACCCCCTTTCTTCAATATGTTTTCCAGCAGTTTGTAGCTGGAATGCCAAGGATTTTTAAACACTTCTGTTCTAGCCTCTTTTGGAACCTGTTTCTACCTGATTCTTTTGCATCCTTACCCGCATTTGAGCTGACAGTCAACTAAGAAATAAAATGTACACTCCTGTAAAGAAAGCTGGAGTAGCAATACTCATATCAGGTAAAATAGACTTTAAAATAAAGAATGTTAAAGGAGACAAGGAAAAATACTACCTAATGATCAAGGGATCAATCCAAGAAGAAGATAAAACAATTATACATATATATGCACCCAACATAGGAGCACCTCAATACATAAGGCAACTGCTAACAGCTATAAAAAGGGAAATCGACAGTAACACAGTAACAGTGGGGGACTTTAGCACCTCACTTGCACCAATGGACAGATCATCCAAACAGAAAATTACTAAGGAAACACAAGCTTTAAATGACACAGTAGACCAAGTAGATTTGATTGATATTTATAGGACATTGCCTCCAAAAACAGCAGATTACACTTTCTTCTCAAGTGTGCATGGAACATTCTCCAGGATATATCACATCTTGGGTCACAAATCAAGCCTCAGTAAATTTAAGAAAACTGAAATAATATCAAGCATCTTTTCTGACCAAAATGCTATGAGATTAGAAATCAAAGGAAAAAACATATGATACCAACAGATGGAGAGATATACCATGTTCTTGGATTGGAAGAATCAATATTGTGAAAATGACTCGACAACCCAAAGCAATCTACAGATTCAATGCAATCCCTATCAAATTACCAATGGCATTTTTTTACAGAACTGAACTGAAAAAGTCTTAAAATTTGTATGGAGACACAAAAGATCCCGAATAACCAAAGCAGTCTTGAGGGAATAAAACGGAGCTGGAGGAATCAGACTCCCTGACTTCAGACTATACTACAAAGCTACAGTAATCAAGACAATATGGTACTGGCACTAAAACAGAAATATAGATCAATGGAACAAGACAGAAAGCACAGAGATAAACCCACGCACCTATGGTCAACTAATATATGACAAAGGAGGCAAGGGTACACAATGGAGAAAGGACAGTCTCTTCAATAAGTGGTGCTGGGAAAACTGGACAGCTACATGTAAGAAATTAAGATCTTTTTTGATCCACCACCTAGAGTAATGGAAATAAAAACAAAAATAAACAAATGGGACCTAATGAAACTTAAAAGCTTTTGCACAGCAAAGGAAACCATAAGCAAGATGAAAAGACAGTCCTCAGAATGGGAAAAAATATTTGCAAATGAATCAATAGACAAAGGATATCTCCAAAATATATAAACAGCTCATGCAGCTCAATATTAACAAAACAACCCAATCCAAAAATGGGCAGAAAGCCTAAATAGACATTTCTCCAAAGAAGACATACGGATGGTCAAGATGCACATGAAAAGCTGCTCAACATCACTAATTATGAGAGAAATGCAAATCAAAACTACAGTGAGGTATCACCTCACACCAGTTAGAATGGGCATCATCAGAAAATCTACAAATAACAAACGCTGGAGAGGGTGTGGAGGAAAGGGAACCCTCTTGCACTGTTGGTGGGAATGTAAATTGATACAGCCACTATGGAGAACAGTATGGAGGTTCCTTAAAAAACGAAAAATAGAGTTACCCTATGACCCAGCAATCCCACTTCTGGGCATATACCCAGAGAAAACCATAATTCAAAAAGACACATGTTGGGCTTCCCTGGTGGCACAGTGGTTGAGAGTCCGCCTGCCGATGCAGGGGACACAGGTTTGTGCCCCGGTCTGGGAAGATCCCACATGCCACAGAGCGGCTGGGCCCTTGAACCATGGCCGCTGAGCCTGCGCATCCGGAGCCTGTGCTCTGCAATGGGAGAGGCCAGAACAGTGAGAGGCCCCCCTACCGCAAAAACAAAAAAACAAAAAAACAGACACATGCACCCCAATGTTCATTGCAGCAGTATTTACAATAGCCAGGCCATGGAAGCAACCTAAATGCCCATTGACAGATGGATGGATAAAGAAGATGTGGTACATATACACAATGGAATATTACTCAGCCATAAAAAGGAACGAAATTGGGTAGAGACGTGGATGGATCTAGAGACTGTCATACAGAGTGAAGTAAGTCAGAAAGAGAAAAACAAATATTGTATACTAACACATATATGTGGAACCTAGAAAAATGGTACAGATGAACTGGTTTGCAGGGAAGAAATTGAGACACAGATGTAGAGAACAAACGTATGGACACCAAGGGGGGAAAGCGGCGGGGGGTGGGAGTGGTGGTGGTGTGATGAATTGGGAGATTGGGATTGACATGTATACACTGATGTGGATAAAATGGATGACTAATAAGGACCTGTTGTATAAAATAATAAATTAAATAAAATTCAAAAATTAAAAAAAATAGAATAGAAAAGAGTCCTACATCTGCAGAACTACCTCATGCTTGGCAGGGGTGACACTGTGGTATAGTGTAGAAATAATGCCCTTTTTAATAAGTGGTGCTATTTGGTTAAAATAAAAACAAAAAAAGAAAACCACACACACACAAAATGTACATTCGTGAAAAGAAGTAGCAAACACTATGAAATGATTCGTTAGTCTTGAGCTATGTGGGTCTTTGGTTTATTTTATTATTAAATACCTGCCTTTAAAGCAGAACCATCTATACCTATTTCTGTAAATGGAGAACAGATGAAAACATCCAAGAAAGTGGACTAACCCTGGGAAAGACGGGAACTTCACTAAGAACAGGTACCAAATCTGAGCCCTCTGGGGCATTGACATCCATGAGGTCTTACTTCAGCCACCCATTGGGGACGCACATCCTGGACCAGGTGTCGTTGCCTGAAAACACAAACCACACAACTGGGGCCACACGGAGAACCAGCAGGAGCCTGGGGCCCTCAGCCTGTGCAGGTGGCCAGGAACCAGGGGTCCCGGCCTCTTAGGGGATCCAGATGCTGAGTGAAACTTCTGCCCACATAAGAAAACAGGAAACGGAAGCAGGTTGACGGCGGCTGGAGGGTGGGCAGTGCAGGTTAGAGGGCAGATGGGGCGAGTGGAGGAGGAAGAGGGACAGAGGTGTAGGTCAGGCCGGCATCACATGTAACCCAGGCCCAGTGGGGCCCCCTCACCCTCTGCCGACCCCTCTCATCGCTCACCCCTCCACCTCCCATCTTGGGCTCCTGCATAAACCTCAGGACAACCCTCTTTCTCAGGAAACACAGCGCTGGTTCAATGCACTCATCTTAGACATGGTCCGTGTTCAAATCCCTCCAACTGCCCTAAGAACATCCTTTACAGTATAATTTTAAATCCAAGAGACAATACAGGATCACATCTGGCACTTAACATCATGTTTCTTAAGCTTCCTTTAATGAGAACCGTTTCCTTCTTCTTCCCTGTCTTTCACAGCACTGATTTTTTTCAGTATGCAGGCCTCTCACTGTTGTGGCCTCTCCCGTTGCGGAGCACAGGCTCTGGACACGCAGGCTCAGCGGCCATGGCTCACGGGCACAGCCGCTCTGCGGCATGTGGGACCTTCCCGGACCAGGGCACGAACCCATGTCCCCTGCATCGGCAGGCGGACTCTCAACCACTGAGCCACCACCAGGGAAGCCCAGCACTGATATTTTTAAGCGGTCTTAGAGAATGCCGCATAATACGGACTCGTCTAATTGTCCCTCGAGATCACCCTCAGGCTTTTGGAGCAGGAACACCGTATATAGGCAACGCTGTGTCCTTGCAGTGATGTCACATCAGAGGTACACGGTGTCAATTTGTCCCATGTGTCCTGGCTGTAATTAATTAACAAGCAACCCCTACAGCGGTCCACCCCCCTCCCTCCTCCTCCCCTCCCCCTCTCCTGCCACACCGGGTGGAGGATTCATTGCTGATCTTCGGCCTGAGTTATCACCATGGTGGTTGCAAAAGGTGATTTTCTAGTTTCACATTCTTTCACATCTCTAAGTAGGCATTTTTCTGTAAAAAAAGAGCCTTCCCTTCTGCCCTGGTTCCTTTTTACAGTGAAAGCTGGATGTGGAGTTTGTTCACTTGTTAAATGTGTTATAATCCATCCCTGTAGCCACTTAGGTTGATGATATCAGCTCAAACTGTTCCAAACTCGACCCCTTCAGAAGCCCTTCTGGGCTCTTACCTGTGTTTTCTGATGTGACTATAACTAAGTTTAAGTTATTTGAATGGATATATTATGTTTTACCCCAGAATGATAAAGGAGGAAGTTTAATTAACTTTCTTCCAAAAATCCCTAAAATAAAGTTCATAAATTTTGGCTCAGGTGTCTCTCAGCTGCTCTCCACGGATGACAGCCCTGCCACAAAGGTGAGTGTGGGGGCAGAGAACGGGGAGTGAAAGCCACCAACCTGCTCCTGGGACTTCAGAATCTGCAACACCTTGAAGGTGTACTCGTCCTTGCTGGCCTTGTTGTACTCCTTCATGGCGAACCACAGTGCATGCTGCACGTATACGTAGGATTCGGGGACGTCTTGGAATTTCCTCACCACCTTCGATGAACCCCAGGCCTGGTCACCTCTGGACGCGAGGGCCACCATGGCCATCAGGAGCAGCAGGCCGGGGCGGAGCCTGGCCATGGCACCTCAGCCCAGGGGCGCGGCCGAGCCCCTCCTGTCCTCGCAAGGCTGGCCGGGCCCTGCTGCCTCTGCACGCGGCCCCTCCTAGCTCTGCTGCAGGCGGAGAGGGGAGAACAGCGGTTAACATCACCTGCCTAAAAAAGAGGCTGCCTGCGAAATGTTCAATGCAGTCCATTTTCCCATCTTGGATGCTTCCTTTCTGGAAGGACGCACACCTCTGTGCACTCACGTGTGGGAGGGATGCACACATACATGTACACACACACACGCCTGTCTCTGCCGGCTGGGTTGGGCCCTGTGGTAGGCACTGCATGTGCTGTGTGGTCTCTCATCATCAGAGCCCCGTGGGGCTGCGAAACCCTTTACACAGGAGGAGACGGCCACGGGGCCGCGTGTCTGCTTCAGAGCAGGGCTGCCCTGCCTCAGTCTCACCCACGCGTAGGAGGGATCACGGCTTGTAAAGTGCATTTGCTTGGGAGGAATCCCTTCTGCCACAGAAGGTCACCAGGATTTGGCTCACAAGGCGGAAGCAGCGGTTAATGTGTCAGATGCAGACAAGGAGCAAGCCCCTCGAGACAAAGCAGGGTCCGTGGGTTGTGTTCGCTGCAGAGAAGTGGGGACAGAGTGTCCAAACAGAGGACGTGATGGCCAAACCAAGAGATGCCTGGTGTCCGTCAGACTCTAGATACAGACACCCAGCACTGAACACTCCTGGGGTCTTAGCTCGGTTGCCCACCCAGGACACCGCTCTGACCCACGTGCCCTCTGCCAGGAATCACCGACCAAACCCAGGCCGCGGGAGGCGACCTTCCCGTGTGCCTCCCAGAGACGGGCCTGTGGAGAGGCTGATGCGTGAGGACACCGGGTCCCCTCCGCCTGCCGGCCTGGCCCGTGGTAACCTACCCGCTCCTGCCCGGCCTCCGCGCGATGGCAGCATTGTGACACACGTGGGATTGGAGCGGTTCAGACCCGCTCCGTGGCCTCTGGAGCAGTTGCCCAGACACACAGGACGGTTGCCCTGGGCCGTCTTCCATCCAGCACGGCTAAACCTGGGACCCACCTGAGCACCAAGTTCCTTTCCACGATGCTGCGGCCGAGCCCTGAGCTGGCCGCCGGCCGCAGGCGGTCTCTCTCCTTCCTCAGGACCCGAGCTCAGTGGCTCCTGCCTGTGGCCCGCTTGTCTCTGGCACGCTCAGTTCACAGCCATGCGCCTGCTCAGGGTGTCTGTTGGCGTCAGGGTGCGTCTGCCCTCAGCTGCCCTCCCTGCCAGTGGTCACCTCTGGCCCCTTTGTGATGTAAGCCCTGCCCCACTGATGCTGCCCAGGTGACCAGCCCCTCTGTCAGGGGACCCTCTGCCCTCAGAAGTCCACAGGCTCACCAGGAGCCCCCAGCATCTGCCCCAAGTGCTGAGTCCCAGCTCCTGTCCCTTGGCTCCTGACTTTCTAAATTTCTGTGCTTTGGATGGGCAGCTGGAAGTGAAGTCACCTCCAAGGCTGTTTCCATCAGTGTCTTGTCATGTGGCCCCTCTTTGGTGTCTTAGAGACACCAAACAGCCAGGCTCAGGGGACCTGGGGCCAGAGGCCCTCAGGTCGGAAGGCCAGGGGTGGTGCCGAGGACACGAAGCAGAAGGCTGGCAGCAGACTCAGGCGTGATGAGCCTCTGTGGGATGAACAGAGGGCAGATCCCCCTTGGCCCGCCAGCCATTCCTCCCCATCTCCAGCCTTGTCCCGGGCAGGCTGCCCGGACGGTCGGGACTCCATCCCACTCTGCTTTTGGGGCCTGGCTCGGCCTCAGAGAGGGGCTCCCAAGAACTCAGAAGTTGGGAAATCACTAGTTTTCTTTCCAGGATATTAAAAATACACATCAGCCCAAGGAGGCTCCTACCTGAGATCCATAAGTAAAATCCAGACAGGGCCTATGAGACCTGAGAGTCACCGGCTGGAGGGTCAAATGTGTGAGACAGAGTCCTGGGCTGGAAATCAGGAGCCATTTCTGAGCTTGTAGAAAACACAGAAGCCAGATGGAGAAGAAACATCAATCTGACCACACATTTTGTACAGCACACACTCACACATGCTCTCGCCCCCCAAAGTCGACAGGTAAATGGGAACACAATATGTTATTTGGAAGATATTTGGCAAAGGGTTAAGTTCCCTTTTATGGGAAAAGCTCTTTTTTTTAAAATTTTAATTTTGTTAACATCTTTATTGGAGTATAACTGCTTTACAATGGTGTGTTATTTTCTGCTTTATAACAAAGTGAATCAGTTATACATATACATGTGTCCCCATATCTCTTCCCTCTTGCGTCTCCCTCCCTCCCACCCTCCCTATCCCACCCCTCTAAGTGGTCACAAAGCACCGAGCTGATCTCCCTGTGCTATGCGGCTGCTTTTAAAATCCGAAAGAAAAAGACAATTTCCTCACTCGTCTCGGCTCAAAGGGAGCCAAAGATATGAGCAATAATATGTCCAGAAGCGAGTCCATTTCCCCTCTTGGCCCCATGAATTGTTTGAAAACTGTGGCCTGGGCTGAGGCCTCCCTCAACACAAGTAGAGACAGCCCACATCTCTCCCTGGGAGTAGGCTGGGGCCCACCCAGCTGGTCCGGGAAAACTTCAAGGGCGGGGCAGGGTGCTGACGCTGGGATGGCTGTGGACCCACGGGACTGAGTCCTGTGCTGGTCCTCAGGCCTCCACTGACTGACGGAGTACGGAGGGGAGACAGCCCCTGGGCCCTCTGGGCACGGCCCCACTCCCCTCCATCCCCCGCAGCCGGCTCACCCCAGCTGCTTTGGGGTCATCGGCAATGGCAGATACTGACTGTTCCAGAAGCTATTGCCCCTAATGAAGCCTCTCATTCTGCCCCTGACGGTTGGAACTGGGGTTCCAGGAGAGGCTGGCTGGTGCTTCTTACCCCGGCTGCCTTAAGGGGTGCGGCCAGAGGGCAGGTGGGACGCACGGGGCGCACTGCAGGGGCAGGGTGGTTTTTAAACAACTTTACTGAAATATAATTCTCATACCATACAATTCAACCATTTAAATGTGTGATTCAATGGCTTTTAGTATCTTCACAGTTTTACATCCAAAACCACAATCAGCTTTCCCAGCAAGGCTGAACCTATACCCTCCCAATCTCCCTGCCTCCTTCCAATCCTAGGCAACCTCGAATCTGCTTTCTCTATAGATTTACCTATTCTGGACATTTCCTATAAATGGGATCATACTGTATATGTCTTGTGGTGTATGGCTTTCTCTTAGTATGTTTTCAAGGTTCATCCACGTTACAGCATGAATTGCTACTTCATTTCTTTTTATCCCTGAATAACTTTCCTTCATGCATGTGTGTCCTGTGTTTCATCTATCCATTCACCAATTAGTGGACATGGGGGTTTTGACTACTTTTTGGCTATTATGACGAACACTGCTACAAACTTTCATATTTGGGCTTTTGTGTGGACATATGCTTTTATTTCTCTTGGTATACAGGTCAGAGTGGAATTACTGGGTTACCTGAACTCTGTATTTAACTTTTTGAGGAACTGCTAGATGGTTTCCCAAAGGGGCTGCACCGTTTTACCTTCCCATCAGCAGTGTATGAGGGTTCCATTCCTCTACATCCTTGCCAGCACTGGTTACTATCTCTCTATTTATTTATTTACATTTTGGCTGCGTTGGTCTTAGTTGCAGCATGTGGGATCTTTTGCTGTGACGGATGGGTGGGATCTTCATTGCAGCACATGGACTTCTCTCTAGTTGTGGCGTGCAGGTTTTCTCTCCATTTGCAGCACGCTGGGTCCAGAGCACGTGGACTCTGTAGTTTGCAGCAAGTGGGCTCTCTAGTTGAGGCGCTCGGGCTCAGTAATTGTGGTGCGTGGACTTAGTTGTCCTGTGGCATGTGGGATCTTAGTTCCCTGACCAGGGATTGAACCCACGTCCTCTGCCTTGGAAGGCAAGTTCTTTACCACTGGACCACCAGGGAAGTCCCACACTCTCTGTTTGTGATGATTGCCAGCCTAGTGGGTATGAAGGGAGACAAGTGGTTAGACTTTGACAAATGTGATGCAGAACATTTTAATTTCCATAATATCAAAGAGCTCTTGCAAGTAATTTTTAAAAAGACAAAAATCCAATAGGAAACTTGGAGAAAAGTAATCAACACAGAAGTCACAGAAAAAGAAATATAAATGTCTTTAATACATGTGTGAAAATATGCTTAGCTTCCTTAACAACAGAAATTCAAATGAACCCAACCATGAAGTGTCACCATTCTCCTACACTTTGGAAAAAAGTTAAAAAACAATGACAGTGTCTGGTTGATAAGGTGCCTCCATCAGCATTGGTGGAGTAAGAATCCAATGTCTTTGCTCAGGGTGATTTAGCAATCCCTGTTAAACGTTTAAAAGTTACATAGTCCTCAACACATCCACATGCAGGAGTTTGTCCCACAGAAATATTTGCCTACATGCACAAAAGGGCATGGGGACACAGTTTCTTCTTGGCTGGAGTAGAGTAGTTATTACCTAAATTTTTCTGTCTTTATAGACTGCCCCTATCCTGGACCTTCAGCTGGAGACAGCAGGCTTGGGGTGGACAGAGGAAAAACACAACTGTTTACAAAATGACATCTTCACCAACTTTGTCAGCACAGATCAGTTTCGACATCCTAGGCAGGGTTTAGGTGGAGGGGAGGGACTCCCCGTGGGTACTTGGTGTGGAGGGAGCTTCACAACCTGTATCAGAGGCTGTGCTTGGGGAGGGAGGGGGATCACACTGACATGGGTCCCAGTCAGAAGCTTGGGGGTGCTGAGGGGTCAGCCGAGGGCCTTGGCCCATGTCGCTCCACAGTTCTGGCCATCAGCACCTTCTCCACTTCTTCATGTGGACCATTGCGTCTTTGTCGTTCTGGTATAAACCGTGGGAAGCAGATCAAGACAAGCCTTGGACTCCTCTTCTACCCGGATCGATACAGGTGAGCCCTCCTCGGCAGCAGTTTTGGAACCATTCGGGCTGTAGGGCCAGATAGCGTTACTGAAATAAGTTGTTTGGTGATTTATTTCCCCTTTCTGCAGGCCTCCGTCCCTCTACTCTGAACCACACCCCCAAAGCTCTCCACTGTCCACCTAAAGTCATTCCGCACCTGCAGGATTGAGGGTCTGCCAGAGGCGGGGAGGCCAAGATCTCTCCCTGGGAGAGGCGCCCATGAAAGGCTGTGCAGCTGAGGCCCAAACTCCGCCATGAGGGAGCCCTGTTACGTTCAGGCCAACACCCTCGAAAGCAAAGAGCCTGGAAGGGAAAAGGTCCCATCACCTTTCTCCACATCCACATTAGCTGGCTGCTTGCCAAGGCAGGTGCTAAGCAATGACAGCAGAAGCTAGGATGGCGCCCAGCCCTTCTGGACTCATAAGAGGCACCGCTGAGGGCCAGACACCTGGCTCCAGTCCTATGCCCGTCCTCACCCGCACTCAGCCCGGCTGTGTGACATAATTCCTGCCTGGTTCATCTCATTCGGCAGTTCTTCTTATAGCAATGCCCTTAGGTCTTGCTCCAGGGGTGGCTGAATTGGGAAAGATCCTGCAGAAATCACCCTCATTTCATCACAAATCCCCTTTCGTCAAGAGGAAGGCCACGGTCCAGTCCCCAGCACTTTGGAGCAATCCCCTGATCTGTGGCCTGGCTCTGGGCCTCTCTTGTGGGTGAAGTTTGCTGTGACACTGAGCAAGGTGAAGCTGGGTCCACCACACAGCCAGTTCCATCTTGGCAATGGTCACAGTCCCACATTCTTGCTTTTTCCACGGGCAAGGTGAGGGTGAGAGAGTGATGGCAGAAGGGGCTTCTCGGCGTGTGCGCAGGGGGCTGGCCTTGAGGCCTTGAGGCCTTGAGGTTCCCGGCCAGGAGGCGCAGTCAGGGTTCTGGAAGCAGAGCAAGCCGGCCACTGGGCATGTGCACACCTCGGGTTGAGCCCATCAAGTCCGACAGCTCGGGGGCCTGTCCCTGCAGTGTCCGTGGTGGGAGCCCATGTAGAACCGGAGACCAGCTCATTGCCATTGGCAATTCTTTTCCTGAGAAAGGCCCCCAGGTTCACGTTCCTGTCCTCACGGGGGGATCGGTAAACGCTGCCGGCACGCCTAATGTCCAGATAAGAGCTGGGGACTCGCAGACCCAAGACCTCGCCATCCTCTATTCCAAGGACCCTCTGCTCTTTGGGCAAGAACCTTGCAGTCTCTGTTTTGGCCCTGGCCTACTTTGAAGTTGCAACAATTAAACTCTGTGTCAGCCGAAGAACAAATGACTGTAGAACTAAAGCCTTTGAACTCTTTGGTGGGACAAGGCTGACAGTGAAAAGTGGGAGGAGGCAACAGAGGCCAGGGCTCAGGTCTCTGCTGCCAACTGTCCCTAAGGCCGCTAGCCGGCCTGATCCCAGCAGAAACCTGCAAATGTGTCGGCACATGGATAGCAGAACCGTCAGCCTCCCCCGCTGTAACGGACGTACATGCCTCCGACCCAGCACATCGCCTGGTCCTACCGAGCCAGCAGGCATTCTGTCCTCCAAGATGAAGGCTAGAAGACTGAGGGCCCAGTTACACCGTGAGGGCTTTGAACTAGAAGGTGGCAGCGTTGGGACAAGAACTCCATCTTCTGTGCTGGCCTGTGGCTGTACCCCTGCCCTCGAGGTGCCAGCAGCCTAGAGCTCAGACATGCTGGTGTCCGGGAGTTGTCCCACAGCTGACCCTGCTCCTGGCCTCACTCCCCTGGCCAGGGGGCTCCGTGACTCAGCCAGGTCTAGAGACTCGTTTCCTCATGCTCAGACACGCTCATGCCCAAGAAGGGAGGCCGTTAGCTGGGACTGGTACCCAGGTAGCCAGGATCTGCCCGCAGGATCTGTAAAATGCTGTGGGGAGAGGGCCTGCCCCCCAAGCCTGGCCCCGAGCTCCTCTGCAAGTGCCCTGCTGTCCTGGGCCCCTCTGTCCTCTGTTCCCCGTGGCTTCCTGGGCTCCCATCCTTCCACGGCCCAGCCTGGGCCCACACATGCAGCCAGAAGTCAGGAGGCTGCCCGTCACGGGGGGCAGCCCCACCAAGGGTGGGGACATGGTGCGTGAGTGCCCATGTGGAGTCTCCGCTGATGGGCAGGGGGCCCAGGGTGGGCCATGGGTGGGCAGAGCAGGTGAGCATAAAATGCTCGGGGCACAGTGGGCACACAAAGGCACAGTCCGGTCCCCACCCGCATGGTCACCAGCCTGTAGAGGGGCCATCCAGGCCCTGCAATTTGCCTCTCCTTCCAGATGATCCACACCGGTCTGCGGGAGAGGGTGGTTCCCCAGGGTGGCAGGGGGAGCTGAAGAGCCTCTGGCTGGCCCTAGGTGACATCCACGGCAGTGCATTGACCTGGCCCTGCAGGCCCAGCAGTAGCCTGGTGATTGGGGCAGAGACGGGCTTCTGTGCCAGGTATGCTCAAGTACACTTGACGGGCCGTTGACTATGGGAGGAGGGAAATGCCCTGCTCAGTTTGGCTTTGGGACAACACTTGCGGGGTGGTCCTGGCTGAGACTGGAGACGCCAGGAGGTCAAACAGGAGGGGTTTATGGCCAGGCCGGTGCAGCAGCCTGCCTCCGTCCAGGACCTGCCGATGAATCGGGGAGCCCTCCACGGTGGACGTGAGGAGAGCTGGCAGGAGTGCCCTTCACCAAGGAAAGCAGCCTGCGGGCAAGGGACCCCTGGACCGCAGAAGGCCCGTCTCACCCCCTGGGCCTCTGCTCCGGCTGCAGCCCCACTTCTGCTTACTCTCCTCTCCCCTGGCTGAGCCCGTTGGTCTCGGGAGAGGACCCAAATCTTTATCCCATGTGCCTTGGAAACAGATCAGCCTTGTTATTTCATTCCCAGGGTCGGAGGGGAACAGCTACTTTGCAAGCCTGGGTCCATCCTAGAGCTCCAACGTGGCCACCCCACCATCCCCTGCGCAGGGTGGACACTGGTGGCCGCTCCGTACACTTTCAGTGCCCGTGTCTTGACCCTTTGTCCCTGACTCCTCTGGAGACCCTAGAAATGCACCTCCTGTGTCTACATGTACCTACCACATGGAAAGGGGAACACCACCCACTAGGCGCACGTGGGTGATGAGTCTGTGCCCCTCCCCATGGGCTCTCAGTCCAGCAGGGCCTGGGAGCCAGGCAGTCCCCACGCTGGCCTGGGTCAAGGTTAGCAGACCTGGGGTGTGGTCAGTGGTGCGGCACGCAATGGACATGGCAGAGCTGGGACAGTGCTTACATCTCTGAGACCAGGACCAGGCTGCACTCTCCCCACAGCCCACCTGGCCCTTTCCCAGGTTGGAGGCCCTGAGCTCCCTGCTGCTGCTACCCAGGTGATCCCCGGAGCACCCACCCCTGGTCCTGGCAGCTCTGGCCTTGTTTCCCACTGGCCTGCGGGGTCTCCACAGCCCCGTCCAGGATTGGGCTAAATGGATTCCTTGTTCTCGCAGAGGATGGCCATGACTGGTCACCAGCTGGAAAGGCCTTGGGTCTCTGCAAGGATAGGGGCAGGGCAGAGGACGGGACCCCCAGACCAGTCCTGAGGTTGGGCAGCCTCCGAGGCCACGTGACCAGTCTTGTTGGGCGGCATTTCCTTGATCTCTGTGGCCTTCCAGGGCCCCTTTGCTCCTGCGTCCCAGACTGAGGCAGACAGTGTTGGGTCCAGGGTGCAGGGGGGCTTCAGCAGAATGGAGTAGAGGCTGTAGGGAAGTGAGTGTGTGTGTGTGTGTGTGTGTGTGTGTGAGAGAGAGAGAGAGAGAGAGAGAGAGAGAGAGAGAGAGAGAGAGAGAGAGAGAGAGAGAGAGAGAGAGAGAGAGAGAGAGAGAGAGAGAGAGAGAGAGAGAGAGAGAGAGAGAGAGAGAGAGAGAGAGAGAGAGAGAGAGAGAGAGAGAGAGAGAGAGAGAGAGAGAGAGAGACGCCAGTAACATCTCAGCAGAAAGGACATGAAACCCAGCAAGGGAAAGAGAGGCCTGCCTGACATCTTATTTCATGTGAAGAAAGAGAAAATGAAAAGAAGAGACTTGGAGAGACAGGTTAAAAAGAGGTGAAGTTAGATTAAAATTTGATATAAGTTAACACAAACTTAGAAATAGGCCTGTACGGGGTATCTCTGTCCACGTGGGAGGAACACCTGTACCAGTGGGGTGGCAGTCACCCCGCCCCCAGCACGTCCGGCTAGCCCCGCACTGTGCCCTGCCCGCTTGCTGCAGACACCAGATTCCTGCGGATCCCACCCAACTGTCCAGAAGGAAGGACCATCTCAAGAGGTTGGTCCCAATAGGCTGTCTTTCCTAAGGCGCCTACATGTGCTTTGTGAGCAGGGGGGGATGCGCAGCTGTGGTCTGACCTGAGCACCGGGGCTGGGTAGTGGGTCTGCTGCTCTGCAGGAAGCATCCCACCAGGGTATCTGGGGGGCACTTTTGGATGGAGCCCTCCTGGCCTGAGGGGAAGAGTAGTTTTTAATCAGGATAAGTGTATTAGGTCCAAGTGATGTTAAGCCTGTTTCAGGTCCAAATCCTGGGCCCTTACCTGGGGGAGGCTCCTGGGGTTGGGGGCAGAGCAGGAGTTGTGTCGGAGGAGAGCGAGGCACACATGGGTGGGCTGGGAAGAGAGACTTGGGGGGCTGACAGGAGGGAAGAGACAATCAGAGGAGAGGCAAGGGCTCTGCAAGGTGAATGCCACTTGTCCCCTGTCACCCCAGGGGTCACCCCAGACACCATGCCGGTGTCTCCAACCGTGAGACCTTAATTTGGAGGAACCAGAGACAAAAGAAGTGGCCTTTGAGTCTCGAGGCCTCATTCTGTCTGGGGCAGGAATGCTGAATCCCTGCCACCCACCAGGCCCTGAGGTGAAGCCCTGAACGCTGGAAACACAGTTGGTCTCCCAAATTGTACCCAACACCACGTTTAAAACAGCCTACTTAGTTTTTAAAAATCTAATTGTGGTAAATACATATAACATCTCCCATCCAAACCATTTAAGTGTATAGTTCAGTAGTGCTGAGTATATTCACAGTGCTGTGCCACTGATCTCCACAAGCTTTTCATCCTGTGAAATTAAAACTCTATCCATTAAAGAATCCCCCCTCAGACACACCTTTTTTTTTTTTTTTGGGGTACACGGGCCTCTCACTGCTGTGGCCTCTCCCGCTGCGGAGCACAGGCTCTGGACGTGCAGGCTCAGCGGCCATGGCTCACGGGCCCAGCCGCTCGGCGGCATGTGGGATCTTCCCGGACCGGGGCACGAACCCGTGTCCCCTGCATCGGCAGGCGGACTCTCAACCACTGCGCCACTAGGGAAGGCCCAGACACACCTATTTTTAATGATTGCTTTCTTTGAGGAAGTTTCATCTCCTGTTATCATCTCTGCTTGTGTACTTCCTTCTCCACATACCCCCACCTCTCCTCAGTCTCTCTCCATACACACACCTGCATACACACACCTGCATACACACCTGCACACACCTGCACACACCTGCACCCACAGACACTTGTGAACACTGAAGCTTCCTTTGAAGGCCTTATTGTCCTCACCCCTCTAGATCTGTGACCACTGTTGACATTTACATAAAGAGAAACACAAATTCTCCCAATTCACAGAGCCCCCACGGGGAAGACTGCTGCTTCTGCCAGGGGGTCTCCCAGCTGCGTCCCCCTCATCTCCCACCGGTGACCCATCCACTTGGGACCCAGGGAGAAAGGGGCCTCAGGCCAAAGGAGGCTTCCAGAAGGAACCTGTGAGTACCCACTGCGTTCAGCCCTCTGTGGGGCAGGGCACGGGGCGGGGGGCGGGGGCGGCGGATTACCAGATCAAAAGGAGATTCCTTCCCAGGGGTGTGGTGGGAAATGAAATCAGACCACACCCCACCCTCTGTGCTCAGTGACAAATGTTCCTTATTCCTGGGGGCGGGCCATCATGCCTGCTAAAGGCAAGTGGCCTCCCGTGAGGCCAGGAAGGAGGACTTGGTCTCGCTCATCTTTCGTTACCACCTAACATGAATCTAGAAAGCAGAACAGCAAGCAGGGGGACATGTATGAGGAAAGCACGCTGGTAATGGCTCACAGGCCATTCATTGCTGTTTCACAGACAAAGGAAGGGATGGTGGTAGGAGCTCCAGAGCCCCTAGGCATCCACACACTTCTTCTTCATCACGGTGAAATCGCTGTGCCACGGGAGTGTGCCCACCAGAAAGGTGCACATTTGGCTCTGAAAAAGACCACCACCACAGCAAAGTCAGCAGTGTGCCAAGAGGAAGAGAAAAAAAATGGCTCTGTTGCCAGGTGTCAGCTTAGGATACTAAGTGTCAGCTTAGGAATATGTGGGAAGACGGGTCATCACCCATCAAGGAATGCCCCCAAGAACCAGACGGCTGGAGGCTGCAGACCTTTGTAGCCACCAGCAGGTACCTGGAGAGGTATCTGTTCCCGTCCCTCCCATGGATAGACAGCAAATATTAATACTCATCATATTTTGGTGGGAGATCAGATGTAACCTTGATTTTATTTTGAATTCTCTTTAATATTTTCTACAATGTAGATTGTATGCAATTCTATGCCATGTATAAACTAATGTAGGTCATTTTAATAATCAAACAATGCCCTTTGTTCTAACAACAATGTCAGGATAAGAGCAATTTAGAGAGTTCTAGGACCTAACATATCTTTTATTCCAAAGACCCCTTCTCCCCCTTTCAAAATGTCATTGAGGGCTTCTCTGGTGGCGCAGTAGTTAAGAATCCACCTGCCAATGCAGGTGACACGGGTTCGAGCCCTGGTCCAGGAAGATCCCACATGCCATGGAGCAACTAAGCCCGTGCACCACAACTACTGAACCTGCGTGCCACAGCTACTGAAGCCCGTGCGCCTAGAGCCTGAGCTCCACAACAAGAGAAGCCACGCAATGAGAAGCCTCCTCACCGCAATGGAAGAGTAACCCCTGCTCGCTGCAACTAGAGAAAGCCCGTGCACAGCAATGAAGATCCAACGCAGCCAAAAATAAATAAATAAATTTTTAAAAAGCCATTGAAATGACAAATGAAATATTCTATGTGTGGGTGATAGACGGATGAGTGAGGGGAGAGAGACAGATGAACAGGTCAGTAGCAATCCTGGAAAAACAGCAAAGGGCATCTTCAATAATTGGCTGGAAACACTGGGGCATTTCAGGAGCTAAGAGGCAAACGGTGTCAGAGAGAATGGCGTTAGGTCTCCACTGAGTTCTGCACACATGCAAAGGAGTATTATGGGGGCCTCATTGCCCACAAACCAACAAAATACCAAGTCAAAATGTTTTTATAGGCAAATTACATCAAGCCTTGAGAACCCAAAGCTCTTTTGGTCTTTAAACTGATCTAGATCACAGGAAAAAATGGAAAGCCCCCATTCTCATTACACCAGACCACAGAAATCCTGAAACCAAAATATAGCTGAGAAATAAATTATAACCCAAACTTACCTACTAAATAGCCTTAAAAAAATACCAGCAAATTAAAAGCAGCTGCATAGTAAAGAGTTACTGTCCCTAATGCAGTGATTTTCAGCATTCCTGTGACATGGAGTATGTGGATGTCAGTACCCGGACATTCTGATTCAGTAGGTTTGGGGTCAGGCCATGGAACGCGTGTGTGCCCGTGTGTCCGTGTGTGCACCACATGCTCCAAGCCATTCTCTAGGGAAGTTTGACTGTTTAATATATAAAAGCAAAATTCCTAAATGAAAAGTGGCACATCGATCCCTCTGTATGCTAAGAGACAAGTGCGGACACCACCCATGCCACTGCTCCCTTCCAGCCCGGGCCCCACGGAGTGTCTCCACAAAGGGAGGTGACAAGAAGAAGGGGCTGTCCTGCCATCAACGAGGTGGTGACTGGAGAACACCCCCCACACACATGCATAAGCACGTCCACAATTAGCCTTCAGGAATCGCACCCCGCACTCAGAGAGACCCAGAAATTTGCCATAAAAGGGACAGGGATGCCAGGTGTGCATGTCCACAGCAGGTTCAACAAAGCTAATCGGGTCAGAGGAACAAGGATAGTCCCCTGCCGTGTCCTTGTGCAGAAATCGTCCAGAAACCTTGCTGAAGAGGCAGTCACCAAACAAGCCTGCACACTGGTGACCTGTGTATCTGTCACCACCTTCAGTCAGCGTGGATGAGAACTAACCACGCCATTTAAAGAAAGTTATATTTATAGAAAACCAAAAAGACACGTGCTCCATATTCCAGACACGTAAGGATGACTCAATATTATTTGAATTTATTATAGTAATGGGTCAAAAAGAAAAAATTATTCAATACACTTGGTAGATACTGAAAGAATAATTGATAGAAGAAAACATTCTTAATTTAAAAACTAACTCTTGGGGCTTCCCTGATGGCGCAGTGGTTGAGAGCCCGCCTGCCGATGCAGGGGACACGGGTTCGTGCCCCGGTCCGGGAAGATCCCACATGCCGCGGAGCGGCTGGGCCCGTGAGCCATGGCCGCTGAGCCTGCGCGTCCGGAGCCTGTGCTCCGCAACGGGAGAGGCCACAACAGTGAGAGAGGCCTGTGTACCGCAAAAACAAAAAACAAAAAGCAAAACACACACGCACACACAAAAAACCTAACTCTTGGTAAAGAGAGAGTTGGAGGAGCTTCAGAAAACAACACTTGATACAATATTTAGTAATAAGGTATAAATACTGAAGAGAATCCCATTAAATCCCCCAGGAATAAGAGAGAATGCCCAGCATTACTCCTCTTCAGCATTATTCCAAACACTTGGAAAGAAAGGAACAAAGTTTTCATTATCGATAAATGTGGGCTTTAAAACGTGTGCTTTAAAACCGAGATGGGCCATGGAAACCTTACAGAGAATAAAAGAGCTTCCTGAAGACAAGTTTCCTTAATTCTCTTTAATATTTTCTACAAACAGGTAAAAAGCGACAACTTTCCCTTATCCACAATGCTCCCAGTAGAAAATATAAACTTCAACCAACCATACTTGTACTACCAGGAAAAGATAAATAAAACTAACATAAAAGATAAGATGGCATCAGACACGCTCCCTGCTTGACTGTTTGTCCTTGAAGGGCCTGTATTGTGCTGGAAATGATGGAAATTGTTCATGGTGAGCTCCCAGAGGCTGTTTTAGACTCCTGTCAATGGGCCCTTGTGGTGCCCGTGCAGTGGCTGCCTGAAGCAGCGGTTCTGAGCATGGTCCCAAGGCCAGAGCAGCAGCCCCGGACCCCAGCCTGGGGAGCTCGTGAGGATTGCCAGTTCTTGGATTCCTCTCCAGACCTACTGAATCAGACTCTTCAGGGGGAAACCGCGCCACCCAGGTGTGTCAAGGTCGCCAGGTGATTCTGACATGGCTCACGTGAAAGACCACGGGGGTGAAAGAAGGAGCCCACCTTCAGGGAGCCCGGGGCCTTCACCAACCTCAGAGGAAGCCCTTGGATGAGCCCCGGGCACTTCCACCCTGAGTCAGAAATACAGGCTTGAGGCCAAAAGCCCCCAGGCTATGTCAGACCCCTGCTGAGAGCCTGGGGCTCTTCCCTGACATTTGTGGAAACCATGGCTGAGCCTGGGAGGGTGGGGACACCACTTAGCCTGGTCACTGCTTGATCTCCAGCACCCAGAATAGCGCCAAGTGCCAAGTAAGCTTTGATGAGCGGCTGAGTGAACGGACTCCCTTTTGTGCCTTCACAAGGATGAACGACTGTGGGGCTGGCAACAGCTGGGTGGTGCATCAGGGTCCAAGAGGGCAGACTCCCAGTGAATGTGTGTTAGCGAGTTTTCCTGCACCAGGAGCCTGGAGGGATGGAGTCCTTGCAATAAGAGTGACCTTGACAGCACCCTGTCCCTAGGACAAGGGGTCCTCCACATCCTGCTGCCCTGCACCCTCTGCTCTGAAGGCCACAGGGCTGACCACTTCTGGGGTGAAACACTGGGACTGATGCCGACCTCAAGGAGAGGGTCTGTGTACCCCAAGTTCTGCCTGGGGCTCAGAGCAGCCAAGACCATTGCAGCTAGTTGGCTTGTCACCTACCTTTTCCAGTTTGAAGTTTTCCTTAACCATGCTGGAAGCTTTCTGCAGTTGGTGCGGGCTATTTCAGCATGAATAAAGTATTCCAGACGATCTGTGACCTACTGATTAGCAATCATGCAATTTTGTCCAAAAAAGCTTTTTCTACTTTTTAAGTTTCAGCTAACCCTTAACAAATTGCTCTCACTCTCATTCTCTCTCCCTATCTCCTCCTCCCCTCTCCCCCTCTCCAAATATATCTTTAGGGGATGGCCTATAATGCCCACCACACACTGATACCACCACCTGGAGCTGGATGCCCTAGGGAAGGCTCCATCCAGCCTGGGGCTTTCTTGAAGGCAAGACCTTCTACTTCCAGAACCTGGGCTCTCCTGGGCCCAGGATATTACCAGTTCACGTGTGCCCCATGGGAACAGGCCCCTCGACCACATAGGACCCCCTCCCTGAGTCCCTTCCCACACATAACCCCCTCAGATTCTGTCACCTGAAATCCCTGCCCTTTGGGACTTCCCCACCCAAGGCCCCTCCCACCACCCCAGGGGCCCATGTGGCCAGGGTTTGTCTTCCTGTTCTCTAAGTGTTTAGGAAGCAGAACAGCTGTGATTGACAGAATTTGCTAACAGTTGAGTGAGTTAAAGGCTGCTCACATGTCCGTGTAAATCTGCTCCCATCTGGTTTTAAAAGATTACAGCAGGATTTAGAGATGGCCAAGCCCGCCATCCAGCAAATCCTTCTCCTACCAGCTCTTGGAATCACAGAAGGAATAAGGGCCCTCCTTCCGCAGTGGTGTTCCAGCCTTCGCAGGTGGGGCCCCTGGACCGGCAGCATCAGCATCACCAGGGAACTTGATGGAAATGCAGGACCTCGACCTACTGAATCAGAAACTCCAGGGGTGGGCCCCGCAGTCTGTGTTTGAACAAGCCTCCAGGTGATTCTGATGAACAGTGAGGTCAAAAAAGATGACAGGGCTTCCTGCTGGCGCAGTGGTTGAGAGTCCACCTGCCGATGCAGGGGACACGGGTTCGTGCCCTGGTCCGGGAAGATCCCACATGCCGCGGAGCGGCTGGGCCCGTGAGCCGTGGCCGCTGAGCCTGCACATCCGGAGCCTGTGTTTCACAACAGGAGAGGCCACAACACTGAGAGGCCCGTGTACTGCAAAAAAAAAAAAAAAAAAAAAAAAAAAAAAGATGACAGCAGGAGATGAAATGTGTGTCTGCAGCTTGGGTCCAGGTTCACCTGGACTCACGCTTTTTTGCCAGGCCTTCCCTCGCTGCCCACTCCAGCCTTTAACAAGGTCGTATGACCTCTTAGTTTCTTTCCAAAGAACTAACAAGGGTGACCGGACTGTAGTGGGAGAAGCTGGTTAGCCAGCTGGCGGCCGACCCCGGGCTGAGACGGGGGCGTCGGGCGCTAGAACGCGCACCCCTAACAGCCGTCCCCACTCCTCCTACCTCCCAGAGGTCCCGGACTCTCTGCTCATCCGGCCACAGGAAGGAAGAGGATGGCTGTGTGCTGATTCCAGGGAAAGGGGAACCTGAGAACTCACATCCCTTTCTGGAGGTGGGTTAACCAGAGTGACAGATCCAAAGCCCGTATCTGATCACATGGATCCCAAGAACCCCATGTCCTAATGTTTCTCTGGCTTTTCATCCTCCTAGGGTGGCCTGAAAGTCTTGCCCACAGCCTAGGAGGCCTGGCTTGGCCTGGTCACTGCCCACCTGTCTGGCTGCTCACACTGGCTCCTTAGGGTTGCTGAAATGGGCCACGCTCCTTCCTCCCCTCCCCCACACCCCTAAACCCTCCCACTCCCCTCCTGCAGCAGATGTTATGGGTGGGGCCCCAGACACCGACCCACACTGTCACTTCCCGGGGCTCTCTGTTGCCAGCAGAAGCCAAGGGCTCCTGGAGCAGCTCTTAGCCTGAGAGTTTGTGGATGAGGAACCCAGCTCCTCTCCTGCAGGTGGCCCAGCTCTGCAGTGCTGCCCCCTCTCCCCAAGGCCCCAGGGACCCTGAGCCCAGATGCCCTTGGTTGTCACCTGCTCAGTGGCTCCCCTGCACTGGTCCCTTCCCTGCCCCCTCTCAATCCTCTCCAGGCTGCCTGGTGCTTCCTGGATGGCCTCTCAAATAAACCACTTCACTGGAACACTAGCACTAGGGTCTGCTTCTGGGGACCCCCCCAAAACCACTGCCCACCAGCTGCCTTCCCCTGTAGCCCATCTGCCCTCGGGCTGCACGTTCATCTATCCCTGGGGAGGTGGTGCTCAACCATGATTGTGTAGGGGACCCAGGTCCCACACAGGGATCCTCACTTAATTGGTGAGGGTGCGGCCAGTGCAGGAGGGGACTCACCAGCTGTCTAAGGAAGCCCACTGACGCCTGGCCCCAAGCACCACGCCACAGACAGCATCCCAGCTCTCAGGTCTGGCTTAGTGGTTTGTCTTCTAATTGATCCCCTTGCTCCCTAAAGGCTGTGATCACCTGTGTCCATCTCAGCCCCATCTAGAGCGGCTGGCACGGAAGGGCTGCATGCCCATGATGCATGGGTACCAAAGGGGAGAACTGTGAAGGGGGTGTGGAAGTTACAGGACCCGGGAGCCTTAACTTCAAAGGGCGGCAGGATTGCCCCTGACGGAGTGTGCAGCCATCGGCCTCGTGCGCTGGGAACACCGTGTTGATGGCTCACTTGTGCCCGGAGGTGGGATCACGTGTAGACCGGCCCCTCTCCTGCCAACGGAGGCAGTGTGGAGTCCAACACCTGGGGTAAGTCTTTCTCAATGGCCTGCCTGCCGACTCTCTTTACAACTCATCCCTGCAAGCCTCCTGTGAAGTTATGCCCCAACCACCCAACTGAGGCTGGAAGTCAGTGGAATTTCAACGCCGAGGGCTTCTTCTTGGACTTGGCATGTGGGGCCGTGTGGAGCATCACCCACATGGGAATCAAGTGAGCAAGGTCTCCCAGCCTTGGGCCACCTGAGGCCCTGCGAGGAGGGGGTTCTGTGGACAGAATGTCTCCACTGACACTAAAGAAATGTAGGACTGACAAAAGGAAGGAATCTGGGAGGAGGCACTATGGGATGTGGATAGATTGAATGTTGCCTGGGGCTGCATTATTACAAAATATTCATGGCGCTCAACTTGTCTCCCAGCCTTAGCAAACATGGATCACAGACGTGTGATTTGCAGTTTGGGAATTAACTGAGTTCACAGGTTGGGGCCCCTCGGACAGAGGTCGCAGCACGTGGAGTAAAGACGCTGGGCATGGAGCGCTCGAGTGTCCGGAACCGCTGGGTCCCAGTGATGTTTACACACCCTCTCTCTCAGCCTGGCTTCAGCCTGTGCTGCTGGGAACAAATATGCAAATTGGGAGGAAGCACCCTTACCGCGCAGCTGGACCTGCAGCACCTTGACCACCTGGAAGAGGATTTCTCCTTGCTCTCCTTATTGTATTCCTGCACAGCGAACCACAGACACTGCTTCACGTTGCCACTTGAGGTGCGGATGGTCCTCGATTCCCTCAACACCTTGCCTGGGCTCTTGGATAGGAATGTGCTATCCACCAGGACCCCCAGAGTCTGGTCACGGTCCCTCCTTCCGGGTGCACAAGTGAACATCCTCGTCCTCCCAGGGCTGGAGCTGTGGGTAGGGTGGGGTGACCGTGGATGCCACTACAGGTCCAGAGATCTTACCCTGAGAACATCAGCCCAGCTGGATGAAGACAGAACTGTCAGGGTCACCTGGTGGGGCTCCCCCTGTCTTCCAAGGAGCCCTGCCCACGAGAAGCCAGTTCAGGAGTGCCCCAGCCACCCCAGCATCCTGCTCTTCTCCTCCTGGGTGGCTCTGTGGCTCCAGGCAGAGCACTTAGAGCTGGCGGGCCCGCACCTACCCTGTGAGCCTCTCCTCCCACTCCGGTTTCTGTGTCTCAGGCCTGTAAGATGTGGCTGTGAAGGGTGTGGCTGCCCTGAGGTATCCTGCCCTGGCCCTGTTTCTAGTCTGCTCCCCCTCCTGTGGAGGTGGGTGCCCCAGCCCGGGGTTCTCCCACAAACCCAGCACTTTTAGCTGCATCTAAGCCCTGGTCTGGGGCCTCCTCGTTCCCGAGCCCTGGTGTGTGGTCACCTTCTGAGTCCATGCCCTGCAGGGAGGTCCCACGTTGTGATGTAATCCCACACCGGTGACCCTGTCTCAGTGAGGGTACCTCTCCCCTGCTGGCCACTGGCCCATGGTCCTGGCAGCTCACACAGCAGGCACGCCCCTCCTGCTTCTGCCCTCGGGGCAGAGGGCCCACCCACGCCGTGACCCTGGCTTCCTAAGTGCCTGGCCTCTGACTCCCTCCTCTGGAGCCCCAGCACCGCCGTCTGCTGTCCCGTCCTCCAGGGAGCAGTGGCCACAGCCCACCCTGCGGCTCAGGCGTGCACCTTAGTGGGAGGGGGCGTGGGCACCCCTGGGCTCTTGGACGTTCCTGGAGGGACAGAGAGGTGGGCATTGGTCCCAGGATGTTAAGGTTGATGGGCTCCTGACACTGGGCTATGTATGGGAAACCGCTGCATACATCTGGCTGCTGGAACCGTTGCTGGGTGGGAACCCTTCCTCCACGTTGTACTTAAACTGTCGGAGGTTTGGTTGTTTCTCATTTTCAGCTGCTACAAACAGTGCTGTAGTGGACAACACTTTTCCAATATCTTTGAAAAATTATGCAAGTACTTCTGTATAATAAAAGACAGAGAGAGAGTTGATGCAAAAGCTTAACACGAATTTATATTTAGTATAAACGGTCGATTGTAGGCCACTTACTAGTACAGTTGACTCTTGAACAAGGCAGGGGTGAGGGGCACCGAGCCCCAGTGCAGTCAAAAATCCACGTGTAACATTTGACTCCCCCGAAACTTAAGTGCTAATAGCCTACGTTTGACCAGAAGCCTTACCAATACTCTAAACAGGTGACTGACACATATTTTTTCATATTCGATGTATCATATACTGTATTCTTGCAGTAAAGTAAGCCAGAGAAAAGAAAATGTTATTAAGAAAATCATGAAAAAGAGGACATTCATTTACAGTCCATATATGTATTTATTGAAAACAATCCATTTATAAGTGGACCCGCCCAGTTCAAGTCCGTGTTGTTCTGAGGTCAACTCTAATGTATTCATGATTTTTGAATTTGGCTGCATACTAAAAGCACCAGAGAAGTTTAAGAGGTTCCCACCTTTAGTAAATATACAAATGCACTATGATATGAATAAAAGAAGCCTATGACGTTGACTTAAAAACTAAAGAATTCTCAGCCATGTTGGAAAATGCTTATTTAAAAAAAGTGATGCGCGAGATGCAAAACACTAAATACTGGTGAATCTCTTTATTGCCTGTCTTTCCGCACGAGAAATAAAACGGACTTTCTAAGGGTAGGGAATCCTTCCCGTCACGCAGCATGACGCCCCCAGAGCCTGGAGCCAGGCTGAACACAGAGATAACATGTCAATATTTGTGGACTGAGTGAGAGATGCTTTTGCTTTGATGACAAAAACATTCATTTCTGACTTTTCTTTATATTGTTTCAAGCATTACTTCAATCATTAGGAAAAAAGGAAAATAACCTTAGCAAAGGTATGATGGTATGTAAACAAAAACAGGGTTAGAGCGAAGGGCAGTTCCTGTGCTCCTGGCAGAAGATCGAAGAGGAACCGGGCCTGAGGGCTGACAATTTGTCACCTCTAGGGATTTAGCCACACATGTCCCTCGGCCCCTGGGATCAGGAGGCCTCAGGCGCCATAGCACAAGGTCTGACCCAGGGGAGACCCCGCTCTGGGGGCAGATTAAGCTCCAGAGCCCACAGTGGCCTCTTCCTTGGGCCTCCATGTGCCTCCTGGGATCGGGGCACCCAGTCCCAGTGCTGTCATGGCCGAGAATGTAAAGCAGACAGGCCTTCTCCTATGCTCAGTGGTTCCCACAACCCAGGGAAACACGGGTGAGGGAGGGCCCTCGGGAGGGTAGCCCGTGCAGGCTGGCAGGCACCCGAGGCCCTACTGGGCCCCTCAGGCCGGGGTGTCATGGAGGGCAAACCCCAAGACCCAACCTGGCAGATGCAGAGCCCGCTTCGAGGGTCATCAGTGCATGGAGTCCCCTACCCCCATGTCCTCCAAGGCTGTGCTGATGGAGTAACCCCACCAGCTGCCCCTCAGCCCTTTCCCCATGAACTACCAAGTTCAAAGCACCTGCTGGACTTTTGTCTGACTCTAGGGTGCATTTGAGGTTTTTGTTTGCGCACCTTCTTTTTTCTTATGAAGCCTAGTTGCCCAAAGTCAGATTAAACATCATCTGTCTTGGTTTGTGGCACTCCTGGCATTGGTCCACGCATAGCTGTATGACGCAGTGGACACCCGTGCATCCATCACGCAAGCCGAGAGCTGGAATGTTATCAGTCTCTGACATGTACTCCTCAGCCGCCCTGTGACCCCACTCTGGATGCTGCGCTTCTCATCCCTGCCTTTACTCAGAGCTTCATCACCAATGTCCGCAACCCTGACATGTCCAGTTCTGCTGGGTTTTGTACTTTGGGAAAATATGAGTATCCATCATGGCACATGAAGCCCCGGGACCTGGACTGTCCACTCAAGGGTATGGTACCAACTGTTGCACACGGAAGCATCACTATGGTCCTCAAGCCCTCCCTGGTTAAGACTAGCCCATCTGCACACTTAACCCTGACTTCCCAGCCTCCCACTGCGGTGGGCCTGGCACATGGCTGGTTTCCACCTGTGCCGTGGAGGTGGAGTTGACAGCGTCAGGACGAGGTGTGAAGATTCCTCCTACTCTCGGGTGGTCACTCAAGGTGAGGGGTGCCCTGGGGGCACCTAGCCTGAGAACACGTGGTGTGGGAGCTCCTAGCGTCCGGCAACCTGGTCTAGGACCTATTAAAGGTCTAGCTATTTGGAAACACCTAGTCGAGGCCCCAGAACAGGTGGAACAGGCCTGTCCCCACTCCAGGGCGAGCCCAGCTGTGCTGATCTGAAGGGAAGCCACACAGCCACGCCTCTGGGTCAGCCTCAGACCCATGACTTGATAATGGACTCTTGCTGTGACGCACTGTTGAGGTCAAAGGGGGTTTATAGAGCAGCATTTCTGTGCCAAGAGCTGATCGGTGCACCAAAATTTACCAAACTGAAGCGATATTTCTAGGGGTTGGATATTCTGTAGAAATATGTGGTTACTGTTGTTGATTTTGTAAAAGAACCAAATATTATGCCCCTAACACTCTCATAAGCCTTTGAACTTCACAAGCATGTGCAAACACACACACACACACACACACACCATCAGCACATTGATATTACCTAGAAAAGTTTAATTCTGGGCAGCTCTGAACATAATAATGCCCCTATCCTGCATGCCTGTCAGGAAGGAGCAATGCTTACTGCTATGTGTCCCCGATATTTTCAGGCTGCTTCTTATACAGCGAGAGCTCACTGACACAAAATCTTTGCATTGTGTCTTCCTTTAATTTTGGAAAATGTATCTCCATTATTTCTTCAAATATTTCTATCTTTTTCCTTTTCTCTTCCTTTGGTGTTCCTAGGTTCGCAGTTCTACAGATGTTTGTACTTGAACTTCTATCCTTAAATCACCCGACTTTTCTCTCCCTTACCTTCTCATCCTTTCCTGCTGCCTCTGCACGCATTCCCCAGTGCTGAGACTTGGATTAAGGAGGAGTCTCAGCATGTGTATCCCAAAGGGCCCTGCTTCTCCAAACCAGGTAATCCCAGAAAACATTCTGGGTTTTGTGGAAATCAAGAATTTCTAAAATACGTGTCCATTTTTCTATTGTGTTTTTCTACTGTGTATATTTTCACTCCCTACTGATTTTTGATGACTAGTGACTAGGCTAAATCTGGAGCGGTTCCTCCAGGACACGGTGACACAGGACAGGCCACTCCTCGTTGTGACTGGCCTTAGGGAGTGGGGCATCATTCCCAACCTGTTAACATGGGTTTGCCAATGAAAACAGTGGTGGGCATAAAATTCACCAGCCCCACCAAGACCCTCACATGGCCCAGGACCCTCAGCTCGGTGAACGGGCCATGGTTTTAACCACATATTCCCAGACAGCGGGAGCCAGAGGCAAGATATAGGCCACAAACAAATTATCCTCACTGCGGTTCACACGCCTCGAAATATTGGGCTTCCTTAGGAAGCATTTCCCAATCTTGGGCACAAGTGCCAACCACCTGGGGACTTTGTGTGTTTCTGACATCAGGTAGCAGAGATGGGGGGAGTGGGTCTCTAGGAGATGAGTGAAATGAAGCCACTGGGGTTTCCAAAGAGGAAAAAGAATGACTTATAATGAAACGGAGCAGATGGCAGGCCTTCCCCAGGGGAATGGGGGTTGGGCTAAAGATGCTGACCTGTGAGCAGAGCCCGCTGGCCCTCAGGGCAGGGCTGTTGTTCCTGGGCCACCGTGTGCGGCCCAGAGCAACGACCCTCAAAACTAACAGCTCTAAGCCAACGGTGGGCAACAGGCTGGCTTTGCTGACCATAAGACTCACCCTGTCAGTGTGTACATGCCCCTAGCAGGGCGTGAAGATGTTACAGACTCTACACACAGGCTGGACAAGGAGCCAAAGCTGACCCAGGCCGCTGTCTCTGTGACCTGCCCCGTGGAGCTGTCCTCAGTGGTCCTGGGAAATGCTGTCCCATCAGCACTGATGACCACGTCAAGGGAACCAACTGGCCAGGAAAAGATAGACTAACAACCCTGGACACACAAATCAGATCCCCGAACTGAAAAGTCGTAGGGAAGACCCCTCAGCCCCTCCCGCTGAAGTCCTCCTCCAGACAGCGTCCTATGGCCTCTCTGTCCCACTTAGAGCCCCAGGCCCCCATTCCTTGGCCCCTCCTGGGCTGCCCCCATCAGGACCCAGGAAGAGAGAGGTGCTCACGGGGGGCTCTGTCAACTCAGGGCCTGTCCCAGGGCTCGTGATCAGTGTTGATGGCCATGGAGACCCAGGCTGGGTGCCGATGGGGGGCGCAGGGGTCAGGGAGCATGAGGGGAGGCGTGACTGGAGCTGTCATCTTC
Source organism: Neophocaena asiaeorientalis asiaeorientalis (assembly GCF_003031525.2). Taxonomy (NCBI): domain Eukaryota; kingdom Metazoa; phylum Chordata; class Mammalia; order Artiodactyla; family Phocoenidae; genus Neophocaena; species Neophocaena asiaeorientalis. The sequence continues at coordinate 14,474 of NW_020173938.1, read as the reverse complement.
TGAGCTGACCTCTGACGCCCTGAGAAGATTTCTCGTCGCTCAGGCAGCTCCAAGACAGACGCCCCGATGGCGATCCACAGAGGACAGAGCCTTCTGTCATCTTTGTCACCCACCTCCCACCCCTGTGCCTGGGCATCAACCCAACACTACCACCGCAGGAGGGCCACTCACTGTGAATCTGGCCTCAGAGATGGACACAGAAGGGACACAGGTGACTGTTGTCTGGCAAAACTGTCTGGATTCCTTTTGAGTGGAATGGATGGGGGCCTGGAGAGATTGGAGGATGATGAACAAAGGAATGGAAGAATAGATGGATGGATGGATGGATGGAAGCATGGATGATGGAAGGATGGATGGATGCATGGATGATGGAAAGATGGATGAATGCCTAGGTACATGGATGGATGCATGGATGATGGAAGGAGGGATGGATGGATGCATGCATGCATGGATGGACAGATGATGGACAAATGGAGAATATATGAAAGAATGAACGAATGAGTACACACACCAACCATGAGGACCCTGCAAGAACCAGGAAGGGCACCCTCCCATGAGCTGAGGAGTTTGTTTGACTCAGCACCCTGAACCCACAGCCAAGGTGAGAACAATGGTAAATTCTCCATCGCTTGTCACTGGCAGCAACGTCCATGGAAATAAACCAACAGGGAGAATGCAAAACTGACAGGGACCCAGAATGTGCTCTGAGATGCCTTTAATTGCTCTGGTGCCACGCAGACCTAGGACTCAAGACCCTCATTCTTCAGGAGAAAAGGAGCTGCTGTGGGAGTCGGGAACTCCTCCCCCCATTTCTGCTGGCAGGTGCTGTTCAGGAGGGTGAACTGGGTAAACCATGGGCGTGAGTCCACAATGAAAGTGCAGTTCACCTGAAAAAAGTAATTTTATGTAAGACATAAAATCAGAACAACGTAACAAATGAGAGCGCTTAGCAGGAAGGACTTAGCAGGAGCTCAAGGTGCATTAAGAACTAAAGAGGAAAGAAAAGCAGAATCCAACAGTGGCCTGGAGCTGGGCTCCAGAGCTCTAGTCTCCACCATCAAGGCAGGCGCTCCTGAGAGGGTGTCTGGTGGGGCCATCGCTTGCCCTTCAGGGTCCCCCCCCCAGGGCATGTGACTCTGCCTGAAGGGTCTCTGCCCCTTGAGCTCTTAGGGGAGCCAGCAGACTGCCCAGGAGATGGCCCAGAATGTGCCCACCCCGCCATCAACTGCAGCTGCCAACCCACTCCAAGGAGAGGCTGCCCTAAGGCTGGGGTCCGGGGAGACCCCAGCCCCACTGAGGGCATCACCCTGACTGAGGCCCATCCCCAAGGTTTCAGTCCAACGCACCAGATGTCAGTTCATAGGGTGATGACAAGCGGTCTGACTGACCGGGACTCCTTGCCGCCCAGGAGACCAGAGGGAGGGGTGGGGCGACCAGCAAACTAAACTGTCCTCCTGTCCAGAGGAATCGGAGCAAAGGAAAGAGGTCCACAGGGAGAACAGCGTCCTCCTGGACCTGAGTTCTCAGGAAGCTGGAGGCTGGGACCCGGGGAGGCACCATCCAAGAGGGAAGGGCCCATGGGGGTCTGTGGGGTTCTCTGGTGGGCCAGCCAGACTATGAGCACAGGGCCCAGCTTGCTGCTGTGCTGGGGAGTCCTGGGACCTGGCGGGGAGGGGCCAGGACCTGTCATTCTGCCCCAGGGTCATCCCTGAGGCCTTCCAAGCCTCCTGTCATAGACCCTTCTTGACATTATTTTTCATTCTCTGAAGATTTGTGATGCTTTTGGTTGATTTTATCCTCAAACCTTTTTCTCTTCTGGGCCTTCTTGCAAGGGGCAGTTGTCAATGTCTTCGTCGTGTTTTTTACAAATTGTGCGGCCCAGCTCCAGGTCCATTAAATATGTCCAGCTATACTTCTGTCAAGGAGAGATTGTAGAAACTTCTGTGAAATACTTTGCAGTAATGAGAAAAACACAGACAACCAAGTAGAAAATGGGCAAATAGGTATGAATGCGCACATGTGTATAAATTGGGACAAACCTAGGTGCATTTTTCTTATTTTTAATTTATGTATTATTTTACTTTTTCATTTTGATTCTCTACTCTTCCTACAAAAAGATGTCCCTCAGTGCAGCTCCAGCCCTGGATTCCTCCCTGCCACCCTCCTTATAGCTGGTACCCAGGAGCCGTGTCATGAGTACATGGCGGTGGGGAGGGGGGTGGTCACGGGAGGTAGGGCCCCGGCGCTGAGAGCACACGCACAGCACACCTGACATGAAACCCAGCTCTCAATCCTCCAGACACACGGAGGGCATCGCACGGCTCCTTCTAGGGAGGCGGATGGGGGTGCTTGTCCACCGAGCTGCCCTCAGAGCTGCCCTGTCCCTCGGGGTTAACACAGATAGGATTTCATCCCCTACAGAGAGGTCGTGAAAACTCGGAAGAACTCCAACACGGAGAGGAATGTAACCGGAAACTTTCATAGGGAGGAGCACGGCCCTGACCTGGAATTGTCTAGAAAGCTGGCTTCCTTAGGGGCTCAGGAATTCCTGCAGCTGATGCCACCAGCCACACACACACACACACACACACACACACACACACACACACACATGCCCAGCCCCTTGCACTGCCACTGGACCCTGGACGAAGATAGGCTTAGGGCAGTGGGGGGCAGGGGGTGGCAGCTCAGTCCACAGTGACGCTCGAGGGGCCCTCAGCCTCCACAGGTCCAGGGCTGGGCGCAGCCCAGCGAAGGGCCAGCCGGTCAGCAAATGAGGGCCCTTGAGGGAAGCCAGGGCCGTCTGCACAGGGAGGGGGCCAGCCTCCAGTCCCATCAGGAGTGTGTGCAGCGGGGGACCTTCACATCAGAGCCCCGCCGACCCGGGCCACCTTGGGGCTAGCCATCCGGGGCCAATAATGGGTCTGGGCTCAAGACTGTTGGACGACAACTAATCCAGACAAAGTATCTGGGGCGGGGGAGGTATGAGCATTGGTGGGAAAGCGCTGCACAGCCAGGTGCTAAGGGCACCCACACTCCCATCAGGTCCCCCCCTTCCCCACCCTGATGCTCTGTAACCCATGGCCTTCTTTCCAGAACTGCCTCGGGAACACTGACTGTGACGGACTCGGCCCGGCCATCTCCCTGTCTCCCCCACCCCTCACTCTGCTGTCTGCCCACCTGCTCAGGACAAAGACCTGGGGTCTGTGCCTGATCCCCGCCCCACTACATGCCACGTCAACCTCCAAGCTGACTCAGAAGCCGGTTTTCCTCTGCCTCCTGGCGTCCAGGGCCCAGCTCCTACACCCTGGTCTCAACTTGACCCCAAGACGTGGAGCCCACTGCCCCCACGGGGTCCAGAGAGATGCTGGACAAAGCTGAGCGACCTCCTTCCACGAGTCCCTGCTCCTCTGAGGATAACATCCTGACCCAGCCCTGGCACGCGCCCACCCTGCACGCCCACCTCTCTGAACCTCCTTCCCTGAGACACTGGCCCACAGCCCTCAGGCTGGCACCGCCGGGCACTGGCAGCTCACCCTGGTCCAGGAACCTCTCCGGGGCTGCCCGCCCTTCTTGTCCCCAAACCTGCACTTGGCCGGGTCCTTCCAGGAGCGCCCGTCATGAAGAGCGCTTCCCCACGCCCCCATCCCCCACCCCTCAGCCCTGTGGTCCTACACTGAGCGCTCTTGTCCAGGTCTTCCACTATCTCACCTGAAAACTTAGGGCCTGTGTGCTTCTCACCACCAGTGTAACAGCCCCACGAGGTCACACCCTGTCATGAGGTCACGCCTCTGCTGCCTCCGGCCAGGCCTGACCCACGGCGGCCACGTGGTCAAGGCCGGCTCACTTCACGAGGGGCCTCAGCCCAGCATCCAGGCAGTGATCCTGGCAGCTGAGGCCTGCGATCGGCTCCGCTCTGTACCGCCGGCCCTTCCTGGGCTTTGATGTCGGGGCGCCGCCTCCGCTCCGTCTGTCTCCCTCCTCACCTGCCCTCTGCCTCCCTCTCCTTCTCTCCCTGTTCCAAGCGCTAAGCTAACACATCAGAAACTTGGAGCCCTTCTATTTTGGTACCTTGTATTTTAAAATATCCTTGACCAAATGAAACATCCCTTACCTTTTCCTGCAGACAGCGGACGGCCCCTTTCCCCGACCCCGGGCCCAGCTTCAGGAAGAAGGTGGAGCC
>NW_020173938.1:2857-10218 GCF_003031525.2 Neophocaena asiaeorientalis asiaeorientalis | reverse complement strand
CTCCGCCCCACCCAAAGCAGCTTGTAAGCGTTCTCATCTGGCTCGTGTTCATTGAAGTGAAACACAGCAAACTCCACACACAAGCGGAAGTTGTGCATACTTTTACTGATGTCCTCAAACTTCCAGCTGCAGACATGAGGCCCCAGAGCAAGAAGCCCCAGGAGCAGAGACAGCTTCAGGAGCATGCTGTCCGGCACTGGCCTGGAGGCCGGCAGTACTGTGGGCTGCCCTCCCCAGCTCCCCAGCCAGCGCCGCCCGGCCCTGCGCAGCCCTGTGCTACTGGCCGGGCCCTCGGCCCAGCTCCTCCTCTCTGTCCCTCCTGTCATCACCCGACGGGAGGCGGTGGCGGGGGAGTGTCCCAATTTCCACCCCTCATCACGTAAACCTTGAGCCCAAGGACATGCAGGCTCCGTTCCCCCTCATCTCCAGGGCATCCCCAGCTCAGCTTCGGCAGGGCCTTGGTGAGGGTCTCAAGCCCACTAGGCTTTGCCCTCATGGCAGTGCCTCCCTGGGCTGGCAGAGTCACGGGCACTTAGGAATGCTGGTGGGTCCTGAGTCCCGGGAGCTAAGGAGAAAACCAGATCTACCTCTGACCTTGGCTGCAGCCGATGACCTCAGGGCACAACGGGAAGGTCCAGTGAGGGACAGCATGGGGGCCGGGGCACCATCCTCTCCACTACCACTGGCACCTGCTGACCTACATGACAGGAGGCCTGGCCATGCTTGGCAGTGGGCAGGGGACAAGGGGTAAGCCAGCCAAGGCAGGGGCTCTGCTGGAATGGATGTGAGCGGTAGCCATGGGCAGGAGGGGTTCCAGGGCTGGGGAAGGTCAGGCCCTGCCTTGCCCCAGCCAATGTGCATTCTCACACAGATCTGCCATCTGTGGCGCTGTGGCCTCTGCCGTGTGGCCGTGTCAGGCTCTTCTCACGGGAACCGTGTTACTGATGTGCCCTGCCTGGGGTGCACACCAGGCCGTGGGATCGAGCGGGCCGGGAGAGTGGGATGTGCTGCCTGTGGACGTGAGATGCTCCACATTGGACATGGGGGAGACGGACTCCTGTATGTTAATGATGGTCCCAGAAAGGATGCGGAGCCTGGGCCATCACCATGGGGACAGGTTGTAGGACAGGACTGGGGCTGCAGTCAGCCTCTGGCACCAGCATTCGTACCCTGGTGCCCCACGGGAGGCTCGTAGTGGGTTTAAAATCACCCCATGACTGGGTCTGAATGCTGAGGGACATGTGCAAAGCCCCCCGGTGTAGTTAAAATGCATCTGAGGTCAGACCACAGAAGAATTGAAAAGGGCAGGACACAGACCTTCTGACGGGAAACAGGAGTTGAGGTGAAGGTGGCCACTTTTGCTCAGGGTGTTCTGTCTGGCCTTGGCCGGCATGGGGCCCAGGAACAATGGCTCCACCCCTCTGAACCCAAGTGCCCTCAAAGGAAGCTTGGCTGACCACACAGCCACCCTTATCAGTTTGTACTTGCACCTATCAGACTGTGGGGAGATGTTAGAAATCCCAAACACAGGTACTAAAAGATCAAAGCTGGCTCAGGCCAGCTGTGCTCATGGAGCTGCCCGGAGCTGGGGGGGAGGGAGGGGGACACCTGTTTCACCAGTGCTTATGGCCACATCACGGCAATAGGTCAGTCAGGAAAGGGACAGCCTGCCAACCACAGGACAAACAAATCAGATCCCCGAACTGAAAAGTCGTAGGGAAGACCCTTCAGCCCCTCCCGCTGAAGTCCTCCTCCAGACAGCGTCCCATGGCCTCTCTGTCCCACTTAGAGCCCCAGGCCCCCATTCCTTGGCCCCTCCTGGGCTGCCCCCATCAGGACCCAGGAAGAGAGAGGTGCTCACGGGGGGCTCTGTCAACTCAGGGCCTGTCCCAGGGCTCGTGATCAGTGTTGATGGCCATGGAGACCCAGGCTGGGTGCCGATGGGGGGCGCAGGGGTCAGGGAGCATGAGGGGAGGCGTGACTGGAGCTGTCATCTTCTGAGCTGACCTCTGACGCCCTGAGAAGATTTCTCGTCGCTCAGGCAGCTCCAGGGCAGACACCCCGATGGCGATCCACAGAGGACAGAGCCTTCTGTCATCTTTGTCACCCACCTCCCCACCTCTGTGCCTGGGCGTCAACCCAACACCACCACCGCAGGAGGGCCACTCACTGTGAATCTGGCCTCAGAGATGGACACAGAAGGGACACAGGTGACTGTTGTCTGGCAAAACTGTCTGGATTCCTTTTGAGTGGAATGGATGGGGGCCTGGAGAGATTGGAGGATGATGAACAAAGGAATGGAAGAATAGATGGATGGATGGATGGATGGATGGATGGATGCATGTTTGGATGGATGGATGAAAGGAGGGATAAATGGATTGATGTATGGTTGCATGGATGATGGAAAGATGGATGGATGCCTAGATACATGGTTGGATGTATGGGTGGATGGATGCATGGATGATGGAAGGATGAATGTATGCATGGATGGACAGATGATGGACAAATGGAAAATATATGAAAGAATGAACGAATGAGTACACACACCAACCATGAGGACCCTGCAAGAACCAGGAAGGGCACCCTCCCATGAGCTGAGGAGTTTGTTTGACTCAGCACCCTGAACCCACAGCCAAGGTGAGAACAATGGTAAATTCTCCATCGCTTGTCACTGGCAGCAACGTCCATGGAAATAAACCAACAGGGAGAATGCAAAACTGACAGGGACCCAGAATGTGCTCTGAGATGCCTTTAATTGCTCTGGTGCCACGCAGACCTAGGACTCAAGACCCTCATTCTTCAGGAGAAAAGGAGCTGCTGTGGGAGTCGGGAACTCCTCCCCCCATTTCTGCTGGCAGGTGCTGTTCAGGAGGGTGAACTGGGTAAACCATGGGCGTGAGTCCACAGTGGAAGTGCAGCTCACCTGAAAAAAGTAATTTTATGTAAGACATAAAATCAGAACAATGTAACAATGAGTGCACTTAGCAGGAAGGACTTACCAGGAGCTCAAGGTGCATTAAGTGCTAAAGAGGAGGGCTTCCCTGGTGGTGCAGTGGTTGAGAGTCCGCCTGCCGATGCAGGGGACACATAATTAAATAAGAACTAAAGAGGAAAGAAAAGCAGAATCCAACAGTGGCCTGGGGCTGGGCTCCAGAGCTCTAGTCTCCACCATCAAGGCAGGCGCTCCTGAGAGGGTGCCTGGTGGGGCCATCGCCTGCCCTTCAGGGTCCCCCCCGCCCAGGGCACGGGACGCTGCCTGAAGGGTCTCTGCCCCGTGAGCTCTTGGGGGAGCCAGCATCCTGCCCAGGAGATGATCCAGAATGTGCCCACCCCGCCATCAGCTGCAGCTGCAAACCCACCCCAAGGAGAGGCTGCCCTAAGGCTGGGGTCCAGGGAGACCCCAGCCCCACTGAGGGCATCACCCTGACTGAGGCCCATCCCCAAGGTTTCAGGCCAACGCACCAGATGTCAGTTCATAGGGTGATGACAAGCGGTCTGACTGACCGGGACTCCTCCTTGCCGCCCAGGAGACCGGAAGGAGGGGTGGGGCGACCAGCAAACTAAACTGTCCTCCTGTCCAGAGGAATCGGAGCAAAGGAAAGAGGCCCACAGGGAGAACAGCGTCTTCCTGGACCCGAGTTCTCAGGAAGCTGGAGGCTGGGGCCCGGGGAGGCTCCATCCAAGAAGGAAGGGCCCATGGGGGTCTGTGGGGTTCTCTCATGGGCCAGCCGGGCTGTGAGCACAGGGCCCAGCTTGCTGCTGTGCTGGGAGCATCTCTGTACAGGGGGAGCCCTGGGACCTGGCGGGGAGGGGCCAGGACCTGTCATTCTGCCCCAGGGTCATCCCTGAGGACTTCCCTAAGCACCCTCCCCTCGGCATGCTGTGAGATAAAGAAAATATGTATATTGGTCTCTGCCTGTATTCCTGGCACAGAGCACCTGGATCCCTTGTAAATTTCTCCGTGATAAGAGCACCAGGAGCATGTTTTGTTCTATTGAGGTGACTCTGGGTGGGCCCCTGGCTGGGGGCTGGTCAGCAGAAAGACCAATGATGACCCATGATGGGGCTCGGGATAGTCTTGCGTACGTGTGGAAGCCTCCCTAGAATCCCGATGGTGTGGCATTCAGAGCATCCGTGTGGGTGAGCACATCCACATATTGGGGGGAGGGGTGATACACCTTGATCCTCAGAAGCTCCTGTGCTCAGAACCCTCCCCCCCCCTCACCTTGTGTATCTCTGCATCCGGCTGTTCATCTGTATCCTTTACAATATCTTTTAATAAGATGGGAAACGTAAGTATTTCCCTGAGTTCTGTGAGCCACTCTAGCAAATTAATCAAACCTGAAGAGGGGGAGATGGGAACCTCCGATTTGTGGTCAATTGGACAGAAGCTGTGGGCAGCCTGGGGACCTGCGACTGGCATTTGAATGGGTCGGGGTGTCTCGTGGGCCTGAGCCCTTAACCTGTGAGACTTGATGCCACCTCCAGGTAGGTAACTGGTGTCCCCGAGAATTGTTTGGTGAGGGAAAAACCCCACACATTTGGTGACCAGAAGGGTCAGTAGTGAGGTGTTCAGCATAGGGAATAAAGGAAATGCATGGGAACTATGTGTTTTCCTAATACACCCCCCTTGATATGATTTTTCCTTCTCAGATTTGTGATGCTTTGGGTTGATTTTACTCTCAAACCTTTTTCTCTTCCAGGCCTTCTTGCAAGGGGCAGTGGTCAATGTCTTTTTGTTTTTTACAAATTGTGCGGCCCAGCTCCAGATCCATTAAATATATCATTGTCCAGTTCTGTGAAGGAGAAATTAGAAAACAGAAAGGCAGAGAATCCAGTAGAAAAGTGGGCAAAAGACTACCATGTGCGCATGAATAGGGACACACAAACCATGTGCAACTTCTCTGCAAGCACATAACCACCAAAAAGATGTCCCTGAGTGCAGCTCCAGCAGCCCTGGACTCTTCCCTGCCGCCCTCCTGATGGCTGCTACCCGGGAGCCACATCTCCAGTACATGGCGGTGGGGGAGGGGGGTGGTCACGGGAGGTAGGGTCCCAGCGCTGAGAGCACACGCACAGCACACCTGACATGAAACCCAGCTCTCAATCCTCCAGACACACGGAGGGCATCGCACGGCTCCTTCTAGGGAGGCGGATGGGGGTGCTTGTCCACCGAGCTGCCCTCAGAGCTGCCCTGTCCCGCGGGGGCAGCATCCAGACCAGGACAGGGGGCTGGGGGCTGGATGCTCTGTCTCTCCTGGGGCAGCTGCGGCACCAAAGGGCTCACCTTGTAAACCTTCATCCAGGTGGATGTTTGTGAACTGGGTGCTGCTCTGTGTGTTTATCAGCTTCTCTAAGAGATTAACACAAGACAGGGTTTCATCCCCTACAGAGAGGTCGTGAAAACTCGGAAGAACTCCAACACGGAGAGGAATGTAACCGGAAACTTCCATAGCGAGGAGCACGGCCCTGACCTGGAATTGTCTAGAAAGCTGGCTTCCTTAGGGGCTCAGGAATTCCTGCAGCTGATGCCACCAGCCACACACACACACACACACACACACACACACACACACACACACATGCCCAGCCCCTTGCACTGCCGCTGGACCCTGGGCGAAGACGGGCTTAGGGCCTGGCAAGGGTTGGGGGCAGCTGAGTCTGCAGTGATGCTCGAGGGGCCCTCAGCCTCCCCAGGTCGAGGGCTGCAACGCAGCCCAGAAGAGGGCCAGCCGGTCAGGAAATGAGAGCCCTTGAGGGAAGCCAGGGCCGTCTGTGCAGGGAGGGGGCCAGCCTCCAGTCCCTTCAGGAGTGTGTGCAGCGGTCAGAGCCCCGCTGACCTGGGCCGGCTCGGGGCTGGCCATCCGGCAGCCTGGGCCCACGACTGCCACTCACCTTTTGCTGGGCTGCCTGACCTCCAGCAGCTTGTCGGCATGCTCTTCCTCACGGTCACTGTTGAACCAAGCCACGGCGAACTCCACAGACACCGCAAAATAATTGTGGTCCTTACTAATGTCTACAAATTCCTTTTGAATGATCCAGACGTGAATGCCCACAACAATGAGCCCCAGAAGCAGAGCTGCCTTTGGGAACATGCTGTCCAGAGTCAGCACGAAAGACAGGTGATTGGGGGCAGGGTGGGGGGGCGGCCCTCCGCAGCCCACAGCCCATGCAGCCCTGCGCTCTGGCCTCCCGCTTTGAATATGCCTGTGCCCACCTCCTCCTCTGCATCCCCTGCCTGTCCCTCCTGCCGGCACTAAAGAGGCAGAGCAGGGGGTTACATCCCTGTCTCATCACAGAAAGCCTGGATGCAGGGACACGCACGGAGCAGGCTCTGTCCCCCTTGTTTTCAGAGCTTCATCCTGACAGAGTCCCACTCCACAGGGCCCTGCATCCCCGCTGCTTGCCCTGGGGACTGTGCAGGCAGGGACTGCCAGAGTCCTGTGATTTCCTGGGAGCTCCAGGAAGCCAAACCTGCCTATGACCTTGGCTGGAGCCAACACCACCAGCCGGGCACAGGGGAGTACGGGGTGTGCAGCCAGCAGTGGAGGTGTCTAGGAGGAGTTGTCCTCATCACTGCCCTGATAGGAATTACTAACCATAGTTGATTTCCTAATTGTCTTTTCTCTTATCGACTTCCAGCTCGAGTCCAGTACAGTCAGAGTGTATTAGAATAACTGAGGACATGGAAAGGAGACGTGACCCATGAGCCCCACCCCGCCCCCAGCAAAGTAGGGGCTGGCGAATAAGCCAGAACTGCAAACAGTCCTGGATGCTTTGAGCCCCGCCACCCCCGCGGCAAACCGGGGGTCTGTGAATAAGCATTGAGTGCTATGGGCACTGATCCATGAGACGTCCTCAGTATAATCAGAATGGTGGGAACACAAGGAAATGTCCTTGTGCTACTTCAGTATAATCAGAATAATGGAAACACAAGGCAATGTCCTTGTGCTGCTTTTGTGCTCAAGGACGAAGCACGGCATGTCTTCAAGAAAGCCCACTGTTGCGTGTATAATCAATAAAAGCATATGTTGCTGCTTTGGCATTTCTGGAATGTTAAGAAAACAGTCTTAAAATGAAAACATAGATAATGCTTCAATAAAAGCTACCACAGCAGGACAGACGGCGCTGTATTGCCTGAGCAAGCGGCAGGCCTCTACTGCTCTGCTTCGGCACAATTCATCTCGTGTGATGAGCTTGCTTTCAGCCCTGTCAAAAGAAAAACTACAACATTAGAGAATGTACTTTCTATTATGTCTCTTCTCTGAAATTTGTTGAAATTTGTTTTATGGCCAATATTCCACACTTTCTTTTTTTTTTTTTTTTTTTTTTTTTTGCTTATTTTTTTTCATTTCTTTTTT
>NW_020173938.1:0-2726 GCF_003031525.2 Neophocaena asiaeorientalis asiaeorientalis | reverse complement strand
CCTTTTTTTTTTTTTTTTTTTTTTTTGATGTAGATCATTTTTAAACTCTTCAGTGTATTTGTTACAATACTGCTTCTGTTTTAGGTTTTGTTTTTTTGGCGGCAAGGCAAAGGTGTTAGCGTACGGGTTAGGATTAGGGGACGGGTTAGGGTAAGGCTTAGGGTAAGGTTTAGGGTTAGTGTTAGGGTTAGGGTTAGGGGACGGGGATGGTTTAAGGTACAGCTTAGAGTACGACAGCGGTTTAGGGAGAGCGTACGTGTTAGGGTACGGGTTAGTGTTTGTGTACGGGTTAGGATTAGGGGATGGGTTAGCATAAGGCTTCGGGTAAGGGTTAGGGTTAGCGTTAGGGATAGGGTGAGGGTTAGAGAACGGGGATGGTTTAGGGTACAGGTTAGAGTATGACAACGGTGGAGGGTGAGCGTACGTGTTAGGGTACGGGTTAGTGTTAGCCTACGGGTTAGGATTAGGGGACGGCTTCGAGTAAGGCTTCGGGTAAAGGTTAGGGTTAGGGATAGGGGCCGGGGACGGTTTAGGGGACAGGATAGGGTACGACAACGGTTTAGGGTGAGAGTAAGTATTAGGGTACGGGTTAGTGTTAGCCTACGGGTTAGGATTAGGGGACGGCTTCGAGTAAGGCTTCGGGTAAAGGTTAGGGTTAGGGATAGGGGCCGGGGACGGTTTAGGGGACAGGATAGGGTACGACAACGGTTTAGGGTGAGAGTAAGTATTAGGGTACGGGTTAGTGTTAGCCTACGGGTTAGGATTAGGGGACGGCTTCGAGTAAGGCTTCGGGTAAAGGTTAGGGTTAGGGATAGGGGCCGGGGACGGTTTAGGGGACAGGATAGGGTACGACAACGGTTTAGGGTGAGAGTAAGTATTAGGGTACGGGTTAGTGTTAGCCTACGGGTTAGGATTAGGGGACGGCTTCGAGTAAGGCTTCGGGTAAAGGTTAGGGTTAGGGATAGGGGCCGGGGACGGTTTAGGGGACAGGATAGGGTACGACAACGGTTTAGGGTGAGAGTAAGTATTAGGGTACGGGTTAGTGTTAGCCTACGGGTTAGGATTAGGGGACGGCTTCGAGTAAGGCTTCGGGTAAAGGTTAGGGTTAGGGATAGGGGCCGGGGACGGTTTAGGGGACAGGATAGGGTACGACAACGGTTTAGGGTGAGAGTAAGTATTAGGGTACGGGTTAGTGTTAGCCTACGGGTTAGGATTAGGGGACGGCTTCGAGTAAGGCTTCGGGTAAAGGTTAGGGTTAGGGATAGGGGCCGGGGACGGTTTAGGGTACAGGTTAGGTCACGACAAAGGTTTAGGGTGAGCGTAGGTATTAGGGTATGGGTTAGTGTTAGCGTATGGGTTAGGAAAAGGGGACGGGTTAGGGTAAGGCTTCGGGTAAGGGTTAGGGTTAGGGTTAGGCTTAGGGGTAGGTTTAGGGGACGGGGACAGTTTAGGGTACAGGTTAGGGTACGACAACGGTTTTGGGTGAACCTACGTGTTAGGATACAGTTTAGTGTTAGCGTACGGGTTAGGATTAGGCGACGGGTTAGGGTAAGGCTTCGGGTAAGGGTTAGGGTTCGGGTTAGGGTTCGGGTTAGGTTTAGGGCACGGGGATAGTTTAGGGTACAGGTTAGTGTACAACAATGGTTTAGGGTGAGCGTACGTGTTAGGGTACGGGTTAGTGTTAGCGTCCGGGTTAGGATTAGGTGATGGGTTAGGGTAAGGCTTTGGGTAATGGTTAGAGTGAGGGTTAGGGTTAGGGTTAGGGTTAGGGGATGGGACGGTTTAGGGCACAGGTTAGTGTACAACAACAGTTAAGGATGAGAGTACGTGTTTGGCTACTGGTTAGTGTTAGCGTATGGGTTAGGATTAGGGGACAGGTTAGGGTAAGGCTTCGGGTAAGGGTTAGGTTTAGGGTTAGGTTTAGGGGACGGGGACGGTTTAGGGTACAGGTTAGTGTACGACAACCATTTAGGGTGAGCGTACGTGTTAGGGTACGGGTTAGTGTTAGCGTACGGGTTAGGATTAGGGGATGGGTTAGGGTAAGGCTTTGGGTAAGTGATAGGGTTAGGGTTAGGGTTACGGTTAGGGGACGGTTTAGGTTACAGGTTAGTGTACGACAACCATTTAGGGTGAGTGTACGTGTTAGGGTACGGGTTAGTGTTAGCGCACGGGTTAGGATTAGGGGACGGGTTAGTGTAAGGCTTCCGGTAAGGGTTGGGGTTAGGGTTAGGGTTAGGGTTAGGGGACGTGGATGGGGACGGTTTAGGGTACAGGTTAGGATACGACAACGGTTTACGGAGAGCGTACGTGTTAAGGTACGGGTTAATGTTAGCGTACCGGTTAGGATTAGGGAACGGTTTAGGGCAAGACTTCGGGTAAGGGTTAGGGTTCGGGTTAGGGTTAGGGTTAGGGTTATGAGACGGGGACGGTTTAGGGTACGGGTTAGGGTACGACAACGGTTTAGGGTGAGCGTATGTGTTAGGGTATGGGGTAGTGTTAGCATACGGATTAGGATTAGGGGACGGGTTAGGGTAAGGCTTCGTGTTAGGGTTAGGGTAAGGGTTAGGGTTAGAGGCCGGGGACGGTTTAGGGTACAGGTTAGGATACGACAACGGTTTAGGGTGAGCATACATGTTAGGGTTCGGGTTAGTGTTAGCGTGCGGGTTAGGATAAGGGAAAGGGTTAAGGTAAGGCTTTGGGTAAGGTTTAGGTTTAGGGTTAGGGTT
>NW_020173937.1:833567-848508 GCF_003031525.2 Neophocaena asiaeorientalis asiaeorientalis | reverse complement strand
TTTTGGTGAAAGCCTCTGATTCAGTGCTGGTTATTTGGAAGAATATGTTTTTGGGGTCGAAGTGAAGGAATCAATAAGGCGGTGTGTGATTTATTCGCTGGTGGCAGAAAATTCGTGGACGCTTTGTCAGAAAAGATTTTCCTTAATCTGAAAACAATCTGAAATGTTTCGCTGGAAAACATTTGTGATTCAGCTGCTCTGGGAGCTTATTTCTTAGATGCCTTTCTGCAGAGCACGGATTGTAAATACTAAGTCCTCGTGCAGGACGATGGTTACACCTCGAGGTTACTGTTTCTCTAAAGTGAATTCTTTAAAACTCCAGTTTAAAAATTATCTCATGGAGTCAGAGAAAGAGAACACAGAGGAAAAGTACTGGGTGGTGGACTTCATCTTTGTTTGGGAGGAAGGTAAGTGTTTTCCTGACACCCCGTTGGACAGTCTTCGGGAGGTGAAGGTGGTGACTGTGCGTTTGTAAACCCAGGAGCCTCGTACCTGCTGCGGGGCCGTGACGGCAGATCCAGGGACGGAAGCTCGGGTGACTCGGAGGAAAGGGGCCTTTGTTTCGTTGGAAAGCGGAACAGGCACTTTGAAACTTGACCACATTCCTGACCTCAGCCCATCCTCGTGTCCACCGTTTAGTATGAAATGCCCACGTTTTGTGTAGCTTACACAACAGCTGGGCCACGTGTTGCACAGACTGACTTGCTGTCCGGAGCACCACCGCAGAGGCAGGTGTGGGAGGACCGCGGCGGGGTCTCCCTGGAGGGCGGCGGCCGGATTGGGGGCTGGGGAGGCTGCCCCAGGCCCCTCGTGCACAAGGACAGGAGGAGGGACAGCACAGAAACGGCACAAAATGTCAGCAGCCGCAGCTCTCAAGGAAGAAAAATCAAGCACGTGGAAGAAAGAAAAATGTCACCTTTGAGTTTCAATTTCCAGATGCATCTGTGAACTTCACTCAACAGCAGATAAGGAATTTGTTTTACGCTCTGAGGAAAGTAAGGCCAAATCCCGTCCTTGTCGTTTGAGGGCCGCACCTTGGAGCCAGGTGGGAGGAGCAGAAACAGGTCAGCTGGGCCCACAGGGCTTTCGCAGCCTCTGCGGCTCTGGGATTTGGGGCCGGACGTCCTGCCGTGGGTCCGTCCTGCGCCTTGTGGGGTGTGGGCAGCACCCGAATCGTGACGCCCAGAGATGCCTCCCGACGCTGTCCAGTACCCGGGTTAGGGGCAAAATCACCGCCCTCTCTCCCCCGACCCCTGCTCTGATGAGAGATGAAACTCCAACACAACTTTGCTCTCCAGGGTGGATGGCGCTGCTAGGTTGGGGGCTCCACGTCCAGAGACCCCCGGTCCTGAGCCTGTCCTGGAGGCCGCTTGGCAAGCTGCCGGCCGGGGTTGGGGGGCGGTTAGCACCACAAGGCCGCTTCTCCACTGCAGAGGCTCTCCTTACCGGTCACCCGCAGGTAACTCCCCACTCCGCCCGGGCCCTCAAGCAAAGATTTCCTTTCTCATTTTTTCACAGTAAGTATTTTAAGTCCTTAGAAACCTCTCGCCGCTTTTTCATGTAAATCTTGAAGCTATTGTGTTTTTTACAATAAGCCACTTGTAACTGGTTTATTTTGACACCCTTGCAAAGGCTGTCATAGCTCATTTTCTTGTGTGTCTGCGGACAGGACAGGAGCGTCCTTGGTGACTCTGACTCCCCGCCACCCGGCACGTGGAAGGTGCCAACATGTGAACGCAGGGACGCAGTGTCTTGCGGGCACCTGTGGTCAGCTGCGGGCGGAGATCCTGGCGTCCTGGAGGGCCCGGGCTCCGTTAAACACTGACTTTGACTTTGAAACCTGTGTGCTAGTATCTGAACATGGAAACTGCAAAAATGCTGTTTGGTTTTGTGTAAAATACAGTGTTTCTGGGCTCAGATACATGTACCCAAATTTTACTGACAGGAATGTCCCAGGGGTGCAGGGCATCAACAGTTGTTGACGCAGCGTTACCCCGGCTCGGACACTCTGAGAATTCCAATTCCCCTGCTGCCTGGCGGGCCGGCCTGGCCCCGCTAGACCCCCTTGTGCCAGCAGGTGGCACTGCTGGGCCGGCCAAGGCTGGACCACCTTTCCTTCCATGTTTAGGGGTGAAATGTGTCCTAAGGATGTGACAGAATGATGGGGACGCTTTAGGCGAGTACAGTTTGGATGAGCGGGGAAGTGAGGCCTGCTCCTCGGAGAAGCCGAGGGGTCCCAGGAGGCCTTGAGCCACAGGCTTGTGTACCTGCCCAGGAGTCACGCAGGTGAGTTTATGCACAGGCGAGTTTACAGGCAGGCCACCCTCCGGCTGGGGTGGCGCCTGGGCGAGCTCGGCGTTCTCTGAGTTTCTCTGCCAGCTTCTGGGTTGTTGCAGGGAAAGTAGAAGAAAATGGCTTGTGAGGAGCTCGACAGCGTCCGGGAGGGGCTGGTGTGTGTGAATGTCGATTGTCTGGTCCGCCATTCACTTCAATTTTCATAACATCTTATTTAGGCATAATTCACATACACGCAGAGCTTGGAGATATCGTGGGTTCGGTTCCAGGCCAACCACAATAAAGCAAGTACCTCGATGAAGCAAGTCACATGAATTTCTCGGTTTCCCGGTACATGTAAAAGCTACGTTTGCACTATACTGTAGCCTGTTAAGTGTGCAACAGCGTTATGTCTAAAAAAAACAAAACCCGGGGCTTCCCTGGGGGCGCAGTGGCTGAGAGTCCGCCTGCCGATGCAGGGGACGCGGGTTCGTGCCCCGGTCCGGGAGGATCCCACATGCCGTGGAGCGGCTGGGCCCGTGAGCCATGGCCGCTGAGCCTGCGCGTCCGGAGCCTGTGCTCCGCAACGGGAGAGGCCACAACAGTGAGAGGCCTGTGTACCACAAAAAAGAAAAAAAAACCTACATACCTTAATTTAAAAAGACTTTATTGCTAAAAAACGTCAGTTATCCTCTGACAGCCCAGGGTTGCCACAAACCTTCAATTTGTAAAAACTGCAGAATCTGCGAAGCACAGTAAAGCAAGGTGTGCCTGTACCATAACATTTCACCCTTTTAAAGTGTATAATTTGGTGGCTTTAAGTGTATTCACAGAGCTGGGCAGCCACCAGTCTCTAACTTGAGACCATTCCCCTGGCCCCAAAGAAACCCACACACCAGCACTGACTCCCCAGCCCGCTGCAGCCCCCGGCAGCTGCTAACCCGCCTTCTGCCTCTGTGGGTTTGCCTGTTCTGGGCGTGTCTCACGTACCGGGCTCAGTACGCGGCCTTTTGTGTCTGGCTTCTTTCCCTTAGCATGTTTTCAGGGGTCATACGTGTTGTAGCGTGTCAGCGCTTCCTTCCTTTCCGCGGCTGGATCGTGCCCCCCGCCCCATGTGGATGGACCTCACTTCATGTCTGTCAGTCGATGGACACTGGGGTTCTTTCCACGTCTTGGCTGCTGTGAGCACTGATGCACTAGTGTCTGTGTGGCCCGGCTTTCCCTCCTCTTGGGCTGGACCTGGGACGGAGCCGCCGATCACGTCTCCCACAGCGGCTGCCCCCGCTCCCATCCCCACCAGCTGTGTCACGGCGCATCGCCTTTCGACCACCCGCCGGGAGGGAGGTGGTGCCTCCTGTGACCTGACGCACTTTTCCCTGATCACTGACCATGGTGAGCATCTTTCCATGAGTTTGAAGACTTTCTTCACAGAACGGTGAATGCAGGTCATTTTCATTAGGGGCGTTTGTCTTCTTACTGTTAGTTGTGGAGGGCTCTGCGTTTTCCGGGTACAAGGCCCTGCACCCTCCCGTGTCCCTGGCTCTTGCTCTGGGGCTCCCACCTGGTACGGCAGGTGTGCGGGCGAGTTGCTCGTGGCCAGGGGGCCCTTCTGTACACAGTGGGGCACGGCAGGTCTGGCCTCCACCCACCCATGCTGACAACCAAAACCGTGCCCGGGGCACGAGTCTCCCTGTGGGAAGTGCGACCTCACTAAGGCACTGACCCCTGAGGAACCAGAGGGCACCGGGGCTGGTTTCCTGCCAGGGTGAATGGGCGTGGTCCCCGGGGCTGGGTGCACCTGGGCCTGTGACACCCTGAGTGGAGCGTCTCAGAGCAGACTTTGTCTTGGGGAACGTGCCTTCCCGATGGGCAAGTTTCCAGGGTCCGGCGCCCCAAACCATGTGTTTTTTGCTTCTCAGGCTGCAGCAGGGCCTGGGGAGAGGGAGGAAGGTCCTGTGGGCACCACGGGGGTGTGGGGACCAGGGAATTGGGGGGTGGAGGGGCGAGTGGCGGGACGTGAGGGTAGGTCGCCATGCCTCCAGCTTGCGTCCTGTGGGATGGACCACATCACAGGGACGCCCCAGAGCCACCTGGGGTGACCACAGGGTGGACAGAGAGAGGGGGCTTTTAGGGCAGTGAAACCATCTTGCACGATACCATAACGGTGGGTACGTGACACCATGCATTTGTCCAAACTCAAAAACTGCCCGACGCAAAGGGCGAGCTCTGACGTAAACCGCAGATTTAGCTAATAACATAGAACATAGCAATACTGGTTCATCAGTCATAACGTGGGTACCACACCAGTGAGGGGGGATGTGTGGGGACTCCCTGCACCTCCTCCTCCGTGTTCTGCAAACCTCAAACTGCTTTCAAAGTTGAAGTCTTATTTCTAAGTGCTCGTCGTGGAAGGGGGTGATCCCACGTCACTGTCGTTGGGATCTTTTCCCACGAGGTGTGTTTGAAGCTGCGGTGACGGGTTTGCAGCCTCACCTCCTGCGCCATCTTCTTGACCGTGGGCCGTGCGCCCACCTGGCTGAGCAGGAAGTGCCCGTGTGGGCAGAGAGTCAAAGCCTCATCTGCACGTGCGATGCGGTCTCGTCTTGCGTACACAGGTGGTGATGGAGCACGTCTGGCACGTTTATACACCCACTACCTGAGGTGGTTAAAACAGATAATTGGGCTGGTACCAGCGTCCTTCTTAGTCTTACAGAAACGAACCACAGGCAGGTGAATCAGTGACACCGTGGTTCACTGACACGGATATTAACCATGTTTTTAATTTTTTACACCCAGGACTCCTCCTGTGGCTTCCAGGTGGTTCCAGCCAGGTGGGAAAGTGCAGTTGTTTCCTGCAGAACACCTGAGCTCACCCGAGGGCCAGCCTTCTCTCTTTGGGGCATCATGTTTTGAGGGGATTTCTCTTATTTATTTATTTATTTTTAACATCTTTATTGGAGTATAACTGCTTTACAATGGTGTGTTAGTTTCTGCTTTATAACAAAATGAATCAGTTATACATATACATATGTTCCCGATATCTCTTCCCTCTTGCATCTCCCTCTTTGAAATGCGAACACTTTTCCGTTTGTATTTGTTGAAATTCCAGAGCTTTCCATGACGGATGCTAAAATTTAGTCACCTTTTCGCTTGGTCAGCTTTTCATTTGAAATGTCAGAATGTAAGTAGGCACGTTTGCTACCCAGTGAAATGACTCTACCTAAAGCTAGCCAACATCCTTCAACAGATACCCTTAAAGATCATTTTTCTTCCCTTTGCAATAAAAACGACAGTAACTCTAATCTCAAAATAAAATAGATGCAGCTGTGACCCGCAGAAGCATAATTACTAGCTAGATACCTTGTGAGCCGACGAATCACTAAACTTTAAACCTATGTGAATGCACGTGTTCTACCAAACAGGAAGGAAACAGACAAGAATGGCAGGTCACAGCTTTACTGCAGCCGCTGGAGGAAGAGGGCTGTGTCTGCCCCAACCCTCCTCGGATTTTGCTGTGAAAATGGGCTGGAGGCTCCCTCAAGGTCAGTGCCCTGCCCCCAGGTCAGGGCCCTCCTCAAGGTCAGCGCCCCGCCCCCAGGTCAGGGCCTCCTCTTATGTGGGAAACTGAGAGGCAGCCCCCTTTGTTGTCTCAGGAGTTTTTCTGAATGAATTCACCCAGAGCCAGAGGGAGGTGTGTATCCAGAGCTCACTGGGTCAGAAGAGAGGCTTGTGCTCTGATGTCACTTTAAAACTTAACCCATGAAAGACCACCGCACAGAAGATGGAGCAGACGGACTTTCCCCTGACCCTTCCACTCTGTAAACACGGGCCCCTAAACTTTACATGTGAAAAAAGTGAGAAGATTCTGAGGAGGAGAGCAGCCGGGATCCAGGCTGGGTGCTGGAGGAACCGGCAACCGGAAGCGCTACTGCGTGTAAACCCCACAAAGCCCTGACCAAAGCCTGCTCTCTCCACCAAAGGACCAGGAGAGGAAGGACAGCAATTTCTGGACGATACCTGCTCCACCCCAGCCTGACATCACGGGAAAACTGTGCCCCTCTACCCGCCAGGCCCCAAAGATGGCGGGGACTTAGACTCCCACTCTGAGAGGCTGCGTGAGGCTCCCCTGCCTCACTCGGTGGCAGTGAGTCCCATCCCAGCGCTGACACTTGAGGTCAGTGGCGACCACGTGGGGAGCCTGGACGTTCCCCTGCCCTGGGACTCGGAGGAGGCTTAGTGGACCCAGGACTTTCACCACCACCCGGGGGACCAGCGAGCTCCCCCCCACAGTGACAGTGGGGATGCTCAGGGAGCAGTGACAAGGAGCCCCAGACCCCCAGCCGGGAAGCATCAGTGGGGACCCCCTCAGCAGTGACAAGGACCCCAGACCCCCAGCCGGGAAGCATCAGTGGGGACCCCCTCAGCAGTGACAAGGACCCCAGACCCCCAGCCGGGAGGCGTCAGTGGGGACCCCTCAGCAGTGACAAGGAGCCCTCCGACCTCTCACCCTCTGCCCCAGATGTCGAGTCTTGAGTGTCGCCGTTGGGGAACCTGGCCTCTACCCCTGCCTGGCAGTAAAGAGGCGGTGCCCTTACTCCCCCCATTGGAGCACCCAGAGGAAGTCCGCCAAAACGGCAGCTTTTTTACAAATGCAGAGTTTCGTAACATAATGCAGAAATGTCCACGTGTCCTTCGAAAACTAACTCATATCAGGAACCAGGAAGGTCTCAGAATGAATGAAAAAAGAGGAGGTGTCAGCACAGAGGTGGGAGAGATGGCAAGACCGTCCAACAAAGAGGTCAAAGCAGCCACCACAAAACGCTTCACCGAGCGATTACAGGCATGCTTTAAAAGGGAAAAATAAGAAATCTCAGCAAAGAAATAGAAGATGGAGAGAAGGAAATGGACATCTCATAAATTTCATAAATACTGTAATTGAAGCAAAAAAATCCCAGTGAGCTCAGCAACAAAAGGGAGAGGACTGCGGAAAGAATCTATAAACGTGAAGAGAAAGCAGCAGAGCTCACCCAACCGTAAGGGAAATAAACTAAGGGGAAAAAAAGAACAGAGCCCTGGGGACCCGAGGGGATTCCAACAGAAGATCTGACCTTCCCGTCACTGGAGTCACAGGAGAGAAGACAGAGGAGGGGCTGAAAAGTCCCTAAATAAAGGCTGAAAATGGCTCAATTTGGCAAAAGATGCAAATGTTTAAGAAGTTAGTAGAACCCCAGTTAGAATAAATCCCCCCGAACCACACCAAGACATATAGTTAAACTTCTGAAAATTGAATTTCTTGAAACAAAAATTTCTTGAAAAGCGCAGACTACCACCATTCACTTGATAGGAAACAGATACTCTGAACAGTCTGAAGCTATTACAGACATTGAGTTCATCATTTAAAAACTCTCAAAAAGGAAATCTTCAGATCAAGATGGTTTCACTCAAGAATTCTACCAAGCAGTAAAGAACACCAGCTCTGCACACCCTCTTCCTATTCATCTTACGATGAATAGGATGTTACGCTGATGTTCAAACCAGACAAAACCGAGAGGAAAACTGTGGGCCAACAGCCCTCATGGATACAGACACAAAATCCATAACAAGGCATTAGCAAATGGAATGAAGCCACATATGATAAGAATTACTCATTATGGCCAACTTGGGTTTAATCCAGGAGTGCAAGGCCGGATCAGTATTTGAAAATTAATCCGTGTAATCCACCATATTAATGAACTAAAGAAAAATCACATGGTCGTTTCAGTCAATGCAGAAAAAGTATTTCACAAAGTTCAACACCCTTTCAGAGACACAGGAATAGGGGGAGCTTCTTAAGTCATCAGAGTACTTACAAAAGACCCCTGCAGCTGACGTTACACTTAATGGTGGGGATTGTATGCTTTACCCGTACAGCTGGGAACAATGTTCTAAACATTGTATTGGAAGTTCCTGCTGGTGCAGTGAGTCAGGAAAAGGAAATAAAAGGCATGGAGATTGGCAAGGAAGAATTAAACAGTCTCTATTTACAGATGACACGATTATCTAACTATAAAATCTCAAGGACTCTACAGAAGTGCCCTCGAACTAATAAGTGAGTTTAGCAAGGCTGCAGGATACAAGATAAACAGTGAAAAATGAATTGTATTTCTCCGTATAGCAATGAGCACATGGACACCAAAATTAAAAATACAATACCATTTACAATTACTCCAAAAAGTGAAATACTTAGGTGCAACTCCAACAAAACACGTACACGGCTTGAAAACTAGAAAATGCTGATGAAGGAACTCAAATACCTAAATGAATGGAGAGACGTACTGTGTACGGATCGGATGTCTTAACGTAGTGAAGACCTCAGTTCTTTCCAAACTGATTAACAACGTTTTTTGTAGATATAGACAAGATTATCATAAAATTTGTGTGGAAAGTCAAAGAGGTAGAATACCTAAAATATCTTGAAAAAGAAGAATGCAGTAGGAGGAAGCAGTCTAAATGATAGATAGCAAGGCATTATTTTGCCACACTAATCAGGACGGGTAGGAGCTGGCAGAGGGACAGACAGCGGAGCGGAATACAGCGCTCAGAAGTAACCCCACACAGACGGACCAACTGATTTTTGACAAAGGTGTCAGATCAGCTCAGTGGGGGGGAAACAGCCTTTCAACAAATGGTCTGGGGCAGTCGGACATCAGAGGCAAAACAAAAACGAACAAAAAACCATGCCTTAAGTTTCACACCTTATACAAACATTACCTCGAAATGGGTCACAGATTTAAACATAAAGTGTAAAACTATAAAACGTCAGAAAAAAATATAGTAGATGACATTCAGGACCTAGGAATAGACCAAGAGTTCATAGACTTGATGCCAAAAACATGATAAAAGAAAAAACGGGTAAATTAGACTTTATCAAAATGAAAAACGTATGCTCTCCAAAGGACCCTGCCAGGAGAACAAAGACAAGCTACAGACAGGAGAAAATATTTGCAAATCACAGATAGAGGACTAAAGAGACTCAAAGCTCACCAGTATAAAAGCAAATAATCCAGTTAGAAAATGGAAAGCAGAGGTGAAGAGGTACTGATGACAAAGGCACACCAGAAAGGTGATTAGGGAAATGCAGAATAGCTACGAGCTACCATTATTACACAGCTGCCAGAGGAGCTCAAGTGAAGAGCAGTGGCCGCACCAAGTGCTGGTCAGGGTGCTGAGGAGCTGGATCTCTCCGTTGATGGCGGGGATGAATGTAAAATGGTACAGCCATCTGGAAACGGTTTGCCAGTTTCTTTGAAAACAAAACATGCAGCTGTCATCCAGCCCAGCAAATTGCACTCCTGGGCATTTATCCCAGAGAAAGAGAAACATATTCACACGAATTCATGCACACGAATGTTTCCATTAGTTGTATTCATAGTAGCTCCAAACTGGAAAGAACCCTCATGTCCTTCAGTGGGTGAATGGCTAGAAGAAGCTGTGGTCCCTCTACTCTGTGGAACGCTAACTACTCAGCAGGAGCAAGGACAGACGACAGGTTCACAAAACCACCTGGATGAACCTCCAGAGTCAGGCTGAGTGATTCCATTTAGAGAACATTCTTGAAATGACAGCACTATGGAAATGGAGAAAAAACTCGTGGTCGCCAGGGTTCAGGAGGGGGTGGGAGGGAGGTGGGTGTCTATAAAGGGGGCCGTGCGGTGATGGGGAGCCCAGGGTGTGGGCTGTGTTGGTGTCACTATCCATGCTGTGACATCCTACTGTACTTTTGCACATTGTAACCATTGGGGGAAAAGGGATCTCTCTGGATTATTCCTTATAACTGCATGTGAATCTACAATTGACTTTAAAAAAAGGAAGTTAATAATCCACAGCCCTATTCACTCACTGCCAACAAGTCCACACATACGTGCTGGGTAGGAAGAGTTTTGCCATGATGTAGAATCTTACTTGCAGTGGGAAGGAGGGGAAAAGAGCTCTCCTTTTAGATAGCTGTGACCTTGGCTGGCGTAAAATAAATATTTGCTACAGAGTTACAGGTCCAGATCTACAAGTTAAAATACATGTTAAGGTAGGTTAAATTCAATTTCAGTGACCTTGGTGTTGAGCCTTGGAAAATATGGCCTCTTAGTTAACACTTGAATACATGGCATTTCTGAAATTAAATCAGGTATGTTTAAATATTCAGTGGTAGGCAAAGGAGATGGAGGCAGCACCCGATTCCAAGGGGAATGTGGTCGCTTCCTGCTGCTGCTGGAGCCTCAGCTGGGGCTGTTTTTTTCACTGTGTGTTATTCACACACACGCCCGGCTTCCCGGTTCCTTCCTGGAGGTCTCAGCGCCAAGGCGCCCCTGCGTCATCTTTTCCACTGACCACGTCCCCGGGGAGAGACAGGAGGCCCACGGCCCACGTACCAGCCCCCGAGCCTCTGCAGAGCCTGAGTGCCTGTGACCCCCTCCTCTGGACCTTCGGGTATTTTGTGGATTGTTGGGTGGGGAGAATCTGAAAACATACGATAAAATCAAATTTAAAGTTGTTACTACTAGTTTTCTAAACAAAGTAATAAACCAGCTTCCTAATCACAGATTGGCATGTTCCCCATGTTTACTGTTTTGGACCAAAGTCCCCGGAGAAGGAGGATAAACAGCACAGAGACGTCAGCGCGGGCGCCCCCGGAAAGACCCGCTGTCATTCCCATCGGTGACCCCTATTGTTAGCAGCTTCCTCTCCACTCAGACGTCAAATCCACTGCCAGGGAGAGCCCGGTGGGGGGGCGGGGATAATTAAGGCGGCAGGCGACAGTTACACACCCGCCCATTTGGGGAAGAGATACTGTTTGTACGGAGAGCAGCTGGTACTCAGAAGGTCCGAGGTACCTTGGGTGTGAGGGGCTACTTTGCGCGAGTCTGTTCTGTGGGCTGGTGCTGGGCACACCCCACCCCCAGGGAGCTGAAAGGGGCCCTGCTCCCTGCGGGGTGAAGAGGATGCGACCCTTTGCCAGGAGCCCTATTTCGGCATCAGTGCTTATTCCGTGCATTTTTGGTGGAAGGAACGTCTCCAGCCCTGATCTCTGTAGGACGTGGTGAAGGGCTGGCCACCTGACACTAATCCAAGAGAGGTCTGACGTGGGTGTCCATCTCCTCCAGGGTCCAGCAGACAAAGATGGACACTAGCGGACACACATGGAGCCGCCAACCGTCCAAGGGGCCGTGGGAGCCTAAGACGGAAGCTGTGATCTCTGTCACGGAGTTCACCTGTGCAGGGGCACAAATGGCAGAGACGGGGGTGGGAGAGCCCCTGCGGGTGTCCCGGCCCCCAGGGACTGCCATGACCCCTGTTCCCTGGCCTCCCGTCCACGGCCTCCCAGTGGGAACCTGGGAGCTGCTCCCAGGAGGGGGCCACCCGGCCGGAAGACTGTGTCTGTGTCCAGCGCTCTGACGCTCTCTGGAGGGGACTGTATTTGACAGTCTCCTTCCACCACCCTCCTGGCCTTTCCCAGCGGCTGTGAAGTCGCGAGTCAAGTTTGCTTTTATCCTGGAGCTTTATCACCCGATGAGACTGTAAGTGCCCGGAGCCAGGGTAGTATTTCACTTTCCTGTTACATCCGCCTTCCCAGGCCTCAAACACAGTGGTAGCAAAAGAATGAAATCTCCTCACCTCTGCCCGACCCGGCTCAGGTCCCTTTGGGCTGCCCTGGTGTCCCCCCTCCCTGCTCCAGCCCCCACCTCCCGGGGGAGGGGACACCTGCCACCGCCCCCCTCCTCACACTGGTGTTGTGCTCTAAACGCCTGGCTAAGACGGCCAGCCTGAAAGAAGGAAATCCTGTCGCTTGTCCCAACGGGGACCGACGTGAGCAGGCAGAGGGGCAAAGGCTGCAAGGGCTGAGCTTTGAATAGTCAGACCCAGAGGAGCAGGCGGGCCGGGGGCTGCAGGGGCTGCAGGGGCGGCTCAGCGGGCCTGGAGTCTCGGTTACGGAGACGAGGGTGCTCCGCAGCCGCTGACGGCACAGCGCCCTGGTTGAGAGCCCGGTGCTGTACACCTGAAACCGCGTCAGGAGGGCAGGTCTCACATTAAGTGTTCTGGCCGCAGCTCGGGGGTGCAGGCAGCTCGGGGTGAGGGCTCCGTCTGTTCCCTTGACTGTGGAGGGGCTCTCGGTGCTCTCGCAGGTCCAGGCTCATCGCACTGTACACGGTAACAGTGTGGCTCTTCGTATCTCAACTGTCCTCAGTAGAGCTGTTCAAAAAGGGAAATAGTGAAATAAAAGAACAACAGATGTTAGCGGAGCCGCTTTAATTTTTCACTCTCTCTTTACTGAACCTCACGACTCCCCTGACCTAGTCCGGCAGCCACAGGGGCCACCTGGAGGCTGGGCCCCTCTGAACAACCGTCCCCTGCGGGCTGAGCCCCTCCCCGCGGCAGCCCCTACGGCCAAGGCCCCGGACTCTGGTTTGATGAGGCGGCTGGGCCTCGGGAGGGCCGGGCCCTGGGTTTCTGTGCTCTTTGCAGGGTTGGGTGCACGGCTTTGCAAACATAAGGTGGCTTGCCCCGTAAGGAGAAAACAGCCCTGGGATACTCGGAGCTACGCCATGTCACACCCGCTGTGCCCTGAGGGGCCGCTGGGCCACGGCCAGGCTGGGGGCCCCGCATCATCAGACCTCAGGAGTCGGGCAAACGAAGAAGACGTGGCCGCGACCTGGGCCCCAGAGGGGGCGGCTCAAGTCCGTGCTGGACAAGTGGACCCGCCGCCAAGCAGGAGCGCAGCCTCGCGTCCCTGCCGGGCCTCGGGGCTCAGGGGTAGGCGAGCGTGGGGTCCCCCCCGGTCGCCCTGAACCACGGGGACAAGGCCTGATTCTCTGAATATTACAGCACTGCCAATATTTATCGAATTTGTACCACGTGCCAGGCACTCTTCTAACCGTTTCCACGTATTTAATCTTCAAAACGACCCAGTGCTGTAGGTATTTTGTGGTCCCCATTCACAGATGGGGAAACTGAGGCAGAACGTGACTAAGAAACTTCTTCGAGGTCACCCACCCAGTAAGTAAGTGGCCAGGCCGGGATGTGAGCCCAGGTTGCTGACTCTGGAACCCAAACTCCGAGCTGCGCTGCTAGGCAGAGTCTCCCAGAGGGGCGTTTCCACCCCCAAAAGCACACTGTCAGCATCTGGCCTTCCGTGGGGATGTCTCCCCAGAGGCCCAGGGTTGGGGCTCATGGTGGGTATGCCACGTGCACGACCCCGAACATGGGGGCCTCTTAAACGCACGCACAGGAGATCCCCAGGCGCTCGGAGACTAAAATCAACTCCAGCTGCTATAGGACCGGGCGTCAGTGTTGCACTGAGTCCCAGAGGGAGCGGTGCCAGATCCCTTCAGGGCCTACCATGTGCTCTTCTCTAGTCTCCTTCGGTTTCTTGGAAAGTATCTGAAATGAGGGAAGAAAGTCCGGATGCTACCGTGCACCTAGTTATCTTTCCTGCTTCCCAGGAGGCGGGATTCCCAAGGAACCGAAAGAGCCCAACACAGGTGCGAGGTCGTGGGGCCGGTGCTGCCCCCGACCCTAACCCCGGAGCATCCTGCATCGCTGCTCGGACCTGATGTTCTGTCCTGAGAACCGGAACTGAGGTTCACATGACGTGAGGAGAACGTTAGACGTCAAAGTGCGAGTTCGCTTTAAGCATTTTGCCTCTTAAAACTCTTGTGTTTCCAGCCAGCACTTGTTCTGGGCGACGGGCCGTGTTTATAGAGCGAAGCAGGAGGGTCAGGGTCTGGAGAAGGGACACAGACACGCGGTTCTCGCTCCGAAAGCTCGTTTCACTTATAAGCGAGGTCGGTGTGCGCTAACAGAGCACCTCACCTGTCTGTGACACCCCTTTAGAGTCAGAGCACCTGCCGACGTGCGCTGGGCCCGAGGGACAGCAGCGCGTTACCTGGGCCGCGACTGTCCTTGGGTAGCCTGTGTCCCTGCCTCGCTGCCCACGCGCTTTCCTTGCGGGGCATCCAGCGCTGTTGGGATGGACGAGGCGGCCCCCAGGCGAGGCTGCGTCAGCTGTGTTCCGACCAGGGCTCCTGGAAGCCAGGCGCGCTGGGCCTAAAGTCTCACACTGCTTCACTGACCTGACCGCGAGCGGATGTCCATCAAAGCCAGACACCCAGCAGAGTTTTCCTCAAGTATCAGGCTTGTCTGCTGAGCTGTCAAGTCTTCTGTGCATTCGTGTAACATCTGGGGATCTTATCAGCTGCCAGGTGGACGGATCCCACTGTCCTCACGGCCAGGCAGCCTGGTCACTTCGGTGACTTTGTAGCGACACGCCTACGTCATGGCAACCACGGCTCCTTTTCTCCCCCTCCCCGGATGGCCGGGAACAAAGCAAAGAGCTCAGGAGGACTGGAGCGCGGCCGTGACTGTGACCAAACGAAGCCAGGACCTGCTGTCCAGGGCAACGCAGGAAGGGCCCCGGAGGCCACCGGGCTGCTGTCACAGCTGAGTGCAAGGGCCGGGGGGCTGCTGCTCCCGGCATCGTGGCACCTTGCTCCTGGGCGGGCCCGGGTGTGGTATGGGCCTAGGTACACCATAGGCCCAGGTGGCCGCCCCTCCGGAGGGTCGGGGGATAAACCTTGGTGTTGTCATGGCAGCGTCTTCTCTGCAGCGCTCCAAGCTGGGAAGGCTGCCTGAGGGC
>NW_020173937.1:828728-833067 GCF_003031525.2 Neophocaena asiaeorientalis asiaeorientalis | reverse complement strand
CCCCCCCCGGGCCTTAGGATCTGGACGGGCTCGGGGCCTGCTACCCTCCATTCTTCCCTTTCTCCCCTTTGGGACGGGGCTGTTTGTCCCTCGGAAGCGGCCGCCTGTCCGGTTCCACAGGCTCTCGGCCGGAGAGGCCCTGGCCTCGGTGAATCGCCTCAGCCGTAGTTCAGGTGAGACTCGGGACTTTTCTGAGTTGATGCCAGAACAAACACGTTCTGCGTGTGAGGATGTAGATTCTGGGGGGCCAGGGGCAGAATGCTGTGGACGGGCTGTGTCCCGCCCCCAAAATTCATATGTTGAAATCGTAACTCCCAAGGTGATGGTGTTAGGAGGTGGGGGGCTTTGGGGTGATTAGGTTAACCTGAGCCTCGTGAGACAGGATGCCATCTGCAGGTTCCCCGAACTGAGCCGGGATCCAGCAGGTGTGGCCACGCCCAGGCCAGCCCCTCTGTTACCTACAGAGGGGGGCGCGGTGACTTTTTATTCTGAGTCCAGAAGTGTATTAATTGTTGTCATTCAGTTAGCTCAGCTCAGTTTCCAAGGCTCAGTCCTGATGTAAAACCTCGGTCTCCATCTCTCCCTCTCCACCCTGTCCCGCCCCACCTGGGCGCAGATTTGGGATGGATGGGGCGCTGCTCTCCACTCTCCCTCCCCCCAGTGTCTCCCTGGACCCAGGGCGGGGCGGGGCGGGGAGATGCATGCACCCGCACGTGTGGGCTGACTTGCAGGCTGTCTCCTGGAGACCAGCGTGTGGGGTTGGCCAGGCGCACCACCGCCACCCCTGTGGCGCCACTTCTAGCAGATGCCGATGATGGCCACCCTCCCCTGGGGCCTCTGCACCAAACCTGGGCCATGGGACCGCTACCGCCTTTTGGGTGGATGCCCCTATACACGTTGAGTTTCAGGTGCCCGGTGTGGCAGTGTGATACGTGGTACATCCAGTGGACACCACAATGAGCTTAGTGAACGCCTCCACCACATCACACAGTCTCCACTCCCCTTCTGCGGTAAGAACCTTCAAGATCTACCCTCTTAACATTCACATTTAGAATACGGTGTTGGTAACTGTAGTCACCACGCTGAACAACGGAGCCTGGAACTTCCTCATCTGTAACCGTAACGGGAGGTTTGTATCCCTGGGGCACCATCTCCCCGTCTCCCACGACAACCCCCTGCCCGCAGCCCTTGGTAATGACCATCCTACTCTTTCTCTGAGTTTGGTTTTTCTAGCTTCCACATGTAAGGGCGATCACACAGTGTTTGTCTTTCTGTGTCTGACTTATTTCGCTCAGCCTAACGCCCTCAGGGTCCATCCGTGTTGCTGCAGATGGCAGGACTTCATTGCTTTTTACGGCTGAGTAATATCCCATTGTGTGTACGTACATCGTCATCCATGCATCCGTCAGTGGACACTTAGGTTGCTTCCGTATCTTGGCTACTGTAAATAATGCTGCAGTTAACATAGGGGTACTTATATCTTTATGAATTAGTGTTTTTGTTTTCTTCAGAAAAATGCCCAGAAGTGGAATTACCGGATCACATGGTAGTTCTGTTTTTAGTTTCCTGAGGAACCTCCACACCGTTCCCCACAGCGGCTGCACCCGTTTACGTTTCCACCAACAGTGCGCGAGGGCTCCCTCTTCTCCGTGTCCTCGCCAGCGCTTGCCATCTCTCGTCTATTTCCTGAGGCTGTTCTGGCAGGTGTGAGGGGGTGTCTCCCCGAGGTCTGGTTTGCATCCCTGACATCCCTGGTGTTGAGCACCCTCCAGCCATTCTCACGCTATGTGCTGGCTGAGCCACAGCTGGTCCCTCCCACAGCATCCTAGGTGAACCCTGCCTTCCGTCTTCAGAGTGTTCTGTCCGCGCCTTTGGCCCGGGGTTACAGGAAAGGCAGCTGATGGGGCCCCAGGCCCGGGGCTTATCCTGGGAGCCCCGTGAGGGCAGAGACCGCCCCCAGCCCCGCCACCTGCTCAATACTCACCTGGATCCAGCGCCCAGGGGGAGTTGCCCAGGAGAGGCGGGTGTGTCCTGAGGTCCCCGAGGGCCCTGGGATGCCCCCTCAGATGGATGCTGGCTCTGCACCCCAGCTCACAGGGGAGGCTGTCTACCCGAGGCTGTGGGTTTCTTCACAGCATCCTTTTCAAGTCTCCTCTTTTTCTTTGCTGCCCCTCCGCTCCGCCGTGTGGGACAGTCTAGTACACGAAACAGCGCGCCCAGGCCTGGCGGGCAGCTCCCGCTACCTTCCAAGAGCCATGTCTCCACCTCTCCCAGGGCCCCGTCCTCTCTCCCGAGGGCAGGCTCCCCTGGCGCCTGGGTTCTCAGAACCCGACCTGCACACCCTCCCAGCTCTCCTGTTTCTCGCCTCCCCTTTCAGGGCTGACTTTCTGGAACAGTTGCTAAGAGGATGTGTTCAGTATCCGGGGATAATCTTACGTTCTGCCTCTCGTTTCTGGGACGGGCCGAGGCAGTGATGCAGAGCAGGCCTGTGCTCTTGGGGCACTCAGGCTAAGATGCTTTGTGCAGGGTGGGGTCAGGGGGTGACATTCCAATTGATCCGTGACAGTGTTTCCCTGAAGCAAACACTTGTTTTTAGGCCTGTGTTTATATGCATCGAAGTTTGATCCTGTCTCTGACACCTTACCAGCTGTGTGACCTTGGGCAAGTTACTGGACCTCTCTGCCTTATTCTGTAAAACAGGGTAGAAACAGTGCCAGCCTCCTAAATCCTTGTGAAGATTTAATCAGTTCACATCATGGAAAGAACTTAGGAGGGTCCCCGAAACATAGTAAGTGCTCAGTAGTGTTGGGTGGGATCGTTATGGCTGTTATACTTTATGCCACATTCAGTGATTTTTATAGCAAGATGGCACCACGTGTGCCGTAATTTAAGGAGAGAGTAAAGGTCCGATATGGATTGAGAGGGAGGGAGGGACTGGCTCACGGGATCACGGAGGCCTGCAAGTCTGCAGTCTGCAGCATGGCCGCAGCCTGGGGACCCGGGAAGAGCTGAGTCTGGACAGTCTGGAGGCAGAATTCCCTCTCCCTCGGGGACCTCAATCTTTTCCTCTTTGACTGATTGGACGAGGCCCACCCACACCGGAGAGGGTGATCTGGTGGTCTACATGTTCATCATGGCTACAAAACACCCTCAAGATGACATCCAGACAGTTTGAGCAAACATCTGGGCACCGTGCCCCCTGCACTTTGGGGAGGGCTGGGCCAGGCGTTTCTGGACACTCCGCCAGGTGACTGGCCTTCCCTGAAGTTGGAGGCGGGAGGTCGTGATGGGGGCAGGCTGGCCTGGCGCGGGTACAGCGGGGTTTGCAGCAGCTGCAGGAGTCCAGGCCGTGTGTCCACAGGGAGAGGCTCACTCCTTTCCTGACCCCCACGCCCTTCGCTGGGCTCCACTCTGAACCGCACAAAACTGCTGACATTCAGTGGGTTTTGACGTTAAAAAAGAAAAATCATCAGTTTCTTAGCTTTACTCCACTTTCCATGTGTGGCTATCGTACCTTCATTTCATGTTGCAATTATGTGTTTCCAGATCTTTCTTGCCCCCAGACCCTTGAGCTCTGAGGGCAAACGCTGGGCAACCTTCACCTTTTCACCGCCGCCCCCCACCCCCCGCTCCTGGCCATCGGTGCCGACGGTTAGGGCACACGCTGTGCTGACGCGAGCTGCCCACTTGAATCCCCAAAACCACTGACGAAAACGGGCACTTCCTCCCGAGACACTCCCTCTGTGATGCCAGCCTCTAAGGGATGCCCAACCCCGCGGTAAGGAGAGGCCAGCCAGGGTCAGAGCGCACACGTGGTGCACGCACATCCCTGGGAAGCGGTGCCATGGCCGGGCACACTCACGACTGGCATCTGCAGGATGCCGGGCTGCGGAACGCGCTGGGTGGCTTCGTGCCAACCGTGGCGAGGTCCCAGGGCCCGTGTCTGGGCGCGCGCTTCCCACCTGCGCCTCGCGTCCTCGGGGAAGGCGGCGCAGGGGGAGCGGCCGGTCCACCCCTCCACCCGCGGACCCACCGACCGACTCACCATGGGCGGCGCGGGGAGGGCGCGCTCGGCTGCTGCGGCCTCTGCACCTGCCTGGGGGCGGCCGGAGGTAACGGCGGGCAGGTTCCCGTGCTCGCGCCCGCAGCTTCCCCTGTCTCTCCGGGGAGGGCGGAGAGTCGCGCGCCTAGAGGGGTGGGCCGGGCTGCGCCTCTGCGCCCGCGGGGAGGGGAGGGGCGCGCTGCGGGCTGAGGTCGCGGCGGGGTGCGCCTGCCCGCCCGCGGGGCTCCCAGGTGGCCTTGGGGGTGCGCGCGCGGGCTCCCGGGTGACCGCGGGGGG
>NW_020173937.1:812553-828676 GCF_003031525.2 Neophocaena asiaeorientalis asiaeorientalis | reverse complement strand
GCACTCGCGGGGCTCCCAGGTGGCCGCGGGGAGACGCGGGGCGCGCACCGCTTCCGCTTCCGCCGAGCAGCTCCCCGCACCCCGCGCAGGGCGCGCCTCCTTGGCGGGGCTCGGGGACCAATCCCGGGAAGGCGGCGCTGCCGGCCCCCTCCCCACCGCCTACCCCGCCCATAAAGCACCTCTGGTGCAGAGGAAAGCAGGGCTGCGGGACCCTTCTGCTCGGTCTCAGGATGAGGTTCTGGCTGAGAAATGACGAGATGGCCCTGGAGGAAATGGTGCAGAGACTGAATGCGGTTTCCAAGCGCACTGGTAGGCGGAGCCGCTGGCCCTGAAGCCCGTTCTTGAGCTTGACATCATGTGCCGAATCTAGGGAGATGCGGCTGGGTTTTCTGTAACAGCCTGCATTTCTTCTTCCAAGCTGAGGTAACAGGACAGCAGAAGGACGGCTTTGGTCTGGCAGCTGATAGGCTCCGTGGCCGGTCAGCCCGATTTTATTCCGCCTGGGAAGGGGGACCGAATTGCAGATTGGTGGCGGGCTTTCTGGGAGACCCCAGGTTTGTAGGTGGAGCCGTGGTCTGAAATCTGCTCACTCAACCCGCATTTCGGCTTCATGGCTACAGTCGCAATGGAGAAAGCGTATGTGTTTGTGGCCTGAAAATAACGTGAGCCCGGGCGTTTGGAGCTGGTGTAGGGCTGGCGGAGCGTCAGAGGCTCGTCTTGAGGAGGGGGAAGCTGGTCGGTCAGGTAGTTCTTCTCTCCACCAAATATGACGCGAACCTAAGACAGATGTTGGAACGCGGTGTGGCTGTGGAGCGGGGCACAGCTTGACTCGATGCTCGTTTTCTGCCCCGAGTAAAGGATGACTCACGATTAGCTTTGAGGACAAGTTCCCAGGGGGTCGTTTGGATTCAGGAGAGCCCTGCGCAGGCCGCGCTGGGCGCTGCTTTCAGGCGGTCACTTCTGAGCCTTCCTGCTGCGTGTGCAGGGGCACATCGGCCTGGGCTCGTTTTCCTTGAATGAGTGGGAAATAAGCGGGTATTATTAACAGTGAGTCGCCAGCCTTTTGCCTGACGTCGCCCTGCGTTGTTACAGACCGTGGCCTCGTTGTCTGAATAATGCTTTCCTGAGAGATTAGGTTACTTGGTGTGGGGCATGGTATCCCCCCACCCCTCTCTTATAAGCGCGGGACCCAAAGATTTGGAGAGCAAAGCAATGACTAAGTCGGTGTAAACACACTGTATGTGATGGTCTAACCGAGACTTTGGGAGACATTGTTTTTAATGGTGATTTTTGTGATTAAAGCTACTGGATTTATTGTAAATGGGTCAAAAGCAAATAAAGCCATTTTGTGCCACGTGGCCCCTTATTCTTAGGAAGGGACCCCTTTTCCTGACAGGCAAGTCGCGTTTCGCTGGGTACAGGATGTGGCGTGCAGCTGAGGTGAAGGGCACGGGACTGGGTTCCAGGTGCCCTCTGCACTGGGCTGGAGCTGGGATTACGGAGCCAGCGGGAACTGTTCCCAAGAGTGATGTCATCCCTGCGTTTCAGGGATGCAGGCTTCTTGGTGAGCTCGGGAGACGCCTGTGCACTTAGAATTGTGAAAAGGCCTCATGCCCAGAGCGGGGAGGTGCTGACCGCCCCCCGAGTCATGCTGCGAGCCGGGCCCTGGGGGACCATCGCCTCGCTCTAAACAGCAGCTCTCTAGGTGTGTCCTTTGACACACCTGTGCTCCAGGCTCCAGTCTCACCAAGACTCTTGAAAATCCAGGTCAGCAGATGCTGGCCTTAGGAACACCCCATCGGGCTTGGTTAGCAGAGACCTGCTTCCCTCCCACTAACGCCGCCTTTTCACTCCTGCAATGGGGCGGTGCCGCCGGATGGAGGCTGTGAGACATGGCGCCAGGCGTGTGTCATGCGGTGTCGACACGGTGCCCCCCGCCGAGCGTGGGTGGGTTACACGTGCTCTTGTGGGAACAGGGATATAGGTCACTGTAAACCCCCTGCCAGCTCAGGTCTGTATCCCGAGCACTTCCTCGGAGGAAGCCCCGTCCGTCGCAGAACGGCTCTGTCTGGAGGCCACAGAGGTCACCTGGATGCTGCCGTCGCGATTCAGGGGAGGGGCTTCGGAGCGGAGGCTCGGGTGCCCTGAGCTCTCCCGGGGCTGGGTGGCAGCTCCCTGCCCGGAGCTGGACCCTCCGAGCCCCTACCCCGGGCTGGCAGCGTCTTCTCTCGCCTGCTGTGCGGACGGGCCGCCCCCTGATTTCAGCTGCAGGGTTATCGTGGCCCCGTGTCCTCCAGGACAGTCATCATCCGGCTAGTCCGCCTGTGAGGGAGGCGGATGCTTGCCACCCCTGTGGCCTGTGAGCCTGTTGACCTTGAGAATTTAAATTCTCTGGACTCTCGAACTCAATCTTTAGTCACAGGGCCAGGACTCCCTTCCATGTGATTGGGCTCCTCTTCCAGCATTTTCATTGTTTTGGTTTTCTCCCTAGATTTGCAGTAAGTGGTGACAAAGTACGAAACATTTGAGGCAGGGATGCTAATGGATCGAGTCCTTGTAACATTTGCCCAACCGGAGCGTCTGGATCTTCTGGAGGGAATCATCTCAGGTTCCGGGGCCACCCCTAGAGTTTCTGATTCAGGAAGTCAGGGGCCTGAGAATTTGCATTTTAAGTTCTCAGGTGACGTTGAAGGTACTGGTCCAGGAAGCAAAACTGGAGAAACACTTAGTAGAAACGTCTTCAAATCTAGTGCCACCTTCTCCACTGATTGCCCTTGAGCGAAGTGCCATCTTCTGTCGTGGGTGGACGGACGGACACACGGATGGATAAGGATGGATGGTGGGTGGACGGACGGACACACGGACGGATAAGGATGGATGGGTGGGTGGATGGACGGACACGGATGGATAAGGATGGATGGGTGGGTGGATGGACGGACACACGGACAGATAAGGATGGATGGGTGGGTGGACGGACGGACACACGGATGGATAAGGATGGATGGGTGGGTGGGTGGACGGACGGACGGATGGACCCATGGACGAGGTTGCACACAAGACAGTAAAGATAGAAGCTCTACCACATTTCAGAGTTTTCATGTCTCCTGATGAGGGCTAACAACTCCTAGCTCTTTGCATGTTGAAGGAACAAATCATTGGTTTGCATCAGGACGTAAGCAGTGAGGCCGTTCAGCCCCGGGACCCTTACTCTTTATCCAGACATCTTCCTTTCTGCCCTTTCGGTCCCATCATCTCATCTTTTACACCACCTTCAACCACAAGGCAAGAAGCTAAATGCAACTGCTGTCCCAGCTGCTAACTCGGCCTGTTGGGGGCAGGGATGCTGTCCCAGCACCATCGTTTTAGCAGCACCTGAGTACATGGTGTTCACGTGTCTGACCTGTTCCCTTTAAGGACCCAGGCGTCCCACAGCCGTGTCCTCAGTTTGCAAGAAGTGAGGCTTTGTAGGGTTCCTATCTCTGAGCTCCCTAGAGAGCCCCGACAGAGGGAAGCGGATGTAGCTTTGTGCCAGGCCTGACCTGAGCCGTCTCTTTGTAGGGAAAACAGACACCGTTGGGTGGAGAGGACGTGCAGGAGACTGACGGCCCAGGGGAGGGGCCGCTGCAGCCACAGCCTGTCCTCGCCCGTGCGGCCTGCACCCCGTGGAGTCCGCTGTGCGCTGGGTTGTTC
The DNA here is from genome assembly GCF_003031525.2 of Neophocaena asiaeorientalis asiaeorientalis. Lineage (NCBI taxonomy): Eukaryota > Metazoa > Chordata > Mammalia > Artiodactyla > Phocoenidae > Neophocaena > Neophocaena asiaeorientalis. Next base: position 824,986 of record NW_020173937.1, on the reverse strand, counting down.
CTAAGGAAACCGTTCGGCTCTGCGGCTGGTCGTTGTGGTCCTGCCGCCCCCCTGCACTCCCGCCCCACCTGGGACAGCCTGGCTCCAGCTCAGGACTGCCACCTCCGCCCCTGGCGCACCCACTTCTGGCCCGAGGCGGGCTCTGCCCTGGTCGTGCCTGGTCCCTCCAGGATGTGCCTGCCTGGGCAGGGGACTTCCTCCCTTCTGCGTGGCAGGGCTTGTGGTGGCTCTTCTGTGTCCAGGGTCCCTGGTGACGCTCACTCCTTCCTCCGGACCCCCGACTGGTGCCCACGCCCTGTGGTTGGCATCGCTGGGGCTGAGCTGCCTTTTCTCTGTACCAGCCTGAGTCCTACAGCCAGTGAGGCGGCCCGGCCCCCCTCCCCTACCATCAGTGCTGCGAGGAGGGCGGTCACCTCTCCCCGCCCCCTCGTAACACTTCCTAGGGGCTTGCTCGGGATGACAGATCCTAGGGGCTTGCTCGGGATGACAGATGGGAGCACAGCCCTTCTCAGCTTTGTAAAGTGGAAACAATGGCTTTATCGGAAGAGCTTCCACACACTGGCGAAGCAGTAAGTGGTGCTGAGGGCAGCGTTTGCTGAAGTTTCGTGAACGTGCCTTGGTCACCCGCCCTTGCAGCTGTCCTCTGTCTCGAGATGCTTGGTGCAACCCCGGTTTCCTCCCCGGGACTGAGCAGGGTTGTCTTTCTGATTTGCCAGGTACCGCCTCTGAGGTTCCAGAAGCGCCAGGCTTCGCGTCTCCTCGAGATGTGGGGACTGTCCTCTTCCTGGGGAAGTTGTGCTTCTCCTGGGTTGCTTCAGGGAGTGAACCCGGGAGATGAGGACGCAGGGGGATCTTGGGGTGAGCGCCCCCCGGCTGATCGGCAGCTGGAACCTGGTTCTTTCTTCTCTGGTGGGTGGAAAACTCTGAGGATTCACTTAATACCTCTTTGTTAGGTGTTTGGTTTTTCATCTTTGGCGTTTGCTTTTTCCCCATACATAAACAGACCAAACATGGGCAGTTAATGAGTCAAAGAAATCGTGTGCTCCTCTACAGGACTTAAGATCTGAGCAAATGATTGTCCAAATCTTGTGTTTTAATAAAAGGAAGAATTATATCTTACCAAGGAGAGGTCAGCATGTAATTAAGAAGCTCCCTTCAGCCTCACACCCCCTTGCCCTGTGCAGAGCTGGGCCTCGGCTGGCCACGCCCTGGCCTCTATTCACGTTATTAACTACGTCATTTGACTAACATCCCAGTAATGAAAGGTGGGGATTCTCCAGGCGAGTGAGAAGGAAAAGGAAGTGCCCCGGGGGAGTGGGAGTTGGCTCAGGGGGCCGGGGCCGATGACCCAGGCGGGGCAGGTATGCAGAAGACACACACCTGCGAGTCCGGGGCCCAGGCCCCTTTCCCCAGCTCAGACCCCACAGATGCACACGTACGAGAGGAAGTCGAACTCCGGGGAGGAGACTTCCCAGAAAATTTAAAGTTGAGAATACAAAAGAGCCGATGGTTCTTTCTCAGCTTTCGAGCTAAGTGCCTCTTATGTGTCTCAACTGGGGTTTCAACGAATGCGCTGGGTTTTTGCTTTATTCCGTTATTCGTAGTGTGAAAGAAATGAGTCCCAGCCTCAAAGCTTGACCAGTTCCTCATGCTTGTTGTCATCGGCGTGGCCGTGGTACTTACTTCAGCAAAGGGAAGAACTGGTATCAAAATGTCACCGGATGATGACATCTTGGACGAGATATTAGGGACGGTGAACTAACGCCTCCCATACGACTTCACTTTTGTAAGGGTGCTTTGTCTTTAAGGACAAAATTTTCTACTGTTCGATTCCTGAATCCTTCAGAAGGGGAACGTGTCATTTGATACTTAAATGATAACAAAATGTGGAAAGCAGTCGAATGCACATAGACGGTAGGTCTCCGTGGTTTATCAGTTTTATAACTATGCCTCCATCAATTCTGGAGGACTGAAGTTTTTACTGTCTTCTCATCTGAAACCACACCCTTAGTGTGGACAGGATCACTCATTCCTGTGGACACTTTCATTCATTCACTCACCGGATGCTTAGGGAGCAGAACCAAGGCCGGGCGAGCAGGGCGAGTATGTCCACCACATGGAGTGTTACTGCGAGGTTCTGTCCGGATCCGGAAGCTTCGCCGGGAACAGTCCTCAGACACAGCTGTCACTAAACGTGATCACTGTTAGAACCTGAGCAGTTCACGGGCTGCGTGCTTGTCCCCAGCACGGGGAAGACCCTTATGTAAAATGTGACCCAGCCACGACCCAATCCGTGTCTTTGATTTTTGTGGGAATTCCCTGGCGGTCCAGTGGCCAGCATTCCACGATTCCACTGCAGGGGGCACAGGTCCGATCCCTGGTCAGGGAACTAAGATTGTGCATGCTGCAGCCAAAAAGAAAAGAAAAGAAAGAAAGAGTTTTGCACACACAGCTTAGAAAGGGCCTGAATCACCTTGTCATCTGTTATCTGTGTTTTAAAAGATTTCTAAAGTCATACGCCTTGGGCATCATCTCCAGATGTTGTCATGATTGGTCAGTCAGTTGTGACGTACCCTTTATTTAAAGCAATTAAGCATATCATTTAAGAAGCTCGTTTTTAAGAGTAACTAGTTCCAGACTCTGTATGGCCTGTTTCTCCACACATGGTTTTATTCCTAGGTTACAGAAGCCTCTGAGTTTTAGAACCATAGCAAGTCTTACAGGTTACCTTGATCGCCCAGCTCCCAGAACTTTCTTTGTTAGAGGGAAGACATGTGCCTGGAAATGACAGAAAGCATCCCTACTCGATGCCCCTCCTGAACACGGGACAACTTAGGAGGGACTGGCTGCGCGGCTGCCTCAGGAACCGTCACTAGATGGGACCACAGGTTGTGGCCGAGAGCGGTGCCAGGTCATGGGGCTGAGCCCGAGGAGGGCTCGTCAGGTGTGTGGCCGCCTGTGGACCTCAGTGCTCACTGGACCCGAGACCACACAGCCAAAATGAATCCCCTCTCCCCCCGACCCAGTGCAACAGGGGCACCAGGCACCAGGTCGAGGAAAAACCCAGGGAGGGATGAAGTGGGCGGTAGGGCCAGGCTTGTCCATGCTTCGCGGGGCAGGGGCTCCTCGGGTGCACGTGTGCTCACCGGTGCGACGGCTTCATGGGAATCCACTGACTCCACGTGTGAGCCACGGGCTGCCCTCTGTACGCGGTATCCCAAGAAGGGCGAGGGGCACACTTTTTGCACCTCAGTTCGGAGCGTGGTGCTCCCACCTGCGTCCCGCCCCCGGAGGGTTGAATTTTCAATCACCCAGTGTCTCACTTGGCATCAGAGCTGCACTGAGTGACTCCCTGCTCCCCTGGCAGGATTAAAGGCTCTTTTACTGCCAAAAGCCATGCCATTTATGGAATTTCCTAGTAACTTGAGGCCATGTTGTATGAAATACACCCCTGGGTCCAGAGAAGTGAGTCCGCTTCGTGAATGGCCTTCAGCTTACCCGGCCAGCGCCCTCCCAGGAGCCCTGGCTCTCAGGAGTCTTTGTGACGCTTTCCCGGGGTCTTGGGGAGGAAGCACCCGCCAGGTGCTGGTAAAATCCCGCGGTCTCAGGATGCTCTGACACCCGAGGCTGCAAACGTGCGAGACAGAGAAACCAGCGGTTTGTGAGTGAGGCCCCAGCGCAGAGCAGACTTCTGGAAAAGGGTTTAATTAGTAACATCTTTAAAGCAATTAGATATTTGGGAGAAAGTGGATTAACCCCGGCCACTGGGTGGGAAGACCGTACTGGGTCATAAACCGTCTGCACCGGTGCGTGGGGGCGAGTTCTGACTCACCGGCCCGACCCCCAGCGTTCAGGGTTCTCTGTGCGAGCCGCACGCACGGGGAGGGACACAGCCCAGGGCGACGGCTCGCTGCGGATCCCGGTAGGGACCACGTTCCACGTGGCTGTTCCCAAGGCGCTGCACCCTGGTTGCGGGAAGGAGCCTCTGTCCCGGACGTGCCACATCAAACGCACCATCTGTTTCCTCTGGATCATGTGCCGGGCCAGCCTCTCTCGGAAGCCGGTGTGAAAACGCAAGCGTGGACGGCATCTGCTCCGGCTTGGGTGTCGTGTCGTGTCGGGAGCGCTCGTGGGAGGAGGGTGAACCAAGGCGTCATGGTGCAGCCCTGTCACCCGGGCTCTGGGAAGGGCACCCAGGTGCTCCCCCCGCCCACCCTGCGACCTTGAGCATCTAGTAAGCGCCCGGAGCCCGGGGAGCCTCGGTGTCACACGGCGTAATCGGCACGGACCTGCGTGCAGGGCTCTGCCACGCCCAGGGTGCCCGGCCGCCGGCCCGCAGCACAGGCGTCCCGGGACGGTCCCGGGCGGCCTGCTCGGGGCCTTGGCCGAGGGGCGGCTCAGCGTCTCTGTGTGGAAAGTGTTGCTCACCAAACAAAGCAGCGTTAGGGTTTCCTCTCCCTAGCCGAGCTGCAGGAGTGACAGGGGGCGGAACTGCCGGTTTATTTCAAGAGAGCCCGGGCCGTGTCCCCTGAGGCCCTCCTGCCACGTTGTTTGTTTGGACGTGAGGCTTCCTGAGCTTGGAAGGGGCTTTGGCTCTAGCAGCCCCTGAGGCTGGGAGCTCCGCCACCACTCCCCACCCCCAAGGAAGGAAACGCCCAGGACTTGCAAGTAGACAGCTGAGCCTCTCCTCGCCCACAGCAGAGCCCTTCCCTGACGAGTCCTGCGCCCTGCAGCCAGGCCCCCCGGTGGGCAGCTGCCCGAGTGGCCTGGCGGTGCCGGGCGGTGTGGGGACCGTGGCCTGGACGTGCACGGTAGACCCGAGGTCACCCGGGGCCTTGTCCCAGCGCAGCGCGCAGCGCGCAGCCCACGCCCGGCACCCCCGCTCCACGTCCCGGAGTCGGCTCGGCTTTCGAGTGAGTGTCCCCGACGGAGCCCTGCGGGGCAGCCCTCGAGTGAGCCCGTCCTGAAGACCCGCTGCCGCCGCTGCCGCCACTGTGTCCCCGGTGGGGAGACGACACGATGGCCGAGAGGGGCGCGTCCCGGGGCCCCCCCGGGCGCTGGCTCTGCCCGCTTCCCCTGCTGCAGTGCTGGAGGCGTCGGGCGGCCTCACGGTGCCCACAGCCCGGTGAGGCGGGACGGGTGGCGCTGGTCACGGGGCGTGGGAACCAGCGCCTGGGTCCCTTGGCGGGCGGGCGGCTCCCTGTATATTTCTTTCACCTAAGAAGTGTGTGCCACTCACAGGACTTTTCGGAGAAAGGCTGGAATAGAAAAGCTGTGTTGGGCAGCCTTGACTGAGGCTGGGGTGCGGCTCTTATCTGGTTCACTTTGTCCTCTGTCCTGAGGGCCCCGGGCTCTGGCTGGGAAAGGCTCAGCCAGACAGCGCAGGACAAACCCTCGTGGGTCTCGAAGGATGGTTTTTCTGGCTGACTGCCCCAGGAGTGGGGCTTCCACGGGGCTGACTTGGAGAAAAGAGCCCCGTCTCCCTGCTCTGCTCCTTCGGCAGGGGGCCCCTTCCTCCTTCGGGGACCTGGAGGGCGGAGGGGGGGGGTGCTGACCAAGGCACGCTCCGCGCAGCCATGAGGCTGGGATCGCTTCCCAGGACAGACGCCCGTGTGTCTGCAACGTGCGGCATCAGAAACAACAGGTCAGAGCCGGCCCCTCTGTGGCTCGGCCCACGGTCCTCTCCTTTTTGGGGAGTGTCGGACAGCTGCCTGGTGCTGGGGGGCACCGAGAGAGGGGGCAGGGCGCCCCGACTGGACGGAGCTGCGCGCGTGGCCCCGGTGGAGCTGGACTCAGCCTCACGCTGCCGGCTCCGTGGCCGTCGTTCTGGGCTCAGCCCCGTCAGCACCCACGACGCAAGGCCGTTCACCAGGTCTGCTGACTCCTGCCCTAAACTCAGCGCGAGGGGCCGTCACCAGGGGCTGCATGGGCCCCCACCTGGCCCGGTGCACACAGGGGTGTGAGTACTCCGTCAGACCTTCTCCTGTCTCCCTCCCAAGCCCGCGGTGGGCTGGGCACTCCACCCGGGCGGCAGGGTCCCCGAGTAGCCTGACCGGACGAGCCCTGGCCCTGGGGATGTGTGCCGTGGCTTTTAGGGTGGCACCCAGGACCCCCAACCCCAGAAGGACTGAATTGTTGTCCTGACGCCCGGGGGGGGAAGGGTGGGGCCTGAGTCTGCCCCCCACTCTCCAGGTGTACGTCGGGGCAGTGGATCTGGGGCTCCAGGGGCCCTATGCTATGAAGTGGGGCCCCGAGGGTCCTCTCTCTGTGGAGCAGGGGTGGCTGTGACCATCGGAGATCTGGGGAAAGGGGGCCCTGTGACCGGAGCAGCTTCTCTTTTCCTGGTCAGCACATTAGATGCCTTTGTTCCGTGCTCTGCCTGTTGGTCATGAGGACCCAGCGTGGACGGTGGGCAGTTACCTGCTCTGTGACACACGTGGCCCCTGGTCAGTGTGGTTCCATGCAGCCTCCACCTCCCGCTCTGTCCGTCTGCTCCCCACACCCCGCCCTGTCTGGCCTGGCCTTTCTGGGATGAGTTTCCTTGTCCTGCAGGAGCAGTGCCCAAGCTCTTGGGTCCCCACAGCATCACTTTTTCCTGCTCCCATAGAAGCAGTCTGGCCGCAGCTTTCCTTCCTGCCTGTGAGTTTGCCCTGGTTCCTTCCTTGCAAACCCATCCATGCACATGTCTAGGTCAGGCTGGCCTCTGCGTCCCATGGACAGACCTTCCCAGACACCTCAGCCGTTTCCCTGGGGGGAGTGTGGAAAGAAGCACCTTCAAGTTAGGGGATGAACAGGTCAGACTTCCCGCTGCAAGGTGAGGGTGCAGGAGAAAGTGTGGCTGTGAGGCTGTGGTCCTTTGATCGCCAGCGTGGACATTATCAGTTCACGAAGGGGAAGTCAGGGGCAGCTACCTGATTGTCGCCTCTGCTCTGTTCCTACAAGGAGCTGCCACCCTTTCAGAAGCAGAACACTTCCTGCAGTGGGCCCTCGAGCAGTGGGGAGGAGGGTCCACTCTGCTCTGGGACATTTGGGACTGAGTCCCAACGAGCAGGAAAGCCAACTGTTTCCCTCAGAATTGACAGTTCTTTATAGGAACGTGTTCCAGGTTGTCACGGACAGTTTTGCACAGAACCAGGACTGATTTTTAAAAAAGCAGATAAACCCACCTTAGGCGCATGGGTGAGCTGATCACTGCAAGTGAGCGCAGAATTTTCCCTTGAGCTTCCTGGCAGCTGATGCAAAAAGGGGAAATGTTTAAATGCAAGGTCACGTGCCCAAAAAATAGGCCCTTCTGGAAGGAATTCTGGAGGAAAGCAGTCGCTCGTCTGCGTGCACTAGGGGCATTGGAGCAGTCAGTAGGTGGCGTCTTCGGAACGTTTTCTTTCCTTTGGAAAATCGATGCACCTGAAAATGTTGAAAACAGCACTAAATGTCGGCGAGGCCCTTTCAGAGTCGGCTGAGGCATCAGTGTGGTTCCAGCCTTTGCCTGGGCCCCTCCCCCTGTTGTTCCAGGAGAGCCTGTGTGAAGTGGGATCTGACTTGGGCCGAAACTGCCTCAGGACACCAGGCCACAGGCCGCGGAGCTGCCGTTCCCGTGGGCCTGGGAGGTGGAGGCCCAGGTCTGTGCCGAGGCCAGAAGTGGGCGGTGAGGTGCCCGAGAAGGCCCAGTTTCCTTAGAGTAGCTGCAAGTGGGCACGAATTTGGGAAAGTACCGTCAACGCTCAGCCCTGATGCTTTGGGTCTTTCCCACTCGGGTTTTACACTGTGAACCTGGTTTTCATCTTTGTGGGAGTTAGAGGAAGCTGCGGGCACTTACCCTCGCCGCGGTCATTACGTTTGGCTTCTTGGAGCACACGGCTGAGAGCCGATGGGAGCTGTAAGGACAGAGAGGACGTGCCGCTTTAGTCACAGTGCTTTCTCGGAGGAAAGACTCGCCTTGAGGTGTCTCCCTGCAGGCCGCACCACTGTGGGTAAGGAGGCGCTTCACAGCCTGAGGAAATCTGGCGGTGGTTCATATTTTTATTACTTTGAATTTCAGGCAACTTGGTTGAAGCCCGTCCTCTGGCCTCCTGCTCCAAGCTCCCAGATTTCCCCAGATCCAAGGAGGACACAGAGTGGGGTGTTCAGGCGTCTGGGTCTTGGCGGGGTCTCGGCCCAAGGAGCCCTGGGGCTGCAGGCCCCCCGCCAGCCACCTGCCCCAGGCCCCGTGGTCTGCGCGGCCGGGGCTCCATCCACTGCGCAACAGGGAGCCTCGCTGGCACCTGCTGGCTGGGGTTTGGGGGCTCTGCCCACCGTCGTCTCTGAGCACTGGGGGAGGGGAGCCTTCCCGCCATCCCCGTGGTGGGCGGGGCAGGGCCACCGTGGCAGCCGGGAGGCACAGCGTTCTCTGGGCTCTGAAGGGGGGTCCCCAGGTGGGGCCGCTGCTTCACGCCCACACAGCTTAGAGATGCACACCTTGAATGGAAGTCCGGGAAGAGATGCGAGGGGCCTTGGACGCAGTGCCTGTGTCTGCACTCCCTCCCCTTCCTGAGACAAGCGTGGCACCCTCTTGGACTTTATCAGATGGGACGGGAGGGTATCGTCTGATTAGCACCTCCGGCAAGTCCCGGGCGGAGAGGAGCACGTCCCTGCTGGAGAGCACAGGTGTCTCGCCCACGGAGGTGTATGTCCCTCGCCCGCGGAGGTGTCCCTCATGCCTGGAACCGAGGCCGGGACAGCTACACGGCCAGAGCCTGTGCGTAAACACGCGGGGCGGGGGGTGGTGGAAGCGCTGGCCCGCGGGCCGGTAGCTGCCCTGTGATGGTGCGTCCTGGCTGCCACGTGAAGCAAAAGTAGAAAGCCGGCTGGTCGCAGGCAGATTCTAGGGAGCGAAGCTCAGCGGGCGGGAGCTGCCGGGGAGCGGTGGCCCCTCAGCCACGGGAGACGGGCAGCTGCCCACATCCCCTCGGAGGAGATGAGAAGCTACTACGTTTACTCTGACTGCTGCTCCTGGCTGCTCTCTGTAGCTGAGGGTGAGCCCTTTGGGGTCACTCCCCGGAGGCGTGAGGGGACGGGGCAGGGACCCGGCCGTGGTGGCAGCGGCTGTGCGGTATGGACGTGGCACGTGCAGGTGTCTTGTGTTGACAAGGGAGGGTGTCTTGGTGGGTCACGTGCACCCTGCATCCCCTCGGCATTCGGAACAGCTTGGGGATGGGGTGTGAGCCCTTCGCCCAGTTATCGTTAGACGACTCTCCCTTTGGCTAATAGCATAAGCTCTGCCAGTCCAAGCCTGGTGCAGCCAGCACCACACCCGTCAGAGCTGCAGCCGGACCTCCTTCAAGCGCCCTTGAAGGACGAAGGTCCATGCAAAACGCAGAACAGAGCAAAGCCGTTAGCTACGCAGTACCGACGAGCCCGTGACAGAGAGGCACGAGCTGGCAGCTCACTTGGACGTCAGCTGCTGGTGCGTCAAGTGCGGTTCAGTGGCAGAGCTGCTTTGTGGCGGGCTTTCCGGGGAGCTGCGACTGCTGGCGAATCCCCCTGGGCCGTCCCGGCAGGACCCGGGCCACGCGCTGGCCACCGGATCTCCTCTGGGCTGAGTCCCGTCCTCTCTGTGGGAGGCACCCTGGGGTCGCCATGACCGGTGGCTCGCTCTTAACCACACGCCTCTCTGGGCCCTTCCCCAGAGGACAGCGGGGACAGGACGGCCGAGGGGCTGCCTGTTCTAGGGGCACAGGCCTGGGGGGCCACCGGGTCTCTGCCTGGGTCTCATGTGGGTGGGATGGAGTCTCTTACCGCCCGCCCCTTCCAGCACTTTCTGGAAACACTTTTGGCACCGAGGGGTGGACACTGCAGCCCCTGGGCAGGGTGGGAGTGCCCAGGACGCAGCCCAGGTCCCCCTGAGCCCGCCAGGCATGAAGTTAATCCGGGCAGTGCAGTTTCTGTTTTGATTCTCTGGCGTTTTCACTTTTGTTGCATGTCCAAATTCCCCTCGGAACTGCTGTTCACGTGACAGTAGCATCCACAGAGCGGGTGCCCTTCTCCCCACATTTGGCTAAAAATACTCAGCTGGTGAATTAAAACTGAGTCAGAGCGGCCATGGGGAAGTGGAACTCGAGCTCCTGGGACCTCAGCGTCTCATGTGGCCCTGAGTCTCAGAAAGCTCCGCTTCCGCCGCGAAGAGCAGAGGCCAGGGGAGGCGGGCTGGGGGCGTATCCGCACCGGCAGCAGGTGTCGCTCAGAGCTGCTGCCCAGCGCCCGTGCACGTCAGACCCGGACGTGGAGGTGGGAGAACGTCCGCCACGAGGGCAGAGGCGCCGTCGGGACCGCCGTCAGGTGGGGCACACCCAGACCGAGCCCTCCCGAGGGCCGCGGGCGTTGGGCAGAGGCGGCTGCTCTCAATAGTCTGCGTCTCGAGGGGCTGTAGGCAGTGAACCGAGGGTGGGAAGCTTCCCCGGGGAGGCGTGCCCAGCGCGGTCCTGCTGGCGCCGCCGTGTTTGCTGTGATTCCCGGGAAGCGTGAGTGATATCAGCGAACAGCCTGGCAGCACGAAGGCTGTTTGCTGCGTGGGCGTGGCTGCTTCTCACCGGGCGCGAGATGCTTTTATGTGCTTTACGTGCTGTGCTGGCTTTTCTTTCCCCAGTGTGGTATGGGGAGCAGAGGAGGTTCAGTACCTGTGGGATGTGGTTCTGCGATATAAAAACACGCATCTAAAACGTACAAAAGAGCACGGAGAAGCGGCGAGGCCTCCTGCTTCGCCTGCGTCTCTGCGGGTGGCCCCAGGAGGGAAGAGGGTTCCGAGCCCCCGGCCCAGCGCAGGAGCCTCCACTCGGGTCTGCCTGGCTCACCTGAGGGCGGCGGCCCCTCTGCATCCTGTCCCCCGGCCCTGGGGCACCCGAGCTGGGTGGGCAGCAGCAGAGATGCCCCCTCCCTGGCCGGCTGGTGCGGGGCATGCGGGACCAGTGAGACTGACGGAACAGGAGCGGGAGGCTGCAGCCCCTTCCGTCCGGTCCGTGCACCGAGGCAGGGCCAGGACGCTCCCTCAGGCCCCCGGTGCCCCTGGCCAGGCGCCTGCACAGGCTCCACCCTGTCCTCTAGCGGGTCCGGCCCCCATGCTCCTCCCCCGAGACTGCCTGTCCCTCCCACGGTCCCCCCCACCCCCCCTCACCATGAATCAGGCATCTCTTCTGAGCCCAAAACAGTTGGCCCAGCGTCTAAGTAATGTTTAGTTATGTCCGGTAGCACAAAGGTAAATGGTGTTTTAAAATAAAACACGTTGGCTTCAGAGAGTTCTTCTTTTGTTAACAGCTTTATTGGAGTAGAATTGCTTTACAAGGTGCGTTAGCTTCTGTATAACAAAGTGCATCAGCCATATGTGTACATATATCCCCACAGCCCCTCCCTCTTGAGCCTCCCTCCCACCCTCCCTATCCCACCCCTCTAGGTGGTCACAGAGCACCGAGCTGATCTCCCTGTGCTATGCGGCTGCTTCCCACTAGCCATCTATTTCACATTTGGGAGTGTATACATGTCCATGCCACTCTCTCACTTCGTCCCAGCTTACCCTTCCCCCTTCCCGTGTCCTCAAGTCCATTCTCTACATCTGCATCTTTATTCCTACCCTGCCCCTGGGCTCATCAGAACCTTTTTGTTTGTTTTTTAGATTACATATATATGTGTTAGCATGTGGTATTTGTTTTTCTCTTTCTGACTTACTTCACTCTGTATGACAGTCTCTAGGTCCATCCACCTCACTACAGATAACTCAATTTCGTTTCTTTTTATGGCTGAGTAATATTCCATTGTGTATATGTGCCACATCTTCTTTATCCATTCATCTGTCGATGGACACTTAGGTTGCTTCCATGTCCTGGCTATTGTAAATAGAGCTGCAGTGAACATTGGGGTGCATGACTCTTTTTGAATTATGGCTTTCTCAGGGTATATGCCCAGTAGTGGGATTGCTGGGTCATATGGTAATTCTAGTTTTAGTTTTTTAAGGAACCTCCATACTGTTCTCCACAGTGGCTTTATCAATTTACATTCCCACCAACAGTGCAGGAGGGTTCCCTCTTCTCCACACCCTCTCCAGCATTTATTGTTTGTAGATTTTTAAAAATTAATTAATTTATTTATTAATTTATTTATTTTTGGCTGCGTTGGGTCTCCGTTGCTGTGCATGGGCTGTCTCCAGTTACGACGAGTGGGCGCCACTCCTCGTTGAGGTGCACAGGCTTCTCATTGCGATGGCCTCTCCTGTTGTGAAGCATGGACTCTAGGCACACAGGCTCAGCAACTGTGGCACATGGGCTCAGTAGTTGTGGCTCACGGGCTCTAGAGCGCAGGCTCAACAGCTAAGGCACACGGGCTCAGTTGCTCCACGGCATGTGGGATCCTCCGGGACCGGGGCACAAACCCGTGTCCCCTGCATTGGCAGGGGGGTTCTTTTTTTTTT
>NW_020173937.1:804416-812448 GCF_003031525.2 Neophocaena asiaeorientalis asiaeorientalis | reverse complement strand
CCGTTGCGGAGCACAGGCTCCGGACGCACAGGCTCAACGGCCATGGCTCATGGGCCCAGCCACTCTGCGGCATGTGGGATCTTCCCAGACCGGGGCACGAACCCACGTCCCCTGCATCGACAGGCAGACTCTCAACCACTGCGCCACCAGGGAAGCCCGGCAGGCGGATTCTTAACCACTGTGCCACCAGTGAAGTCCCTATTGTTTGTAGATTTTTTGATGATGGCCACTCTGACCGTTGTGAGGTGATACGTCATTGTGGTTTTGATTTGCATTACTCTAATGATCAGTGATGTTGAGCATCCTTTCAGGTTTTTGTAGGATATCTGTATATCTTCTTTGGAGAAATGTCTATTTAGATCTTCTGCCCAGTTTTGCATTGGGTTGTTTGTTTTTTTGATACTGAGCTGCATGAGCTGCTTGTATATTTTGGAGATTAGTATTTTGTCAGTTGCTTCATTTGCAAATATTTTCTCGCATTCTAAGGGTTGTCTTTTCATCTTGTTTTTGGTTTCCTTTGCTGTGCAAAAGCTTTTAAGTTTCATTAGGTCCCATTTGTTTATTTTTGTTTTTATTTCCATTTCTCTAGGAGCTGGGTCAAAAAGGATCTTGCTGTGATTTATTTCGTAGAGTGTTCTGCCTATGTTTTCCTCTAAGAGTTTTATAGTGTCTGGCCTTATATTTAGGTCTTTAATCCATTTTGACTTTACTTTTGTGTATGGTGTTAGGAAGTATTCTAATTTCATTCTTTTACATGTAGCTGTCCTGTTTTCCCAGCATGACTTATTGAAGAGGCTGTCTTTTCTCCATCATATATTCTTGCCTCCTTCATCAAAGGTAAGGTGACCATATGTGCATGGGTTTATCTCTGGGCCTTCCATCCAGTTCCGTTGAGCTATGCTTCTGTTTTTGTGACAGTACCATACTGTCTTGATTACTGTAGCTTTGTAGTATAGTCTGAAGTCCGGGAGCCTGCTTCCTCCAGCTCTGTTTTTCTTTCTCAAGATTGCTTAGTCTATTTGGGGTCTTTTGTGTTTCCATACAAATTGTGAAATTTTTTGTTCCAGTTCTGTGAAAAATGCCATTGGTGGTTTGATAGGGATTGTATTGAATCTGTAGATTGCTTTGGGTAGTACAGTCATTTTCACAATGTTGATTCTTCCAATCCAAGAACATGGCCTGTCTCTCCGTCTGTTTGTATCATCTTTAATTTCTTTCATCAGTATCTTACAGTTTTCTGCATACAGGTCTTTTGTCTCCTTAGGTAGGTTTATTCCTAGGTATTTTATTCTTTTTGTTGCAATGGTAAAGGGGAGTGTTTTCTTAATTTCTGTTTCAGATTTTTCATCGTCAGTGTATAGGAATGCAAGAGATTTCTGTGCATTAATTTTGTATCCTGCAACTTTACCAAATTCATTGATTAGCTCTAGTAGTTTTCTGGTAGCATCTTTAAGATTCTCTGCGCATAGTATCACGTCATCTGCAAAGAGTGAAAGCTTTACTTCGTCTTTTCCGATTTGGATTCATTTCTTTCTTTTGTATTTCCGCAGTGTCAGTTGTTACTTCTCCATTTTCATTTCTACTTCTATTGATTTGAGACTTCTCCCTTTTTTTCTTGATGAGTCTGGCTAATGGTTTATCAGTTTTGTTTATCTTCTCCAAGAACCAGCTTTTAGTTTTATTGATCTTTGCTATTGTTTCCTTCATGTCTTTTTCATGTATTTCTGATCTGATCTTTATGATGGCTTTCCTTCTGCTAACCTCAGGGGTTTTTTGTTCTTCTTTCTCTTAATTGCTTTATGTGTAAAGTTAGATTGTTTAGTTGAGATTTTTCTTGTTTCTTGAGGTAAAAATAAAAACAGAGTTTTCTAAAGTGCCCACGGTGGCCACCCCGGGAACCGAGGCCCTCCCGCTGCCCCGCATGGCGGCAGAGTTGTGAGCCAACCCGACGGCATTTGTACCACGATTTCCCGAGTCACGTGCGACGGGAAGCTTGTTTTGGAAACAGCTTTAAATGCGTCACGACATCTGCCCCTCCTGAGGGATCTTCCCGTCGCGGCATCTGTCTCCTCCATCCGTTGTCCCCACTCTCGGGACCATCTTCCCCACATGTGGATCCGGTGGGCCCGTGGGCGTCCCCATCTGGTGCCCCCTCGGTTCTCCTAAGCACCCCACCCGGCAGCACCACCCACCTGCTGTCTTCACTTCTGGGATCTGAGTTGCCACCCCCTCGGAACTCTTTCAGCCCTTCAGGCACACACAGCACTGGCTCAGGCTGGTCTGCACCCCACATCCTGGGTAAGGGCCGCCTTCCTCTGTGCCCCGTGGCCAGGGTCCTGCCACCCTGTGAACGGAGGGGATTGTGAGCCCCGGAGGGTGGGTCACCTTGTCCCGACCTCTCCCTAAGGAAACTGAGACCAGCTTGGAGGTCGGATTTAGGATCCAGAATTCCCGAGACCACTGTGGTCCAGCCCAGAAAAGCCCGTGTCACCTCTCTACGTCCTAAATCCCACAACGAAAGCCCCTTTGTGCTTTCCAGGTGGCGGGGAGAATGCTGCTGCCTTTCCTCTGGGGGCAGGAAGGGCCCAGTAAGTCAGGCATCCCTCCGAGCCCTGGACACCTGCCGTCCACTGGCTGAGCCCCCAGGGTGTCCCGGAGCCATGGGTGTCCTGGACCCATGGGTGTCCAGTGGACGGACCGAGCCTCGCCCTCACGCAGTGACATTGTATTAGCCTCAGGCCCAGCTGTGTTTGCTCTCTGCCCTGCGTCTGCTCCTCTCAGCCACCCCGCAGTTACTGGGGCCTGTGACAGAAGTTGTTGATCTAGCAGGCGGGGCCTGGCCCCCTCCTGGTCCTTCTGTCCAGGTCGCAGCTTGTGCAGAACAAATGGAACATTGTTCCCGCTGCCCTGGAGGGTGGGGAGTGATGGGTGCAGATGGACACTTATCCCAGCCCCGCCCGGAAGGCAGGCGATAGTATCTGCAGCCCTTGTGTCTTGTTTCCAACGGGCAGGAGAGTCTTCCTGTTTAGCTCATGGAGGTGGGCGGGGGCCGCCCAGCCCGGCTCACAGCCCTGCGGGCGGCACGTCTGCTCTGCGGCCCGCGGGAGGGGGTCCTGAGCCCCTCGTGCCGCCTTCCACCCGAGTGGTTAGGTGTCACTGGCTTCCGCTGGCCTCACCTCTGTCCGTCTTTCAGTCCTCGGTTCCCGTAGTCACCACGAGAGACTCTAGGGCACCCCCGTGCACATCACTGCAGAATAAAAGTGAGGACTGAGCACTTCCCGCAGCCCTCTCTGGTCCCGCTGTGGGCAGCCCTAAAACGTCAGGGCTCATCCCTGCTGTGATGCGTGCCAGCACATGGGATGCGGACATGCAGTAAGACACAGAATTGAGTGGTGAGCAGAGGAAGGGGCGGCGTGGAGCTGGGGCGGGTGCGGAGGCCCGGCTGGGGGCCTGTGGGGCGCGCGTCTGGGTGCATGCTGTCCTGGAGGGCGACTGGGCACCGGAATCGGCTTGTAGTCAGGCGGAAGGGAAGCCAGAGAGACAGAGAAGCGGCCTGGCTCTGCCGCAGCCGGGGTGGGTGCGGATGGATCGTCTTTGATGCCCCGGGGACATGTTCGGCCCTGATTTCATGTGTCCCATCTCGGGCCGCCCACGAAAAGTGGTCAGAGCCCCCGGTGCCCACGGGCACAGGTGAGACAGATAGAGCCGCATCCCGGTGCACGTCCCCGCCAGCCTCGGTCCCCCCATGGCAAGAAGCGCGGGTCGGAGGTGCGCGTGTTCAGAGCCGGCAAGGCGCCTGGCCTGGAGGCTGTGGCCACAGGGGAGGCCCAGGGCACGGAGCGGGGGCCGTCGGCCGAGTGGTTCCAGCTGCAACAGCGACAAGCGCGCTCCCGGCCCCAAAGGGGCCGGGAGACTCAGAGCACGGCCTCGTGGCGGCCTTCCGTGAGTCTGCCGCTGGACCGCGAGCCCACGTCCCCTTCCTCTCAGGCTCGCTGTGAACTCGGGGCCGGGAGGCCGTAAGTCATCTTGGGTTGAGGATGAAGAGACAGCCCTTCCGAGGGTCCGGAGCACGTGGACAGTGCTGAGGACCAGCGTGGGGTGCCCATGGAGGGTGGGCAGGCTCCACCCGCCTTCCCAGGAGACTAGTCCAGCAGCCAAACAAAACCAGAATCACTGGAAGGCCTCGGGGGCGGGTAAAGGAATGGGGGTGGGGGGGAAGGAGCTGCATGCCTGGAGCCTGGGGCCAGGGCTAGACCCCCGATAGACCCTGAGGCAGGACATGGGGCCGGGGGACAGGTCGGGGCGGTTATCTCTGGTTTAAGACTGGAGGGCGTCGGCTGCAGACTGGCTAGCTGGATGCGTGGACCACGGTGCTTGTGGGAGCCGAGAGGTTGCCTGGGGACGAGCTGCCTGCGAGCCCTCTGCCCGGTGGCCGCCCACCCTCCTTGCGGGTCCCGCACACCTTTCTCGGTTCTCACTGCTGCAGCCACGGCTGGAGCTCGTGCGGGAGCCGGGGGGCGCGGATGGCCGGCCGCGAGGACCGCCGCTCAGGCCAGCTGCTCAGGCCTGCCCGTCGCTCCAAGAAAGCTGCTGCTTACCCTGTGACCGTGGGTGACCTTGGGGACAGGGATGACACGTTCGGCTTAGGAGAGCTGGGTGGACGGGGCTGCAGGAGACAAGAAACAGGGCGGAGCACTGGGAGCACCTTAATCTAAGGGGCAGCAGCTGGGGGTGGGAAGGACCCGGGCTGCAAGGATCACGGGGCCTTAGAAGGACAGTGAGGACACGAGAGGGGGACAGGGAGGGGGACAGGGAGAGGGACAGGGGCCAACTAGGCCTGGGGGCCTGGAGAGGACTGAAGAGCACTGTGTCCAATTTCCCTGCTGCCTGAGGCTTTGCTGATCAGGGACACCTGCCTCACAGGTTGCCATGACGATGAAACAGGACCAGGTGGCAAGGGTGGCCTCAGCAAACAAGGGCGCGCCTGTGAGTGAGGGATAGTCCCTCCCACATTATCACCAGCTGGTCGTGGCTGGAGAGGGTGGCGGCTTGGTCCTGATTTCTGCACAGTCCAGGGAGCGCAGTCTTGCCCACGAGGAGATTGTCCTTGGTTAGCTTGTCTTGCATCCCTGGGCAAGGAAGAATTAATACCAAGTGTCTGTAACTATTTACAGGACCAGCTAGGCGGGAGGTTGGGGAGCAGCCGGGGTGCACCCTGTGTGCTCAGAGCATGACGCCGCCTATACCGTGTGCTAAATATATGCATGTGACCCAGAATGCTGCGTTTGCTCAAATATGCCCTGTTCACGTTGCATTCCGTGCCTGCGTGTCCTTCCAGCTAAGGGAGCCCCTGTAGGGTCACGGGGGAAGCTGGACCGCCCTTCGCAGCAGGTTTCTCCGGGGAACAGAGGCCCTGCCCCTGCCCGCTGCCTTTCTCTCAGGGCGTCCGCCTGGGGCCCGTGGTCGGCAGCCTCTGGCCTCCGGTTCCTGTCCGACAGTCAGGCCTCCTTCCCCGGATTCTCTGCACCCTCTCCTGCCTGCTGGTTCTTTCCCCATCTTGCGCGCTGGTCGCCTGCCTGTACTGCTGGGCGGAGCCGCATAAAATTGCCTTCTTTCTAGGTTGAAGAGGTTTGAATATCCACAAACTCACCAAACCCTGCACCTGGGAGAGCGTTTACATCTTAAGCAAACACCTTCCTGGCCCAGCGGCCGGCCCTGGAGCCAGGTCCTGAGTGAGCTCACAGGCCTGGGACGCAGCCAACTCTGCAGAAGTAACCAGTGTCAGCCCATCGGGGCTGAGGTCACGAACCCCCCCACCCCCAGCTGGACACGCCCACCAGCCCGAGAGCCGAATGTCAGTGGCATCCGTGTGTGACTCTGGGCTCCGGCTCAGCTGTCTCCCAGTGTGACTTGTCATCCCTGGCCCAGGGCCTGTCCTTGAGGCTCTGTGGGGCATTAGCTACTGAGCCATCCCCAGAGACTGCGAGAAATGTCTGCGTGCCCTTTGGCCCCAGCTGGCCCGCACGCCCTTCCTCACTCCGTGCATGGCCCACTCTTGAGAGCACAGCATCGGGTGGACGTGAAAACCGGGGGCCGAAGCGATGGTCCTAGAGCCGCCAGCACAGCGAGAGGAAAACCCCGGTGGCTTCCAGGTCTGTGGTGGAGCCTGTGGTCAAGGGCCACATGGGGAGTGGGTGGGCACACAGGGACTGACGCGGAGGCCCGAGGCCGAGGAGAGCCATGCGACTGTGGACCTGTGGCCCGGACGCCACCCCGAGGGCCTCTGGGGCTGCGGAGAGCCAGTGGGGGGAGGTGACTGCAGAGGGAGCGGCCTCCTCTTCACTCCTCTCCCGCCGGAGATCACGTTCCTTTCGTCACGCACCTGCCCTGGGCTGCCGGAGGTGTAGCAGGGGGCTCTGCCCTGGGGGGCGGCGGCAGACAGACGCTGAGGCGCAGACACGGGCACCCGAGCGCCGTGGATGTGGGAACAGGGCTGGCGGCGTGCCGACATGTCAGTGGTGCCAGTGCCTCTCGGCTCTCTGGTCTTCGGGGCAGAGAGACCAGGAGCTGATCAACCGTGTGCCGTTTGTCCTGATGCTCCCCTGGCCATGGGCCCTGGGGGAAGAGCAGCCCCCGGCCTCCTCTGACCCCTCCCACCCGACCCCACGCCTCAATGGCCGAGGCCGCACGTTTCCTGGATGAACAGATCACGTGCCTTTAGAGGGAAAACCTACAAACCAGTGGCTCTCTTTTTAAACTCCGAGTCGGGGATCCGGAGCGGACCGGTTTTAAAGGAGAGCGCGTGCTTGTTTTGTGCACGCTGAAGCGCGGTGCCTGCTGGCTGGTTCTGCACAAGCACAGGGCGGGCGTTAGGACTCCACCCTCCAGACCTGTGGGCCTCGGACCTCACCTCGGAGGCCATGCAACCCAGCAGTGGGCCGGGCACGCATCTCACGTTCAAGCACAGCCTGGAGAGGAAACGTTGGGGCTGGAGAAGGGCGCCCGCAGCTGAGCCTGTGAACCCAGAGCTCCCGGCCCAGCAGCTGGCTGAGGAGTGTAGCGACCTGCCTGAGACAGTGGCCTGGAGGCCGGGCCTTCAGCCTTGACTCGGTCGGTCGGGAAGAAAGGACAGTGGGAGCAGGCGAGGCTGGACGTACCCCAGGCGTGCGCCACGACCTCCTGGTAAGAGCATGTCGGGCCTGAAGACTCCTTTCTCAGAACGGTCACCTCTCAGGCTGTCGGTCACCCGCTCGGCAGGTGTCCACCACCATGCTGGATGCCCAAGGTGTCCCTGGGGCAGGAGGGGGCCGTTGTGGTCTCCGCGTCTCCGAGTGGTCAGAGGCCAGCCACCCTGAGCGTGATTCTGGAGGCCGTGCTCGGGGCAAGGACCCGCCTGAAGTGTGAGCCGCAGGCCGCGTGTCGGGGGACGTGAGCGAGGGCTGCCCAGGGAGGAGCTGGGCCGGCCCGTCCACAGAGGGCCTTGCCCACCACGCTGGGAGCTGCCCCCCGATCTGCAGGAACGTCTGTGGTCCCAGCCCCCGGGCGGAGGGTGTGAGAACTGTGCTCGCGGGACTCGTGTCCCAGCACCAGCGGGAGGCCACAGAGGAGCTGTTCAAGGAAGACGTGGGAACCATCCAGCAAAGGCCAGGTCAGGCCCGGGACCACGTGACACACGACGGGAGCGCGGACGGGGCGCGCGTTGGCTGTGCCGTGACCGGTGCCCCCAGTGGCGAGAGCAGCTGGACTCCACAGCCTCCCCTGGGGTGAGCGGCCCAGGGCCCAGGCTGGGGGAGGTCACATCTGCCTCATTCCCACGATGGAGAGGACGGAGCCCTCGCTGCCCGTGGATGCACAGCCACAGGCAGTCCTGGTCCAGCCCGAGGGCCGTCCTCTCCAGGTGGGTCGGCTCCAGGCTGGGCTCAGCCCCTCGGGTCCTTCCTGCTGGAGATCTGGTCCTTGGGGGGCGGCCTGGCCTCCCCCTCCCCCGGGAGCGCCACCTGCAGAACCAAACTCTGCGTTTTAACGAGCTCCC
>NW_020173937.1:763620-804377 GCF_003031525.2 Neophocaena asiaeorientalis asiaeorientalis | reverse complement strand
CCCCCCACGTCCCATTTTCCTTGTTCTCAGACACACACACACACACACACACACCCGCCCGGTGCCCCAGACCCTGGCGGCGGTGTTCTGAGGTCTGGCTGCTGAGGGAGGACCTGGGGGTTCGCCCCTGGGAGGTCCTGGCCGGGTCCTGCGCCCCCAACCCCGGCCGTCCTGCCTCCCGCCCGCCCGGCTTAGGGAGCCACTGAGCGCGGGGGGGCCCCCCGCAGGGAGGGTCTGGACGGGCGACGGGGAGGGAGCCGGCGCTGTGCGAGCCCTGCCACCGCCTGGCCGCACGGTTAACCGGCGGCGGGCAGAGCAAGGGAGCCGACCGCAGGCCCCGGGCTCGGAGACGGCAAACCCGAGGCCCTGGGGAGAGCCCGGGTCCTCGCGCTCCGGGCGGGCGGCGCGAACATGGAGCCCGACCACGTCCCTTTGTGCGCCCAGCACGGGCGTTCCGGGCAGCCGGTCGCCACCTCCTGACGCTGCCGGCGGGCGACAGCATGACCTTAAGCCTCCTCTCCCTGCTGTCGCGGGACCTGTCCGCGCTGTGGCTGCTCCTGAAGACCCGCACAGGTGCGCGGCCGGTGGGCGCCGTGGGGACCGTACGCGACGGGGCGGGGCCCCGGGGGCCTGGCGCGTCGCCCACGCCGGACTCGGGACTTGTCCGCGGGGTCCGGGCCGGGTGGCGGGCGCGGAAGGCAGCCTCCTGGGTGGGCGTGCCGCGCGTCCCTCCCCTCCATCCTCATTCTCATCCTCGGGCAGCGCCTGCCGGGTACCGGGCCACAGTCGCCGCTCCGCCTGGACGCTCCTTTGTTCCGGCTGCGGGAGACCTGCCGGTGCTGGGGGGCACCGGTGGGGGCTCTCCACGCAGCGGGACCAGGGCTGGACCGGCGCGGGGAGCACCGCCGGGCGGTCTGCAGCTCGCGCTCCTGTACCTGCCTGGCTGGGGGAGGGTCACACCCGTGGTGACCGAGAACAAAGAGCTGGGCCCGGGAGGGCGCCCAGTTTCCTGGGCTCGTTTCTAGGGACGGAGGGTGCTCGCTTGGAAGTAGTTCGTCCTGAGTTCATTTTGCTGTGGGTGCTTCTGCTAAGGATTGACCAACAATGTGTTAAATAGTCTTTTGTAAATTTTAATGAATCAGCCACACCCTAGCCTTCAGTGCGTGAAGTTTCCGGTTTTATAACGAGGTGACCCGAAGGTGAGACGTGGGAATCAGTGAGTTTCCTGATGGACAAGGCTCAGGACGGTGACCTTCTGGGTGGCCGGGTCGGAACACAAGCTGGTATACAGGGTGAGAGCGTGTGATTCACGCCTGAGGTGGCAGCAAGGTGACAAGGCTGGGATCCTGAAAGGAACGCTTCCTGGGGCTTAGAGCTTAGAGGCTCGCCAGTGGGCGGGGCGTTCCCTACCGAATGCTGTACTCTTCCCTCCTGCGTGGACCTGCGTGGTCATCAAAGCCGTCCCTTTGTTTCCAAGCTACACTCCTGCTCTGATTCTTATCACGTTCCCTCAAAAATTCTAGGTGTTTTTCTAACACGTGCTTTATTTTTAAGATAAACGGGCTATTGAGTGAATGTCCTGAGGCAATTTGGGGTGCCTGAGGGGCGGGGGGCTTCTCCCCCAGTCTCTGGAAACCATCCACTGGTTTCCTAGAGAAGGAAGCGTTGGTCCAGTTTCCCAGAGTTGTTGGCACATGTGATGGGACCTCTTCCTGGGTGTTGCTGGGGAACACTCCCCAGGTGGCCCGTGCCTGGCTCTGTAACCGGATGCTGACTTCTATGAGCGCCCGGTGTGTGCGGACAGGTCGCGGCACCTCCTTCCTCACTTCTGCTCAGGGTGGGGGCAGGGGGAGCAGTTGGCAACGCCGAGCCGGCAGCTGGGCCCTGGGCAGATGGAATGGATGAGGGTCACGTGGTGAGACCACAGCTCCGTCACCGCATCCAGGGCAGTGGAGCCCACAGAGCAGGACAGCAGGGCTGAGCCACGCTCCCAGACCAGGGCCAGGGTCTCCCATTCTGTCCCTTCTGAAACCACTGAGGTCGCCAGGTGTGCACGACCCGGCGCTGCCAAACCCCCAGCTCCCTCTCCGTCCCCCCTTCTCCACCCCCTCCTCTCTCTGTCTCTCTCACTTGGTCTGTCTCGTCTGTCTCACTGTGTCTGTGTGTGTCATTGTCTCTGCCTCTCCCCTGCAGTCCCTCTGTCTCTCTGTGTCTTTCTCACTCTCTGTCTCTGTCTCTCTCCCTCTGTCTCTCTCCCCTGTCTCCTGTGTGTGTCCGGGGCTCCGCAGTCAAGCTCCGGCGGGGCAGTGTCCGTGGAGGGCCCAAGCCCCACTCTGCTCTGTGCCGCCCCGTCTGGCGATCAGGGACCCCGTCAGCAGGGACCACCTGGGTGAGGCCCAGGGTGACATGCGCCCCCGTCCCTGTCGCCCAAGGCCCCAGCCTCCTCTGCTCTGTGCATCGTTGATTCTGTCCTTTTGGGGGGAGGGGTGTGTCTTGAGAAGGTTAATGCAGTTCCTTGTTTGGTCTCAGATTTATCGAGCTGCGGACACTTGGGAAGTGGGATGAGCGTGTCCACCGTCGAGGGGAGGGTTTGGGGAGCTCCTGGGGCCCTTGCAGGAGCGTGGTGTGGGTGCCGGGGCCGCACCCGCCTCCCACGCGGCCCGCTCTGTGAGCTGCTTTTCGAGGCCGATATGGACAGGTCCTCGGGGTTCTGCTCGCAGCCCCGCCTTCTGCCTTCAGAGCCAGGAGGGGAGGAAGGAGGTGGACATCCCTGAGCTTTATGGACATGCTGCTTTTTACTGTTGACACGTGGTTGTTTTAGAAAAGAGCTGTTGCACATCTCCTTCCTTTCCAAGCAGCAGTGGGCTCACACGTGTGTGTATCTGTGGTGTGTTCGTGAGACGTGTTCGACAAGCTGCCGGGGGCCCAGCGTGGCGGGAGTCTCGACCCAAAGCCGAGTGAGGGTGAGGCCTTGCTGGCGGCGCACTGCTCGGACCTGCTGGCTTTCACCGAACCCCGAAGTGCCCACGTCCAAAGAGGGTGTGGTGGTGGTGTGGCTTGAAGGGTGTGTGAGCTGCTGGCCGTCGGCCCCCCGGGAAGGCGTCACGTCTTCCACAGGCCCTCGAGGCACCTCCTGCGGTCTCTGCTTGGTGCGTCCTGCGGGGAGGCCGGGCCAGAGTGACCCCAGCCGCAGCCCCCCTCCCGGTCATCTCCAGGGCCTGGAATCCCATCTGGACCGTGTCCCTGATCCCTGTGGAGGCCCCGCCCGGCCGGGATGACACGCAAACAGCAAGAGGGCGGATTCCACCTAACTGGGCGCTGAGAGTCGCTGCTTTTGGAGCAGGCAGGAGCCCAAGGGACTTCCAGCACAGCTCAGACGGAAGCTGGGGGCCTGCCTGGCAGGGACTGCTGTTCTGCTCTCAGACCCGCTCTTTCGCGGGGACGTGGGCTGCTGGGTGCATGTTTAAGTGGCAACATTAACTCATCAGGCAGGTGCTCTCGGGCCCAGGACGCCCAGGAGGAGGAAGGTTTGGAAAGGACTGACCCTCAGGCCCTGGGCGGGGGTGGACTTTCGGCCGGGGGAGAAGCTGTGAGGCCCAGGAGAGGGACTCCCACCATCTGGCCCCGGGGCTGCTTCGTGGGCCCGGCCTGCAGATCCCCCGGCCCTTTACAGCTTGGCCGGGCTCTGGCGCCTCCCAGGAGCCATGGGGAGCCAGTGGGTGTCAGCAGTTCTGCGCACTGCGTCATCGTAACCTTGGGCCACCGTGTGTGACAACCTGCCTGGTGGGCCGGCCAGGCTCGGGAGCTGGACCCTGGCAGCGTTTGCCCGGTGCTGCGTGGGGAGGGGGGTCACTGGGATGAGCGTTGTTGGTAATGAAAGGTCCACGGGGATTCTGTTCCGTGCCAGCCCACACCCTCTGGCCGAGCTCGGAGGCTGCAGCCCAGGCCCCTGGCTGCCCTAGTGCTCCCCGACCTCTCACCTGGCCCACCTGCCGCCTGGCTCCCTGCTGGGTGTGTGAACCACCCTCATCCCTCCAGCCTGCTCTGGGCACTCAAGAGTCACTGCGCAGAGTGACGTGTAGTAAATTAACCTGCCTGCGATGTGGCCACAAGTCCTCCTGCTGGGCTTCCACCCCCGCCCCACCCCCGTCCTGCAGGTCTGATTCTAGTTCATCAGGGCCCTTCTCTAGGGAGGCCTCGCGGGGGCAGCCCGACCCCGCTTGGAGCTCCACGGTGTGGATGCAAAGGAGGCCCTCGCCCATGGCAAGGGGGCTCCTTCTGGGTCCTCTACGGGGCCCAAGGCCCCTTGGTCCAAGCGGACATCCCAGGCCCCAGCCGGGTGCCCACCCTGAACCCAGGGTGAACCCGGCCGTCCGAGCACGCGGCCAGACCCCAGCTCCGCGACCCGGGTGTCTGTGGGTCGGGCGGCAGAGACGGGGACACTCTGGTCATCTCGGGAGCCCTGGGGGCGGGCGGCCTGCTCTGGAGACACATGAGGCGCACGCGGCGGGGGTGCCGGCGCTCTGGGATCAGGCGCTGGGGTGGCCCCAGCTGAGCTGAGAGACGCAGGACGGTCAGGCCGGGTGGAGGGTCCTAGGCGGAGCTGTGCCTCCGAGCAGGTGCGGGAGCAGGGAAAGCCGGGGTGGGACCATCCCACCCAGAACCCGCCTTTCCCCGTGGGCACGTCCCTGCTCTCAGTAACGGCAGCAGAGCCAGAAGAAACGGGAGAGGCTGAGGGGTGGATGCGGCCCTTTCCTGGCCCGACCTCCCCGAGGTGCAGTGCGGCCAGGTGCCAGGTCACACACTAGCAGCAATTAAGCACCCAGCGCATGCCAGACGCCATGCTGCACGTGTGTACAAGCCTCCCCAGAGCTAGATGCCGCGATTATCCTGATTTACAGACATAGAGACCAATTCAGAGAGGTTCGGTAACACGCCCAAGGTCACACAGCTCCCACCTGCCTGTGGTGTACTGCTCCACTGCCCAGGAGACCAGGGACCCTGGTGATTCTGCAAAATAGAACACGGCCCCTGGACCAGGAGGTGGCCCAGAGGCCAGAGCAGCTCTGTGTGAGCCTTGGGGACAACGGACCGTCCATGCTCACAGGTGGCTGCAGGTGCGCGTCTGCCCGTTCACCGAGGGCAAGGTCATTCTCCGCTCCGCCCACAGCTTCAGACCTTAGAATATCTCGGGTCAGGATTCTCCTTGGGGGCTTCCCTGGTGGCGCAGCGGTTAAGATCCACCTGCCAACGCAGTTTGTCTGACTGCGGAGCCCTTCTCTCCCTGACTGGGGAGGTGGCTCTGACAAAGGTGCAGAGAAATGAAAGTCTGGAGCCCCCCACTGTGAGTGGAGCCCCTGGGAAAATGCTCCGTGCTGGTGTGAGGGTCAGTGGGTGTGAGGGTTGCTTATGCGCTGATGCAGGTCACCGATGCAGGTCGGGGCAGGTCTCCGCGTGCTTGGCGAGCTGCCTGGAGCCTGTGTTAGAGAGGATTCTGAGGCCCGCTAGGGCTCAGCCGTCTGCCATCGGCAGGCGGTGCGACATCTAAGCCAGGTGTCTGCCATGTCCTGCGTCGCCCGGGACGTGGCGGAGGTGATGTAGTTGACACCCTACGGGACAGCGTTCCAAAAGCTGTTTTTTAAGAAGTTGTTTGTAGCTCTGAAACCGCCAAGCGTGCGGCGTGAATATCCACGAGCCAGGCTGTGAAACGTGCACGCAAGCTTCGTATCCGGGGCCCCCGGCGTGGGTGTGGAGCATGCGCCCCAGGGCCCACCTGGCTGAAGCTGCCGCCCAGGTGGTCTCTTCTGACGTCCAGAACCTTCACAGAACGGGTGTTGGTGAAGGGGCCGATGGAGACGCGTCCGGGGAGCCCTGGCCTCTGATTGGCTGTCCAGCGCACGGAAGGAGGGTCTGATCAGCACCAGCCCCGGGCGGGTGGCCTTGAGAAGCCCGCACTCCTCTGAGGTCGACTGAAAAGGCCACGGCCGGCGGGTCAGGGCGGGATGAGGACTCTACATGAGCCTCGCCGAGGCCCCAGCAGTCATTCCCATGCAGCCTGAGCTGCAGAAACGCTGCCGAGTGGGCCGTGGCCTTGGAAGATGCAGGTCTGGAGCCTAGATGGTAGGAGGTCGCTGGGCCCCGTCTGCACACATGGTGCCCGCTGTGGTCCCCCAGGGCCTCCCGCGGCTCTGCTCAGGGTTTGTCCCTGGTGCCCAGGCGGAAGAGCTCCTACGGCGCCAGCTGGGCCCTGGCTGGTTCCCTGAGCTCCGCCGGGGGTGCCTGGGAGCCAACCCCTCTGCTGAGGGTGGGGCTTCCCTGAGCGCGAGTTTGGCTAAGCATCTTCTCACAAGGGGCCTTTTATTTTAAAATACATAAGGATTCACGTCTTGAGATCAGGAAATCGGGGGGAACAGTGGTGAACTGAGTTAACGATGCATCGTTCGTGACGCGAAATGTTTGTGCCTAATCCAGTAACGGGTAACTTGTTAAAATAGCCAGGATGGCCTGTGAGAGAGGATTCAGCCCAAGTGAGTGTAGATCTCCAACATCCGAAGGGCTGAATCCCAGAGCCATCCCGTGGACTACAGGTTGCCATGGAGATGCCTCTCCTGCCCAACCAGGGGACTCGGGGAGCTGATGGGTCCCTGCCTGACTGAGGCCGGAATGGAGCCTGTCTGGAGCCCCGGGCGTCCTCGTCCCCCAGCTTGGAGTCGCCTCTTTGCGGCCATTCCTCTGCACACACTCTGCTCTGGTTTGGGGCTTCCTGGGTGGGGTCTTGGTAGACTAGGAATCCCACCCACGCGAGTTGGTGAGGCCACCCCACGGACTCTCCACTTCGGACTCTGAAAGGGCATCACGGGTGTATTTTGATAGAAAATAAAAGCCTCGGGTGTGGATGTTCAGCCAGATATAAACAAGGAAGAGAATGAGCTCGTAACAGACTTAGTGGACTTTGCGGCCCAGGGCCTCTTGCCAGCTGCCGACCCCTCCGTCGGAGCCCTTCTCAGGCTCCTGTCCCCGCTTCAGCAAGGCGGGGACCAGCCTCGAACACGAGCGCCAGGCTTCTGCACGCGCTATGGGCTTCCTTGACCCAGACCCTCGCCACCGGGACATGGATTTTCAGGGTCCACGCGCCCTGCGTCTCTCGATCCCCAACCCTGCGTGTGTTCTCGGCCCGAGGCAGCGCTGGCATGCATGGTGCCGCTCGGAGGCCCTTCCCATGGGCAGCACGGGCCAGATGCGGCCTGCTCTGCATTGTGAAATCCTCATCCTTAAAGAAAGAAAATACGCCAGTCAGTTTGCCAGAGGAAGGAAGTTTGCTGCCGGAGTCTGATTGTGTTAAGATGAAACGGTGTGAAGATAAAAGGGTGGTGACCCCTCCCCCGGACTCTCCGATTGCTGCGCAGACCAGGAGGACTCAGGGGACCACTTTGTGGCCAGAGATTCCAGCGGTTGATGTTTCTTCCCCTTTGTCCTCATGTAGAACTGAGCTGGGTCCCCGCACCACTGAGATGTCGTGAGCTCAGCGAGGGGTCATTCCCTCTGGCCTCTGACAGGGAGCGGGCCTCTGTCCCCTGCGGTGCTCCGGACAGAGCGACACTTCCAGACGGGCTCCCAGAGCTGGTGCCGGAGGGACCAGGTCAACCTGCAGACCCCGCCCCCGGCCCCCACCCTGCAGGAGTCGGAAGGGAAGCGCTGTCCTCTCCCCACTGCACCCCTCCCGTCTCAGAGTGACTCCGTGTTGGGTAATTGCCTGGAGTCTCCGCTTACGTCTGGGCGACAGGAAAGTTGTTGTCGGGTGGTTATCTGTGAGGCATTGTGTGCACACAGAGCGGGTCTGTGCAGGAGCTGGGCCTCCCCTGACCCTGACCCTGACCCTGAGCTGGCGGGCAGGGCGACCCCACTTCCCGTCCCAGACCTCAGATGGGCCAGGCCGGGCACCTCCACTTCCTTCTCAACCGGCCGTCACCTGCCGCTCGAGTGCAGGATGAAATATCGTGGACGAGGCCCCAGCCTTTGAGGGAGTAAGAAGCAGTGCGCGCCTGACGCCGCAGCGCCTGCTGTCCACGGAGGGGCACGTGACAAACACCATGTGCCTCGATGGCAGCCGGAAACTGCTGGGTTATTCTCAGCTCTCTGAGGGGCGGCCCGTGACCATTTAACGTGTGTGAGTTTTTGTACGGTCCATTTGAATGGACCTCGTGTGCAGAGTAGCCCTTCTTTTAAACCTAAATTGGGTCATTTGATCTAAGGGACAATATTAGGTTAGCTCCGCCCAAGAAAATTCACGGGTGGTGGGTTCTGGGGCGCGGCTGCCGTGGTGAGCGGTCTGCACCCACGGGGCCTGCCACGGGCAGAAATTCTGGAACCAGGCTGTGTGTAAGTCAGAACGAACTTTGCCAAATTAGCCAGATTCCACATGAAGCTCTGAGGAGTCATCGCCTGTCCGTTCAGCACGAGTTCTCTGAGCTCCTGCCCTGGGAGTGGGCCGGCTGGTGCCCTCCGCGGGGGTGCAGGGTGCTGTGAGGCCCCCGCCAGACTAGGAGGCGGAGAAAGGCCCCCCGAAGAGGTGGCATCTCGGTAAGACATCTTGAGTAGGATTGGACCAGGAAACAGGGATGGGAAAAGCATCGCAGAGGGGGCAGCCTGTGCAAAGACCCCGGGCCTGGCAGGACCTCGGCTGGTCGGGGAACTCGAAGCACGTCGGGGCGGCGGCCCCAAGCGCGTCCCTCTGTGGAAGCAACTTAACAGGGACAGTGGTCCAGCCAGTGAGAAAGGGCAAGGATGGTCAGGAGTGGCCACCGTGCCCCTAGTACGTGGGGAGCCGTCTGCCGTCCGGGGGAGCTGGACACGGAGGGCAGACAGCTCTGGTGTCCACAGCGAGCTCAGGAAGGAGGAAGTGTGCTCGTCGGAGGGGCCACGTGAAGGCCCTGCCACTCGGAGCTGCTCGGAACCAGGTCTGAGAATCTCTGCAGAAATGCCTGTCGGAGTCTCCATGTGGTCCGGGGAGGTCTGTGGGTGAGGGCAGTCTTACGAGGCCCGAGGAACTGCCCGTCCCAGCGTCCACGCCGGTTCAGGGGACTTGCCAGCTAGCAGCGTCCGTGCTGTTTTCTGCAGCCCTGGGCGTCTCCTTTCCAAGCTTGAGGGCAACCCCACTTCCCGGGGGGTCCGTCTCAGTGACACGCTTGTCCCCGGCGGGCAGAGGCCGGATTTGAGGAGAACAGGGTCCATGCTCGACAGTGTGGGCAGCGTAAAGTCTGGCCTCCCAGCCTCCGTGCAGCTGCCCGTCCATCGCACCTGACGTGTGTTCTAAATAAATGAGGTGTGACGGCCATAAACCACCTCGTCTGGAATTAAAAACATTTCAGGTTTCCTTTTAGCACTTGTTTCCAGCCCTGTTTTTCTCCCACAAAAGAAAGCCACTGGTGAGACGTTTCCCTGCACAGGGGAGGTGGCATGGCCCCGAGCTGCCCGTGGAACCAGCAGAGTCGTGGCCTCTGAGTTTTTTGAGTGTGACCCGTCATTCGGTCCCTGACCCTGAACGGGCTGCGGCTGTGTCGGGACGAGTGGCCCAGGGACACGGGCCCAGGGGCACGGCCCCCGTCACGTCCTCGTCAGCACCAGGCAGAGTCACGGGGCGGCCAGCCATGGGTCTCGGCAGTCCCACAGATGACAGCCGGGATCTGGGGACCCGCCTGGGCGTTTAACTGTGCCACCTGCCCACGCTCACTGGTCTGCAGGACGGAGGCTCATCCACTCAGGGGGCGTTTCACTGTCTCTGTGACCTGAACCTCCAGGCCCTGGGGGCCTGGGTCTTCTTCTGGGTGTAGGAGAGCTGACTTTTAAGCCATTTGTGAGTCATAGTCTCTGTGGAGAAGTTGTGTCAACATTGAAGGCTGCAGACTCTCCAGGACACCCGGGTCTGGAGACACGAGACGTGGGCCATCAGTCACGTGGTACCAACCTAGCAGCAACTAGAGACACAGGTCCGCGAAGGCCCCCGAGCAGCCCGGCTCTGTGGCCACCTGCTGGTGCCCCCGCATGGACCCAGACCCTGGCCGTGTCTGGGTTCCACCAGGAGTCTTGCTAAACCTTTTGTTTCTGGTCAACGCCTCCAGGCTGTGACTGGGTCACTCGGGGCCCTGATCTAGGACTTGCGGCTGTCGGTACCGGGCTCAGCGCCCTGCTCAGGGTCAGTGTCAGGCTGGGGTGAGGCTCCAGGCCTGTGTGTCTGAACCCACTGCCATGGCCAGGTTTCCACTCTGACCAGTGGGTTGTTGCATAGACAACAGGCGAGAACCCCAAGGGCGGCCCAGCCACTCCCAGGACGTCGGTAGGTGCTCTCAGACCAAAGCGTGTCTGCTCCCCCAGCACTCATCTCGGGGCCAGTCCTCCAGCTCCGGTCCTGGCCCACTCCCCCCACCTCCCCTCTGCCCGCCGGTCCTTCTCTGTCCTGTCCCCCCATGTCCCTCCCTGTCCCTTCCTCCACTCCCTCCGCCTTTCTCTGTGCTTCTGACACACACCACGCTTTAAGTACCGATGAATCACTCAGCGCACAGCTTTCTGTGCTCTGTGAAACAAAGGTTTCTCTACTGGAAACTGGAATCCCTTTTTCCGGGCCCGTGACCGCTGGACCCTCGAGTGTCTGCGGTGGGCCTGACCCAGACATAGCTCAGAAGGCCATTTCCTCCGAATGACAGCGTGTTTCCGTCTGCTCTGCTCTCCCCGCAGATGAGATCATGCACCACGACATCAGCCCGCTCCGTGCTGCCGACATCCAGGACCAGCTGCAGAAGCGCTTTGCGTACCTGTCTGGTGAGTGCGAAGGCCAGGCCGTGTGACGCGGGCGGGGGAGTGTCTGCTCGGCCAGGCGGTCGGCCTCCTGGCCCTCCGTGACCGCGTCGTGGGGTCTGGGGACAATCTGTGCGGTGCGGCCCGCCCCCCATTGCACCGATGCCTGTGATGAGGGCAGCTCAGAGCCGGCAAGTGCTGGCCAGGGGTCAGCTGGGTCCCCAGGGGGGCGTGGCCCGACTGCTCCTGGCTGCGGTCTCCCGGATTCCAGAGCTTTCCTGGGACGGGGAGGAGGTGCAGGTGTGGCACAGTCGCCCCCGTGCAGTGTCCAGGGCCTGGGGTCTGGCTTCCGTGGCTCCGTCTTCTGGGAGAAGCCCCTGGGGTGCCACCGACAAGGGCGAGGGGCCGGCACTGCCCACAAGCCTGTCCTGGGGTCGCTCCGCATCTCCGGCCCCTGTCCACCTGCCACCCTCCCGGGGATCCAGGCTCTGTCTCCAGCCTGCAGGGGCATCTTGCTGCCCTATCCGGCCGGCCAGGGTGCTGGTGCCTCGGGCCCGCCGAGGCCGTGAGCATTGCGTGAGAGCAGTGCCTGGAGCAGGGCGGTCGCCGCTCCACCGGGCAGGCCTGCCCACTGAGGATCGCTGTGCTGTCGGTCAGGGGCCTGAGGTTGAAGGCCCCCTGCTGGTGGCCCTTTCCCCCGGCCAGCAGGTTGGGGTCTCTCCTGAGCTCCGAGAGCCAGCCCGGTGCCCCCGGGCTCACCTGCCCATCCCTTGGTGCCAGGAGCTGCCCCCCAGGCCGTGCCCTGTGTGGCTCTGGCCCACCTGCCCCCCTACACGTGGACCCGCGGTGTCGCTCTGGGGTTAAACCTCTTGAGGCCTGAGCCCCGTGAGCAGGAAAGCTGAGCCTCTGGTTTGTCAGCGGAGACGGCATCCCGCTGTTCCTGGAGGGGCCACCACTGCAAGGGGCGCCCACCTCACGGAGGAAGGAGAGAGAGTGGGGTGTCCTTCTGAGCAACAGAAGTCCCCAACAGGACAGGGTCATGACCTTGACCTTCCTTCAGGTCTTCACCCGCTGCCCTCAGGAGGAGACCCCAGGGGGGCCCTGACCCCCAGACACACCTCTTGTTATTCAGAAGCCGCCGGGGGCTCGGGGAGGGGGTTTTGCGGAAGTAACCACGGCCCCAGCTGGGCGGCTACAAGGTCACTGACCACTGGGCCTCACAGGCCCCAGGTCCCCCAGCACACGGGGGGGCCAAGGACAAGGGAGCTGATGTGACCAAGATACCCTACCGCCGGCCTGGGCTATGGGGGGTGTCTGGAGGAGGGTAGGCGGCCAAGGGGGGCAGAGAGCGACCCCAGCGCTACAGCCACGGGAGGGGGTTCCGCCAGCGTCTGAGGGAGGCTGGAAGGTGACCCCGGGCTCAGGTGAACCCACAGGCGGGTGGCAAGGCCCTGAGCTGAGGACCGCCAAGCCCGCCGTCATCCCAACCTGCAGGGCGCGAGCCGACGGGCCGGGTTGGTTCATGTCGTCAAGGCTGGGAATTGGTTAGAAGATGACACATCCTGAGCTTCAGCGTCTGGAACAAAGCTGGAGCGTCCTGGGTTTTTGCGGACACCCTGTGCGGGTTGGCCAAGCAGAGCCCGGGACGGAGGTGGCCCTCGTCCTCTCCATCCCTCTCCTACCCGCCAGGACACCCGGGTTGCCCGCCTCCCAACGTGAGGACGCCCTGGCCAGTTATCACGGTGCCCACTGCCTGCCCTGGACCAAACTGCCGTAACCTCCTGCCAGGGTGTCCGTGTGCGAAGGTCGGGGTGGCTGGCTTCGCAGCCCAGCACCGGTGACACTGGGGGGACGGCTCCCCCGTGGGGCTGTCCCACATTGTAGGACGTAGAGCAGCTCCACGCGCCGGAGGCCAGCACCCCCCAGAGTGACGACCAGAACTGCCCAGATGCTGCCAGTGGACACCAGAGCAGCTGGTGTGGACAGAGTGAGAGGTCTTCAGGGGTCAACCGGGCCTGCCCTTGTAAGCGCCCCAGGTGCTCGCCTGTGTCAGGCTGTCTGCGGCCGGCTGCCTCTGCAAGTTCACTGCAGACCAGCCTTGAGAGTCACGTGCCATCACTTCTGCCACCTCGGATGGGCCAGGCCAGCCTCGGTTCAAAGGGAAGAGGGAAGGACCCAGCCCCGGAGGAGCAGAGGTGGCCACCTCCTGCCGCGCAAGGCACCGGCTGGCAGCAGACCACGCCTGGCCTCACCTCCTGGCCTCTGCACTGCCGCCCAGGTCGTCGGTGGGACAGCTTGGCCCAGACTCCCAGCCTGCATCTCCACGCCTGCCCTCCCGACTGCCTGGCCCTGGGGAGCCGTGCTCACCTTCCCAGATCCAAGGCCACTGCCTCGTTTTCCCTCGGGAACTGTGTCGGGTGTGCCTCCCCTGGGAAAAGTGCCCCCCCCACCGCCGGTTCCACCTGTACCTCCCTACACACGGTGCCGAAGGGATGACTCCCATCAGACAGGAACTGTCTACCCGAAGTCGCCCCAGGGTGCACAGGTGGTCGGGCTGCAGCCTGGTGGCACGTGCAATGTTTAAATGCTCTTCACGTCACCTGTGGAGCATGGAAAACGTCCACGCCGTCAGGAAGGAAGCAGGATGCCAGCTTTCTGTTCAGCGCGGTCCGTCACACACAAAAGCGCACGGAAATGGGTTTGGGAGGAAACGTGCTCCCGCGATGCTCCAGCGGTGGCAGAACAGCGGGTGCTTGTTTCAGCTCATGACTTCATTCCAGATATTTCCATCGATAGCACACATTTCTCTCATAATAAAAGACATGCAGGGGCGTCCCTGGCGGTCCGGTGGTTAAGACTTTGCCCTCCAGTGCAGGGGGTGTGGGTTCGATCCCTGGTCAGGAAGCTAAGAGCCCACATGCCTGCGGCCAAAAAAACAAAACATAAAACAGAAGCAATATTGTAACAAATTCAATAAAGACTTTAAAGATGGTCCACGTCGAAAAAAAAAAAAAAAAAAATTATAAAAAATAAAAAAAAAAATTTAAAAAAGGGCCCCCCAAAAAAAAAAAAAAAAAAATTATAAAAAATAAAAAAAAAAATTTAAAAAAGGGCCCCCCAAAAAAAAAAAAAAAAAAACCCAAACCATGGAAAGTGTTTCATTCTGGAAAAGGACTGTCCTGCCGAGACCCGGGAGCAGCGACCCTGCGCGCCCCCCCCCCGCCCCGTGCTGAGTGCAGCTCTTCTCTCTCCCCAGGTGGGCGGGGGCAGGACGGCAGCCCCGTCATCACCTTCCCCGACTACCCGGCCTTCGGCGACGTCCCCGACAAGGAGTTCCAGAATGTCATGACCTATCTCACCAGCATCCCCAGGTGCGTGTGGACGGGTCACTCTGTTTTATTACAAGCAGAACTGGGTCCGTCCTTCAGAAAGGTAGGGAGACCTCCTCCGAGCCCACGGCCACGCTGGGCAGTGTGGCACCCAGGAGCCGAGGGGAGGGGGGCTGATGTGGCCTGGGGATCCCCCCTCGGAAGGGGTGAGGCTGCCGACCTCCCGCCCAGCAGACGAGCGGCTGCCCCGCTAAGGCACTGGGGGCATGGGTGCCGTCAGACTCTCCCTCCGTCGGGTTTCGGAAGGCAGGTCACAGCTGGGTGAATTAAGTCTAATCTGGGAAACAGACCCGACAGCGAGTTTGACTGCCCAACACCTGTCCTACAGAAGGTGCTGGTCAGTGTTGTCCCGTCAGCACCGATCAGTGCCGGGGGAAGGGGGAGGCTGGGGGAGATCCTTCCAGATGCCTGCGGGGTGGAGGTGTTAAGCTGGGGGAGCCCTTCCGATGGATGTGGGTGGTGAAGGTCACTTGGCAGAGAGAGCTGGACGACGCGCCCTGGGTCCCGCGGGGCGGGGTCTCTTGTTAGGGTTGGCTTATGGTGGCCGCCGTCTCCGTACTTCTCTGTACCCAACTCGCTGGGCCAGGCTCTGGGTGGCCGAGCTGGGGCGGGAGGTTCAGCCACTGTCCTGGGAGTGCGTAGCCTTCCTTGAGGGCCCCTCGGGCTGGCCACGCCGCCTCGAGGTGCTTCACGGAGGTTTGCGATCCTGCAAAGCATCTCCATTTGTCTTTTCCCTTGAAGTTACAGCCAGGAAGGCCATGGACAAGGCCCCTGGACCTCGGGGGACGATGCTTGAGTAGGGTCAAGGGTCTGGAGAGTGGCGGGAAGGTGGATGCTGCCCGCGTGGAGAGGCACAGGGGGTGTCCTTGGGGGAGGGGGACCCGGCACGGTGGGTCCAGCTCTCGGCGTGCCCAGCAGTGAGACGCAGAAAAGCCTCACAGCCTTGGCGGTGGGACACCGGGGACAGGCCAGCAAGAGGAAGGGCAGCTGCGCTCGGCACCGGTGTCAGGCAGTCCGGTGACTTAACAAGAAGACGGCGGCTGTTGGTGGCTGACCGTGGCCCCCCCCAGGGGTCTCACTGGCCCTCCGGGGGGCGGGCTTGTGGCCAGCTCCCCCGCTCCCCTCCATGACATCTCCCAGGGGTGGGCGTTCCACGTCCAGGTGAGGCGTGGCCCTCCTCCCCCGCCCTGTGAGCCCCCCAGCCCTTGCCTCTTGTCCCCGCTGTGGCCGTCTTTTCCCCCATCTCCCGTGGTCCCCAGGCCTGTCTCAGACCAGGCAGTGGAGTTCACGGTGCAGTCAGCCTGCCCGGGGAGGGGTCCAAGGCACTGTTCTCAGTCTGCCACCCGTGAGCCGTGAGAGAGGCTGCCTGCGCTCGCTGGAGGCTTCTGCCCAGCTCCGTGGCGGTGAGTGAGGGTCAGATGACTCAGGCATCGGCAAAGGCGGGCGGGCTCTGCACTCGTCCAGGGGCCCGGAGACCCCCGTGGCCTCCTTGCTGCCACCTCATCTCTCTGTCTCTTCCCGCTCCGGCCCCTGCATAGGGACGTACGGTCCGAAGTCCTGCAGTTAGAAGCTGCCATGAGCCTTCTCCATAGCTACGGGCACGGCCCTGCTGCCCCAGCCAAGGCGGTGGCCGGCCCTGGGCTCGGTGGTCGGCGGGCGCCGTTGCCACAGTGGCCGGACCACTCAGTGCAGGCTGAACAAGGGCCCCGGGGGTGCTATATGTGGTCTCCCACTGCCCACCTACGATGGTGCGGTGGGGTGACCCTCCCCTGCCTGTGGGGGAATCTCAGGTTTCAGGTCACTCTCGGGTTTGGGAAGGTCAGACGTCACTTTCTGTCTGGCAGCATCGACAGCTGGCTCAGAGGTGAGCCTTCTTCCGGATGCAGCAGGCCGGCCCCTGTGCCCTCTCGGACCCTCCCCGCCCGGGTCACCACCCTCGCTAGTGCTGGGGCTTCTCAGGCCTCCTGGCCTCGGGGCCTTTGATGCGCTCCCTCGGCGCGGTGTTTCCTCTTCGGGCTGCAGGCGCCCTCCTCTGGTAGGCCCTCCGTCACACCCACCACGCCCGGGCCCCGGCCCACAGGCTCCCTGGCTTCACGGGCTTAGCTGCAGTGTCCCCGTTACCTGACAGCTCGGTGTTGGTCTGTGTCTGCCCCGCACGCAGGTCCTGAGAGCGGCAGGTGGTCCCTTGGTAAATGTTTCCTGGACAAGTGGGCTTCGTCTGCAGAGAGCAAAGCCAGCTCAGCTGGTAGTCAGCCCGCGGCCTGGCGGGACTGAGGCTCCCCCCGCATCCCTCACCACAGCATACTCACCTCCCCTTCAGGTGGGACCAGCACCTGTGTTTCCTTCTTTAAGGGGTTCTCACCCCAGTGCAGTGGAACCTCTCCAAACCTTGGTCTCCAAGGTCTCAAACAGAATCTGCCCGCGGATGCAAGGGCAAGAAACACGTTCCCCCTGAAGCTGAGAGGTGACGGTGGGCTCCTCGTACCTGGCGGGGCTCTGGTGCCGTGGACCTGGCCGCAGGGCCGGCTTGAGCGTGTGCAGCCCAGACCCGTGGGCTCCGTCTCCAGGGAGCCGTGCGCGGCGTGGTGGTCGGCGTGTGTCCTGTTCACGTCTCTTCCTCCTGACGGAGGATGGGGCGGAGAGGGGGGGTCCCGTGGCCCCGACGCCCTCTCACACAGAGTGAAACCCCGGCGTCGGCACGGATACCGTCCTTTCGCAGCTGGGTGCCGGGCCAGCGGGGGAGGGGCAGCTGCCCGGCAGTCTGTCAGGGAGGCGGGGAGGGGCCGCGTTCCGAGCCCTTGGCCGCAGCGCTGCTGGGCGGGCTCCTCGGGGGTGTGGGGGGATCAGCCCCGAGCGAGGGCGGATTTGGGGGACCTCCTAAGCGTACAGAAGGCTGTCGCCCATCAGCTCACAGGCAGCTGCATTTCCAGAAGATTCAGCGCACATCTCATGGGGCGCGGGGGAAACACTCGGTGTCTGTGGGTCAAGCAGGGCCGGGCGCTGCCTGCCAAGGGCTCCCCTCCTGCGGGAACCCAGGGAGGGAGGGGCTGCCGCCTGGCGGACGCAGCCAGCACTGCCGGCCCCAAGAAAAGGGGGAACCCCCCTGCCCCCCCGCACGGGCCGGGCTTACCCTAGACAGCCCGGCGCCAGCACGGCCCCCACGCGGGAGGGTGAGATCCGGGACCCGGCGCGCTGTAAAGGTCAACGCAGACCACGTGGACGGACGGTCTCGTGCCGGCTCTGCTTCTGAGAGACGCTGACTCCTACGGTCGGCCCCGAGCTTCCCTCTGTCCTCTGAAAAATACACCCTCCAGCGCGTAGCTCTCGTCCCGTTGTTAAACGCAGAGGACAGGAGCGCCAGGTTACATCTGGTTCACAGTCGTGGGTCATCTCGAAGCCTGACGGTGCCGGGCAGCCCTCGTCCGGACGCACCAGACACACGTGAACATGGAAGTGCCTCCACGAGAGAAGCTGGGCTGCCTTGGTGATTTCTCAGCTGGCGGGTCCGCGGCCGCACCGCAGGGCTGCTCCTGGGAGCCCGTCGTGGCTCGGGGGCCGGCTTCCCACGCCGATGCCTGCAACCCTTGCGGTTCCTTTGGGGCTTCATCACCACCATCTGCCAGGCCGGTGGGGACAAGTCCAAGGACATGTGACCGTGACCCCCAGGCCCTGCCCGAAGAGTGGTTGTGACCTCAGCAGAACTCATGCCGGGGGTTGGGGGGTGCATGCGGCAGAGGGAGCTGCTCAGGTCACCGCTGTGAGGGTCGGCCGGTGCTGGACACCCTTGGGACCGGGCAGGGGACAAAACAGGTAAAATCCTGTGCTCGTGGTCTCAGAAAATTAAATGAGATGCAAGGAGTGTGGGTTGCAAAAGAAGAAAAGCAAAGCAAAAAGGGGTGAAGGATGGGAGTGGGGAGAGGGGAGCCCCCGCCGACAGTGGCTTATGGGAGGTGAGGGGACCTCTGGCAGGGGGGACGGTCCTCACAGGACCACCAGGGGCGTCTCAGGGGGGACGGCCCTCACAGGACCCCCGGGGGTGTCTCAGGGGGGACGGTCCTCACAGAACCACCAGGGGCGTCTCAGGGGGGACGGTCCTCACAGGACCCCCGGGGGTGTCTCAGGGGACGGTCCTCACAGGACCACCAGGGGAGTCTCAGGGGGGATGGTCTTCACAGGACCCCGGGGGGGGGGGGGTCAGTCAGGGGAACCTCAGTCATGGAGAGGGATCAGAGCCAGTGCAGGGAGCGTGGACACCTCCTTCCAGGATCTGCTCTCGAGGGGGGTGGAGAAATGGTCAGTGAGGGACGGAGGTGAGGCAGACGAGGTTGGGGGTGGGGAAATGGTCAGTGAGGGGCGGAGGTGGGGCAGACGAGGTTTTCTTTTAAGGTGAGGAAGATCACAGCATGTTTATGCTGATGGAAATCGCCCAATAAAAAAAGAAAGATTGACCTTTTGATTCATTTACACCTGCCACGTGTCGCCATGCAGGGCTTGGGTCCAGCACCCAGTAAATTGTGAGCGAGTCACGGAGCCGGGCTGCCGGGCTCCAGGGCCCCTCCCCTCGCGATTCTGGAGTCTGGGTCCCCCCTCCATCCACCTCTCACCCCCTCTCACCCCTCCCTGTGGCAAAACCGAAGTTTCCCAGCTGATCCTCTCTCCTGGCGAGGGCAGTCACTGGCGGCTTCCCCTGTGGGTGCCGGTGTACACAGACAAGACATGCACAGGCATACGCGTGCGCTCACACACGCGAGGTCACAGGGTCTTAGGGCTGCCAACACTGAGACAGTAGGTTTCTGGCCTTTCTCTGAAGGACAGATTTAGCCGTCCCGGACGCCCTTCCACACGGCAGTCCTGCAGGATCCCTGGGGGCATCCCACACCAACTCGCCCTGGGTTTGGAAGATAACACCGCGAGGATCACCTTGCTGCACAGCTGCCGCCCTCCCCAGCCCGGTGACGGTGCAGCTCAGGGGCTCCTAGATTACTGGATGCCGATAAGGACGCTAACTTTCCATGGACCCGGGTCGGATCACCCAGCTGCTCGGGAGACACAGGCACATCTCCCATCTGGCTTCCGTGGTGGGCCGTGTTCACCCGAGGAGAGGTGCACGCAAAGAGGTCACCCACACACGGGTGTGCGTCACACACCGTGCACACTTACACATGCAGGCGTGCGTCACACACGTACACACAGGCGTGCGTCACACACCGTGCACACTTAGGCAGGCGTGCGTCACAGACCACACACACGAATGCGCATACGTGCATAGGAGCAGGTGTGCACACCACACGCGTGCACACACGTGCCCCCACTTGGCAGTTGTATGGACTACGTGACGGGGAAAGGCAGCACGCGTGGGGATGGAGCAGGGTCGTAAATGCCGTTCTGAGGCCCCCAGCCGCGCTCGGGCCACGCCTACTGCCAAGCCCTGCAGCCAGGCTCCCTTCTCGCTGTGGCTGTGACTCCATATGAATTTTCAGCTGACTTTTGAATATAGGATAGAAAACGTGGCGTGAGCGTGTCCCGAGCAACTCAAACGCATACGTGAAAAATCGTTAGCTTTCACGCTCCCCACAGGAAACCACAGTCAAGCATCCGCTCCGTCCGTGTGCAGATGCCCCCCCACAAGACAGGGCAGCGCAGCCCCTTCCTGGTCGACGGCGTGTGGCAGGCGTCCTCGTTGACGGCGCCCTGCCTGTCCTGTGGCGGCTGTGCTGTAGCCTCGGGTGTGGATGGACCGGGCAGGTGAGCCCCAGCCCGTGGCCACCACCCCTCCGCCTCCTGCAGCATGGCCCCCCACGTGGCAGGTGTGGTGCTCTGTTCTGAGGCCGGACACTTTGACGGTGATCCCGTTTGTGACAGCTCTCAGGCGCTCTGGCCGGGGGTGACCCTTCCCCGCGGCTCGCGTAATTAGCAACAGCTCTCAGGCGCTCTGGCCTCGCGTAATTAGCAAGTAAAGGGCCGTCCTTGCCGTGTGCTGTCCATTTGCTGTCCGGTGGCCTGGCTCAGCCCGTTGCCCCACGTGGCCTGAAGCTCAGGGACCCGTGCCCGCTGGGGCACCCTCTCCACAGGGGTCCTGCCTCTCTGTCCTCCCGACCTTGTTCTCCTGTGGTGCCAGAGGCCGCCCGGCTCAGAACTCTTCCTTTGTCGTAATGACATTTCTCTGTCACCACCGTCTAGCGCAACAGCCACTGGCCACGTGTAGCCATTTAAATTGAAACTAACTAAATGTCAAAGCTCAGTTCCTAGGCCGGGCTAGCCGTCCTGCAGTTCCCAGGGGCCAGTGGCTGCCATCTCGGGCAGCTCAGAAGTGGGACGTCCCCACCTGTTGGGCACGCGGCTGTGATGGGGCGGCATCCAGCTAACAGTGGCCATGCCCTTCACCTGTTGGGGGAGGGGTGAGATACCTGCCCGGGAGGAGGGGTGCAGCCCTGCCCTGCTTGGGAACAGCGACAGGTCCCCGTGAGAGGAGCCCAGGAGGGGTGGGCGTGGGCTTGGGGAGCCCCTCCCTCGCTGCCGTCAGAGCGCCCAGGCTGCACCCAGCAGCTTGTGCACATGGGGCGTCGCCACGCCCAGAGGCCTCCTCATCTAGGGTTTCAGCTCCAGGTGCGGAGGACGTGCCTGAGGCAGCCCCGGCGCAGCTCAGGACCCACTTGCAGGGCAGGAGCCAGACGGCAGGCAGCTGGGGCTGCAGCAGCAACGTGGAGCCTCTGGCAGGTAACCGGGTAGCAGGGATTCCGGACTAGCCGAGGTGGTGCTGGCGTCTGCGTGCCCTCGGGGGAGCAGTTCACTCTGTTACAAGGAGGCGGCCGATAGTGTGTGTGTGTGCGCGCGTGTCTTTTTTTTTTTCATGTATTTAAGGAAGCTGTGTGCTTGGTGGGTTCTTCCCCCAACATAATTTTCTAGTTGTGGGAAAATACACGTACTTCTCGCCATCCTGTTTCTGAGTGCACAGCTCAGTGGTGTTACACGCACGCTGCTGGACAGCAGACTCCAGAATCTGGCGTCTTGTAGAACTGAAGCTCTGTCCCCGTGAAACGCTCCCTCCCCGAGCCAGCCGTGGGCCCCACCGTCCACTTTCTGTCTCCGTGAATCTGACTCCTCCAAGGACCTCGCGTGAGTGGAATCAGGCCGGATTTGTCACTCTGGGGTGGCTTATTTCACCGAGGATGGTGTCCTCAAGGTTCAGCCGTGTCGTAGCAGGTGTCAGGATCTCCTTCCTTTCTGAGGCTGAGTAATACTCCGTTGCATGGATGGACCACATTGTGTTCATCCATCATCTGTTGGAGAAGGCTGTGTTTTGAGATGGATGAAAATCAGTCTTTGAAAACCAGGTACATACTCCAGTTTCCTTCTGTTCCAGGTGGGTCCCTGTAGACGGGGCACGGGGCTGCACGTTAACCTCTTCGTTGTCTAAGAAAGACCCCCCTCCTACTACTGCACATGCGTCGGTTCAAACAAATCTGGAGTACGTTCACCTGGATGTTGATGTGGAAAAAATAACTCAAATATAAAGAACAAAAAATGCAAGTTTTCGGGCTCTTTGGAGAAATCCCTGTGTTTTTGTAAGAGGTGGACTGTTTCCTTTGGGTCGTGAGGACGAGGCAACAGCCCTACTGTGTGGTCAGGGCTCCCTGGCCGGCCCTGCTCTCCCTGTGTGCGTCTGACCCTGACGGGGCTGCTGTAGCCTTGAGAACAGATATGGTGCTGTTACCAAGCGTGAGAGAGTTCTTTAATAGGGTCTGACGTTTTTCTTGCCGTTGTGCTTTCTGGGATGAAAAGCTGTTAAGAGAACCACATTGCACACGTGATACGATAACAGGTGCAGCTTTTGAATCACAAGAAGAGGGAAGAGACAGCCAGGAAAGAAAGGCTCAGGCTTGAACGCTCAGGGCTACGTTCAAAGTCACGGCGTTTGAACCCGGCAGGTAAGTCACAGGCAGAGAGGAAACGGTCTGTGGCCTTGCGCTTACAAAAGGAAGACAGGGAAGGAAAATCTTTGTAACATTCGCAACCTCTGTAGACCAGGGTCAAAACATGGGATGCAAAGAGAGAAGAAAGGGCAAAGAAGCACAGCCAGGTGGGGAAGCAGGGGCGGTCAGGAAGGTGGGGCAGGTCCTGCCTGGACCCATTTGCTCTGCAAGCTGGCTTGTGCCCCCCAACCCCCAGCTGCAGCCTCCACCCGGACCCCAGCCCCCTGCCTGGCCTGCCCACCCCCTGCCCACCCCAAGGGCTGGCTCAGCCCCAGGCCCCAGCTGCTTGGCCAGGGCCCCTGGAGGAGGTGGGACCTTCTCTCCCACGGGCCCCTGGGGATGCACCACGCTGCCACCCGCCAGGCCGGGCTGGGATGGGCGCCAGCCTGCCGGCGCCTCCTTCCCGGGCCTGCCTGGCCTGCTGCCCCCCTTGCTGGTCTTGTTTCCCCCGCCTGGTGCCAGGCCTAGCTGGCCTCTGTCAAGGTGGCCCTGAGAACGCTCACCCTCACCCCAGCCGTGGTCCTTCCCACCGGGAGCTCCGCACGGGCTGAGCGAGGCCAAGCCGGGCCTAGTGTCCCCGCCTGTCCCTGCTCTGTGACATGTTGGGTCTGAGAGCAAGGTGCAGCCACGCAGGAACTGGTCACGGTGACGCCGGGTGGCCGCGGCCTCGCTGCGGGGACCCTCCCAGCCCAGCCCAGTTCCCGGGCCGCCCCCATGCTGCCCAGTCCCAACGAAGGGGAGGTCAGACTGCAGCTGGCCGTGCCTCCGGCCACCCAGGGCCACCCGAGGAGTTAGCAGGCCTGGGGTGTTAGAGAGGACACCGTGCCTGCGTGAGCTCTGGGCCTTTTTTGATTGTTTGGGCCCAGAGTGAGCTCATCAGCCTCACTCAGCG
Source organism: Neophocaena asiaeorientalis asiaeorientalis (assembly GCF_003031525.2). NCBI lineage: Eukaryota > Metazoa > Chordata > Mammalia > Artiodactyla > Phocoenidae > Neophocaena > Neophocaena asiaeorientalis. The sequence continues at coordinate 781,332 of NW_020173937.1, read as the reverse complement.
GCCGGGCAGCCACCCAGGGGCCCCTCCGAGCGGCTGTTGGGACATTGCGGGCTGACGTCTGTGCGTCCACAGGGCCGCATGTGTCCAGGGTCCCAGGAGCTTGCCCACGTGGCTGCAGTTTCTGGATGACTTGCTCCAGTTTCCCCCACTGCCACCACCCTCAGCACAGTCACGTCGAGGCCTGGCACACGAGGGACCCTGGGTGCTGGCCTCTTGTGCAATCTGAGCGTCAGCCACCCTCCCTCTCCCCTGGGCATGTGAGGTCACGGACGCAGGAGACGGGCAGACGGGACCCTCCTTAGAGCGGTGGAGGGCGGAGTGACGGGACCCCGGGGTGCTGAGCCCTGGCTCCTGGGGGCTGGGCAGATCACACGGCCTTGCTCTGGGGCTGCAGTCACGTGGGCAGAGGGGGCCTTGGAGGGTCCCTACGTCCTTACATAAGGTGCCTTCTGTTACACCTGTTCCCAGAACGTGGTGAGAGACAGGAGAGAGGCAGGGAGGAGAGTTCTTGCGGCCCCGAGCCGGGTGCTGGCGCACGGGCGTCATCCCCTTCCGCCTCTGGGGCCGCCCTGCCTGGCCCGACACAGGAGGAAGCCCAGGGGTGGGCAGGAGGGAGGGCGGCTTTATCCCACAGGGTGGACTCGGCCTGGGGGGTCTGGACTCGGAGCCAGGCCGCGGGCCCCACCCGGTCTGTGCTCCCCAGCTGTGTGACTCTGGGCAGACGACTTAGCCTCTCTGTGCCTCTGGCTCATTGTGGGGAGTGAGGGAAGCATAGCCCCAGGCTTCAGTGCAGTGCCCGCCAGGAGGGGGGACCCAGGCGGGGCCTCGGCCACACCCTCCCTTGCACGACCCCACTGGGCACCTGCGGGGCTGCAGGCGGGGGAGCGCAGAGCTCTGGCCTGAGTGTTTTCATACACCAGGAGCCGGGAGCTGCCGGCCCAACCGCTGCCTCGCTGGGAAACCCGCCTTTCGGGACACGTTTTCGTGGATCCAGTAATGCCTCATATGTCTCTTGGAATTCTCTTTTTAAGAGATTGTGTCGTTGGCGCCTTTGCGTCTGCATCGTGTTTGTCGTCAGCACCGTCCACTGAGGTCGTTACAGACTTTTTACTGTAAGGCTTTCAAATGCGCAGAGCCAGTTAAAGACCCCAAGGGATGGGGGTGGGGTGGCAGGGGGACGTGGAAGTGACGCGGGCGGTGGGGCACGAGGCCCTGGGCCGCGTGCTCCGTGAGTGGCCAGGCCAGCGGCCCTGCTCGTGCGTGAGCGTGACAGGCCGCCGAGGGCAGCGGGGTCAGCGCAGGGGCCACGGAGGACGTTCCAGGCCCAGAACCACAGCTGACACCCTGAGGCCTGTTGTGGAGTCACGAGGGGTGATGGGGAGGCGGGCTGCGCTCCTGGAGCTCTGTCCCGGGGGAAGGGAGACGGCCGCACGGCAGCCGCTGCTGAACAGGGCGCACGGCGGGCTTGCCGCCATCGTCAGACTTTGCTCCCGCGGCAGCCCCGGAGGCGGACACTGTTCGGGTCCCGCTTTTGCTTCTCACTGAGTGGCCCGTCCAGGTGGCGCCGAGGAATGGCCCGGCCCGGCTTGTGGTGACAGGCCCGTGTCCCCACGTGGGCGCCCGCCCCTGGGCTGTGCTCCTCTCGGTAGCCCCCCACGGGCGGGTGGTCTGGGAGCACGTCTCAGACCCCTGTGCCGGCGGGGCCCATGCCTGGCAGGGTGGTCGCCTGCTCAGGGCAAGCGAGTCTCCTGCACCTTAGGGAGAGTGAGATCCCGGTGGCTGGGCCTCAGACCCGGGCCGGCCCCATGGCGCCGACCGCAGGGCAGCTCCCTGTGAGACGGAGGGAGGGTGGGGCAGAGTGCAGACACAGCCTGTGGAGAAGCCGCTGTGGTCGGTGTTGTCAGGGGACTGCGTGGGACTTGTCCCCCCAGGGGAGGGGCCGCCAAGAGGGGCAGTCTCGGCAGAGCACCAGCGAGTGGACGGGACGGGGCCCGCGCGGGCGCCCGATGCGCTGCCGTCTCGCGCCAGGCTGAGCCCCGGCTCCTGGGGCCGAGGCTGGGAGGGCTCAGGAGCCCGCCTGGGGCTGCCCAGGGGAAGGCGTGTGCCCGTGACATCGACCGAGGAGCCCCAGGCTCCTGACTGCCCCGGCTCTGCCCGCCCAGATCAGGCCCTGAGGCCGCCGTCCACGTGGATCGCCGGGCGTGGGGGGTGGGGCAAGGCGGCTGTGATCCCAGGTACCTGGCACTTAAGCCCGAGTGGTAAACAAAATAAAACTTCCCTCCATGAGAGCTGAGCCCGATTAGAAGACGGTTCTGTCGGGGGCGCCGTGTCGGCCTGGCTGTGCGCACTCTGACGTCTGTTTGTGCTTTTACCCGGAAGTCCTGTGCCGTCTGTGGAGCAGCTAACGCTGAACGGGTGGAGCCTTTCACCGTCGGGTGCGCTGACACACAGCGGCCGCACGCTCCCGCGCAGGCGTGGCTCTGTGTGCCCCTCATCGGTATTGCTCCGGGACGGAGCACTTGGGCTGTTTCAGCTGTGGCTTTTGTTACGTAATGTTCCCAGCAGGCAGAGCACCGCTGCCAGCCACGTCGCTTATACGTGTCCCGTGTATTTCTGGTTTTCATTTAAACCGTTGGTCTGTTCGGAGACGTGGGAATTAGCAGTTCCCGTCGGAGCCTCGGCCTGCTCGCGCCTTCCTCCGCGCCGGCTGGCTGGTGTGGGCGCTGCCGCCCTGCAGCCGGCTCACGGTGGCGGGCTTGTCCAAGGGGAGAAGCGTCCTGGTCTCCGCAGTGACTCAGACGCCGCGTCAGGCTGTGGGGCCGGGGCTGTCGTCACCGCTGCTCAGCGTCTCTCTCTCAGATGGGGCTGCCGCGAGGAGCCTTGTCTTGTCTCCCGTCCCCAGCAGGTGCGCCTCCGGGCGCCTCGGGGCTCTTCTCCCCGAGCTGTGGCCGTGCCTTCAAGAGCGATTTTGTGTCGTGGATGAACTCAGGGACCCCAGATGCTGGGACTGACGTGACGTGTGGGTCATAGGCTCCCTGTGAAGGGCTGGGCTGGCCGGTGCACTTGCAAGGCAAGATGACCAGCTCTGACTGGAACAGCTGGGCTCCAGGAAGCATGGGCCCTGCCTGCCTCTCTGTGCCGTGAGCTGGCTGGTGTCAGGCTGGGAAATAAACAACACAGAGTCTGTCCGTCCGTCTCGGGTCAGAGCGAGCCCTGGAAGGCGCCCGCGAGCTCAGGGAAGCCCTGCAGGTGGCTCGATGCTGTCCTGGCACACGGCGCCCCCGGCAGTGTGTGGAGCGGGCCGAGGGCCACAGGAGGAGCCGGTTTGCCCCGAGCTCTTCCTGGAGATGGACGGCAGGGCAGGCCCGTCCTCCGGCGGCGCACTGAGCGCGGGTCTCTCCTCCTCTCAGCCTGCAGGATGCTGGCATCGGGTTCATCCTGGTCATAGACCGCAGGCAGGACAAATGGACCTCGGTCAAGGCGTCCATCCTGAGAATAGCGGTAAGTGTCGGTAACCGCGCGCGTGCCCCCCACCCCCTCCTCCTGGGCGGGTGACGCGGCCTTTCCTGCCGGCTGGCACTTTGGGTTCTGGCCTGTGCTGCTCGGTGGGGCACCAGCTCGGAGCACCAGCCTGGGGCCTGGGGCAGGGCCAGCCACACCTCCCTGGGTTCCTCGAGTTGCGAGCACAAGTGTGTGTGCACGTGTGTGCATGTCTGTGCACGTGTGTGTGCATGCCTGTGTGTTCTCAAGTGGGTTATCACTCTCGGGGGCTGTGTTATAACTGGAAAACCATCTCCCCAGCTGGTTTGTCTCTGACGCTGAGTATGTGAGATGCTCAGGACACACCGTGCAGTCATTATTGAGGGAAACCGTCAGGCTACAAGTTTGGGGATTACATTGAATAGCTTTTCCTATGTGACTTTCTCCTTCTAAACGGGCTGTTTCTTCTTTAGTCTTACGACTAAGGCAGACTAGTAGCCGTCCTTGGTGGCCCTCATGGCCACGTGGAGACCCTCCTGGTCCGCAGACTGCAGGCGGAAGAGCCGCTGGTCTGCACCACTGCTGTGCTGTTTTTAGCCGCGGGAATAGCTGAAGTCAGCAGAAAGCCCCCAGTCTTATTTTCGGCGGCGGCTTGGCCCCGCTCCCGAGCTGGGTGCGGAGCGCTTCTCCCCGGCTGAGTTTCACCCACCCCTGCCTCCCCACAGCCAGAGGACCGGGACGTTTGCTGCTCTGCAGGCAGAGTGACCCCGACCGACCCCCAGTGGGGGGACGGTCCCCCAGGCTCTTGCTCTGGGTCTTGTTCTGGCCTCTGAGGGGCTGTTGCTGTGCTGGGGTCTGGATGTGGCCGGAGAACTGATCCCTCCTCCCGGCTGCCTCATGACTTCCTCTGAACAACGCTTCAGGCTCAGTATCTGCCCCAACGCTCACGACCGACAGGGTCCTGTGCAAACCCGTCCTGGGGCTGCCCGGTCCCCGCTTCGTCCTCCTGACAAAGCGCCTCCCTCACCGCCCTGCCCCTGCTTCCTGTCCCCACCAGGCACGCATTCTCTACGTCACCATTTGTCTGCAACAAATCAAAACACTTGAGGATGTTTCAAAAGAAGCGTATTCACGTAGTATATAAATGTTTCATCGTCAGCTTTCCTTTGTTTTTAAATCCTTAGAAGCTCACAGAGGACTTTGATGTGCCACCGCCAGTTCACAGCCAGCATGTCCATTTCCTTATTTTAAATTTTAAAATAAATTTGCGCGTGACGTCACCTGACAGCCCAAATGAAGGATTAAATTGTAAAAGCCACTTGGGTCAGATGCACAAAGGACTTGACGACACATTTTTCTTGAATCAATAACTCAGTAAATTAGTCCTGAGCTGGCGGCCAAGAAGTTTCCGGTCAAGTGTGTCGCTGTTTTAAGCGGTAACACTGTTACAATAACATTTCCGAGTCCAGCGATCTGCCCTCTTTTGCGTTTGTCTATCAGTGGTTTGAACCACCGCTCGGGCACGTCGTGGTGTGCACGGGCGTCTGAGTCAGGCGTTTTGCCGTGATGGTCACGGGCATCCCTGTGGGGTCCAGGCCTTGCCACACGCCACACCCTGGGGGGCCCTCACCCAGAGCCAGGGTGGCTGCCACTCATCCCTCCTTACCCGCCCCTAGCGCCACCCCCCCGCCACAACCCTGGAGCAGGGCTGCACTCAGTCCCTGCCTGGCCTCCCTTCCTGGGAGGATACCCTCATTCTCTGTTTGCACGCCACGGGCCCTCGAGGCCACGGCCAGCCCCATCCGCCTTCGTGTGGCCGGCACCCAGCCCGGGCCCGGGCAAGACAGGAGCGCTGTGAATATCTCTCAAGCTGATCAGCCACTCCTGGTCAGATAATAAGAGATTCTCCAAATGCAGTATTGTTTTCTAAGAAACAGATACATTATTTTTAAAACCTGAGTAGTCATCGAGATCGCCAGTGGCCCAGGGTAGACCTGTGTAGGGTCAGGCTCTCCCATGGCCAAGCATAAACATAGCTTTACTCTTCATCCAGTTGGTTGGTTGGTTGGTTGGTTGGTTTTTTGTGGCTGCATTGGGCTTCACTGCTGTGCGCGGGCTTTCTCTAGTTGTGGCGAGCGGGGGCTACTCTTCGATGCGGTGCGCGGGCTTCTCATTGCGGTGGCTTCTCTTGTTGCGGAGCACGGGCTCTAGGAGCGCGGGCTTCAGTAGTTGTGGCTCGTGGGCTCAGTAGTTGTGGCGCGCGGGCTTAGTTACTCCACAGTATACGGGATTTTCCCAGACCAGGGCTTGAACCCACGCCCCTTGAATTGGCAGGCGGATTCTTAACCACTGCACCACCAGGGAAGTCCCTTCATCCAGTTTATAATGAGATGAATTTCTGAAGAGAGCTGGCTCATCTTCAAAACTTTGTGAAAATCATAACTGAAAAGTTAGGGGCTTCCCGGGTGGTGCAGTGGTTGAGAGTCCGCCTGCCGATGCAGGGGACACGGGTTCGTGCCCTGGTCTGGGAGGATCCCACGTGCCGCGGAGCGGCTGGGCCCGTGAGCCATGGCCGCTGAGCCTGCGCGTCCGGAGCCTGTGCTCCGCAACGGGAGAGGCCACAACAGTGAGAAGCCCGCGTACCGCAAAACAAGAACAAAAAAAAAGTTAGAGTTTTCGTGTTTGCACTGATTCTTATACAATAAAAATATAAATTTTTCTCCTGTAAGCCTTAAGGTTCCCCAATACTGCCTTGGAACTGCCCAGAAGTTAGCACTTTTCAGCAGAATGGTCAGAAATTCTCTTTAAACTCCAGTGGTTTTTGTTACAAGAATTCACTGATCGTATTAATGCCAAAAGTTCTATTTATATATTCAACACATTTATTGAGACCTTAATGTGTGCCTGGCACGGTAAGAAGTGCTGGGGACAGGGGAGCATAGCAGGGAATGTGTAGACTAGTGGAGTGCAGGTGGCTGACATCGTGACCAGATGCCGGACACACACACAGGGCACCGGAGACGGGCAGGGAGGTCGCGGGGGGCCGGGACACTGCGAGCCCGGCCTTGCCGCTCCTGGTCTGTGCCCCTCTGAGCTAGGTGGGGGGTCCGCGCTGCACCCTGGCTCTGTGGTGGGGACACAGCTGGCACCTTGTCCCCGGGCAGGGGAGCGGGAGGGGGCAGAGCTGGCCCACGACGCCATCCCCCGCTGTGGACCTGGACCGCCAGCCTCGCTGGCCTTTGCTTTCATCCAGGGGAGCTTGGGGGAGAAGACCAGCTGGCTTCAGCTGGGCCAGAGCCCTTGAGGAGGGGACATCTGTTGGCACCGGCCCAGCCTGAATGATTCCACCACGGCCTCGGGCCGCAGGCAGAGAGGCTTTGATCCAAACACGTTTGGCCGCCCGAGTGAGCCTGGGCGCTTACATAACGCGCTGAAATTTGGGGCTATTTTAAGCCGCCACGTGTGCTGTCTTGTGAGCTGAGGTTTCTGTACTTCGGGGTGTTCTTTTCCCTTTTTTTGGGTGCCTTTACCTCAGCTTGGAATAGAAAAATAAGGCATTGGAGGGTCCAAAGTCCAGTGTCGCTAAAATCAGACTTGCTGTGTCCCCATCAAGAGCAGAGCCCGCGGCAGCTCACCGGGTGTCAGTTTGATGTGCGTGTCTGCCTGTCACAGTTCACGGTCACAACCCACGGATGAGACCCAAAGCTGAGAGCTCGAACATTGCTCTTTGCCCAACAGCTGGATCAAGGTTTGGACCGTCCTCGGATGGATGTATCTTTCATAAAATACCGTGTATACTCTTCTGGGATTCCATTTAAAATTGAACCTCCTTTTTCTAAACTACAGGAGTCTGTGGAGGAGTTGGGGGGCAGCTGGGGGCACGGCAGCAGAGGAGCAGAGGCTGCTGATCTGTGTCTGGAGCCAGCCTGACTCAGCTGAGTCCGTACCCTAGAGCACACCTTGAAGGAAGTCACAGTGAGAGCTGTTTCTAGTCTGCGTGGGGCAGAGCTCCGCAGTTTGCTTGTAAAGCCTGTGCCTTCTGTGTGCAGAGAATGTACAAAATGAAGTATCTGAAGGATTTTTAGGGCTTCCGGTAAATATTCCAAATGTAGCCAAATAACATTGTCCTAAACCACGCTGGTGACTTCCTACTGTGCGCTAGTTACTAGAGGTGTAAGCGCAGCTTGTGAGCACCTATAGCGGAGGGAAGGCGGGAGCAGAGCGAGCTCCAGGAGGGCTTCCCGCCTGAGGTGACCCTGCCGAGAGCTGGGAGGGGAAGGAGGCCTTGTCTGGGCAGAGGGGTGGTGATCCGCCCCTCGGAACACAGACGGGAAGGCCGGGGGGCCAGGGCGTGGCTCCTTCCGAGGGGCCTGGGGCGCAGGGGGTGGAACACGGGTCACCGAGGGGGTGGGGTCATAGCACCGCTCTGGCTGAGGATAACGCACGGACTGGCCCCTTGGGAGGCCAGCGTTGACTCTTGAAGAGCTGAGACTTCTAAAATAAGTAGCTCGGCAGAGCTGCTCTGTGGAGGGGACAGGGCACCTCCAGCCCTGGGCTGTGCGTGGAGAGGCCTTCATGCAGCTTCCCTTAAACTCACCTGCACTGCCGGTGGAGACTGGGCTTCAAAGGGCCGAGGCCGCTTACGGATGGGGTCGGCGGCTGGGGGTCCGAGTCCAGGCCGGTGGGCAGTGCAGGTCCGCACAGAATGTTCTGGGGGAGGACAGCTGCCCTGATGTGGGGAGTACTTGGTCTCAGGATCGTCCTCTGACCAAAGAGATGCCCTTCCCACCAAGTTCTTCAGTGTCTTTTCCGTCACGGTGTTTATCGCGGCCTCCACACTGTCCACCAGGAGGTGGGGGGGTCTTAGACGGCCCCATCCTCAGTGCTCACACACAGCCTGCATGGGAGCCACCCTGGGAGCGAGGGGAGGCCTCTTCTCACGTCAGCCTCTCTGATTCAGACCCTAGGGTTTTCATCTGTTGGCACTGAGACACCAAGTTTCAAGTCTGTATTCATCACACAAACTTGTGTTTTTTTGTTTTTGTTTTTTTTTTGTGGTACGCGGGCCTCTCACTGTTGCGGAGCACAGGCTCCGGACGCACAGGCTCAGCCGCTCCGCGGCATGTGGGCTCTTCCCAGACCGGGGCACGAACCCGTGTCCCCTGCATCGGCAGGCAGACTCTCAACCACTGCGCCACCAGGGAAGCCCCAAACTTGTGTTTTTTGACTGCTATCAGACAAATATTATCGGTCAGGGTTTGGCTGCTCTGTTTGGAATCAAGTGTATAGTCAGGCTGGGTAAATGTGACTTCGAGCAAAACTTAAGAAAGTAACATGCACTTGGGGAGTGTTTTCAAACCCCGTTCCCTGAGGCACTGGGGTTCCACAGAGCTTCTACTGCGTTCCACTGCGTTTAGCTGTTTTGTAAATGTAGGTGACGTCTTTGCATTATATAAGGCTCTTAGAATATTAATTCAGAAACCAGCCTCTTTCTCTGCCTCCAGATTACATTTTAATGGTCCTCGCACCATCTCTCTGTTCCTCAGCCAATGAAGGTCAGTCTCAGAAAAGAAACACTGTTACTTTCAGGTTACATAGAAACTATTGTAATCACCTGATTACTGAGTAAGTTACAAAAAGATGTTATTTTATAGCCTTCATCCCAAATCTTCCATATAGTTACTCTTTTTATTTATTTATTTATTTTTGGCCGCGTTGGGTCTTCGTTGCTGCGCGTGGGCTTTCTCTAGTTGCGGCGAGCGGGGGCTACTCTTCGTTGCGGCGTGCGGACTTCTCATTCTGGTGGCTTCTCTTGTTGCGGAGCACGGGCTCTAGGCACGTGGGCTTCAGTATTTGCAGCACGTGGGCTGAGTAGTTGCAGTGCGTGGGCTCTAGAGCGCAGACTCAGTAGTTGTGGCGCACGGGCTTAGTTGCTCCGTGGCATGTGGGATCTTCCCGGACCAGGGCTCAAACCCGTGTCCCCTGCATCGGTGGGCAGATTCTTAACCACTGTGCCACCAGGGAAATCCCATAGTTACTGTATTTTTAAAATAAAGTTTTTGTTTTGGAATTTCCCGGAGCTTTTCATACAGATGTTTGACTCCAAGGGGGAGAAAATTAATTTGCAGCTATGAATTATGATTTAATTTATAGTTGTGTGTGTCTCATTGAAGTGTTCCCGCTGGGCTGGGATCTCACAGTTACTCTCTTCAATATAAAGACTCAATCATTTAGAGACACGGAAAGACTGAAGCAGAGGACAAGAAGGGGACAGTCTTCTCCACGTTGACGGGACGGTGAGCACGGCTGGTGCCCCTCCTCCCGGGATGGGGTGGGCAAGTCCCCCACCCTGGGTTTCCTGGCCACCTGCCCTGAGTGGACCTCAGTGAAGGACAAGGGCTCGTGTTACCTTGTAAGCTCAGACCACAGCAGCTGTGAGGTGCGAATCAGGGCAATAGAACCGGGCTGAAGGCTAGAGAAGTGTGACTCGGTGTCGCCTCCAGAAAGAGACGCTGAAGGCGGTTTTCCTGAGGTAGTGGACGCCGGTCTCACGCCTGGTGGGGGGGCTACACGGCCCTCTTGCTGATGGGGACCCAGAGCCCCCCCGTCAGGCTGCCCACCTTCTCGTCTCTGTCCGCAACACTCAGCAGGTACCTGCTCGGGTGTTGGCACGGGGGACACGCAGTCCTGCCCTCCAGGGCTGTGACGGCGACACCCGGACACGTTAGGGACTGTGGGGCAGGCGTGCAGGGGCTGCAGGGGGGAGGGGCGGCAGGTGATTTTTTCGCAGGGGGGAGGGGGGCAGGCGGGACGGGCGGCGGGCGATGGAGAGGCGGCAGGTGTAGGGCAGGTACGGCCAGGCTGGAGACAGGGTGTGGAGTCACGGTGACCAGCGCTGTGTGCTGGTGTGCAGAGAGGCCGGGAGGTGGGGTTGAGGTGCGGGAAAGCTCAGCTTCCAGGCGGCCGCGTGCTGGGGCAGAGCACACCTGAGCAGACGTCTGGGGGGCTGTGGTTGACTTGCGGGGTGAAGATCAATAGAGGGGATTGAGGTCGGGCTCCGTGAAGGGCCAGGACCCCACCGTGGCCTGGTGAGGGTGGCTGGAGCTCAGGCGCGTGGCGGCCTGGGCGGGAGGGCAGGAGGGAGACAGGGAACAGGTGTGCATCGGCCACAGGAACGGGATGGCGAGATCCAGCCCGAAGATGTGAGTCGCGTTTGGAGACAGAGGACGATGGGGCAGGGCTCCTGGGCAGACCCGGAGGCTGAGCGCTCGCTGCTGGGATTCAGGGTGGCCGCCCCGACGCGGTGGGAGGGCGGGCCCTGGGGCCGCGGGGCCACGACCTCGCTGTGTCCGGTTCGGGGACGGGATAGCGGAATCCTCCGACGTGGGGCCAGGCTCCCGGGGCCTCCCTGACCCACCAAGGCGCCGGGCAGGTGTCCAGGTGCGGAGGCTGGGGAGGGCGTGCGAACCACGTCGGGGGGTCGGGGAGCCATGGAGTCGGGGAGGGGGCGCCACCGGCTGTGTTCAGGACTCTGGGCTTGTTCGCGGCCAGGCGGGGACTTGTGTGGATGTTCTGGGCGGGGGCTGTCGTGGTCAGCTGACATCTCGAGAGGGTCCCAGCGCTTCTGTGGGGAACAGCTGGGCAGCGTCAGGTCAGGGCCGCGGGCAGCAGTGACACAGGCCGGGGAGCCCTGAGCCTGAGCGCCCAGTCCCAGTGGCCTCTCTTTCTCCTCCTTTTTCTCTCACTTGAGGGACCGCTTCTCAGACCGAGGCCACCGGGTGCGGCCCCAGGGCCCTGGGCAGGCCATGCCCCCGTCTCAGCTTCAGTCAGGAGCAGGGCTCTGAACACTGCCTGGGCGGCAGAGAGCTCGGCCTCCAGGACCGTGCGGTGAGGAAGGTGCTTTGTTATCCCCATTTGCACGTGGGGAGACCGAGGCACAGAGGTTAACTTGTCCAAGGTCAGGCACCTCGTACGCAGAGCTTACGTGAATGTGCGAATCCGCTCACGTGACCGTATCTACGGGTGCGCGCCTGGGTGTAAGCTTATCCTTAGCTGTGTTCTAGGTGATGCGTGTGTGTGTGTGTGTGTGTGTGTGTGTGTGTGTGTGTGTGTGGCTTTGTCTCTACTGCACAAGTGTCTTAGTTTCCTGGGGCCGTCATAACAGATACCATAGACCACAGAGGGGCTCAAACGACAGGAATCTCCTGTCCCCCGAGTCTGCAGGCAGCAGTCTGAGATCACGGTGCCAGCCGGCTGGTCCCTCTGCGGCTGTGGAGGGGTGTCTCTCCGTGCTCCCCCGGCGTCTGGTGGCCTCTGGACAGCCTCAGCCGTGGTAGCCCCTGTCTCTACATCCATCCTCACACGGCGTCCCCGTGGGTCTCTATGCCCAAATGTCCCCTTTGTATTTATAAGGACACAGTCATGTCCGGTCACGGGCCTGCCCTGATGACCTCATCTTAACTCGCTCACCTCTGTGAAGACCCTAAAGACATTCTGAGCCACTGGGGACGTGGACTTCAAAATAAGAATCTGGGGGCACCAACTCGGCCTTCACAAGAGGTCAAAGCTCGTTTTTTTTACAGTTTATTTTTTAAATTTTTATTGAAATATAGTTGATTCACAGTTCTGTGTTAGTTTCAGATGTGCGGCAAAGTGACTCAGTTATACATATACATAAATATATACCTGCTTCTTTTACATTCTCTTCCATGATAGGTTATCACAAGCTCCCCGGAAGGTCAGAGCTTTTGCCCTTGAAGTTGATAAGCAGCATAGCACAGCTGTACCCAGCGGTGTGACTTCTGTGCTTTTCTGTAAGAAATGGTGATGCTCTAACAGTGCAGTGTCTGTAACCATTTCCACTTTAGTCTGACGTTGGCGTGTTGGAAACGCCCGCTCTGGTGGGCTGGTCCTCCCCGTTGGGACCGAGGGCCGCTGCGGGCGTGGGGACCCGGCTGGCAGCCGTGCTGCCCGCAGACGGAGCCGCAGCCCTCTCTCCCCTGCAGGCGTCCTTCCCGGCAAACCTCCAGCTTGTCCTCGTCCTGCGCCCAACGGGATTTTTCCAAAGGACGCTCTCTGACCTCGCCTTCAGGTTCAACAGAGATGACTTTAAGATGAAGGTACCGGTAAGTGCCCACCTCCTGTGAGGAGCAGTCCGGCTCCACCTGGGCACGGGGGCGAGGGGGCCAGGGAAGTGGGTGTGAGCGACCCCCAGCTGCAGAGGGACCCCTGTCTCGCCTTCTCACTCCGGCCAGCACCGGGCAGCCCCTTTAAAGGCAGAGGTTGCAGGGATCCCTTAGAAGCTGTGCACCCAGGAAGCCTGCGTCCCCCCAGGGAGGCCGGCCCACGTTGAGCCAGGTACCCAGAGCAACCCAGTTGGAAGGTGTTGCCCGGCAACGCGCCCGTTACCAAGAGGACAGAGCCCACCCCCAGCACCTTAGAACCTCTCCAACAAGACCAGCCAGGTTTCTCTTGGAATCTGAGAATCCCGGTGTGGGTCACCGTCCCCGAGGTTGTCCCCTGCTCTCCATGCTCAGGACAGAGGGTGCTTTGCCGGCCGGGGCCAGGTGTGCAGGCCACACTCAGCGGCCCTAGACCTCAGGCTCCGGGGTTTGAGGGGCAGGGGGTGCACCCGTTTTTGTAGCATGAAAATCCTTGGTTTCTGACGCTGGGGGCAGGGGTCTGTGCTCCCCAGGCCGCAGCCCGGCCCTCCCTCCGCCGAGCCATCTTCTGGGCACCAACGTCTCAGGGACCCTGTGAGGCGGTGACATTTGCCCATGTTTGGCGAGTGACCCTCGCTAACAAGAGCCCCCGGGTCAGAGGAAACAAGGCTGGGGTCCCACCCTAAGTGCGGTGGTTGCCCTGCACGTGGCCCCGTGGGGCTGAGCCCGGGAGTTCTCAAAACACGGTTTCACAGAATTCATCACCAGCATCTCCTGTTTCCTGGCCCGTTTTGGATCATTCTTTAGAATTAGAGAAGCTTCATCTCGGGAAGGCTGCTGCTGCAGTGTGTCCACGTCAGTGTGCTGGTGCCTGTGCTGACCTCGGTGCTAAGTAGAAAACGTCCAGAGGGGCGGTGTGTTCTCGCCTTTTCTGTCGTGGTTCAGTAGACGCGAAGCAGGTAGACGTCACGGAGGAAGAGCGTTAGGTCCTTGGATAGTGGACCGACCCGTCCCTGGTCCTGTCGGCGTGAATCAGGCTGACCTGGGGGAACGGCCTTGCCGGACGGCAAAGAGAGACCAGATACCTCCGCCGAGAACTGACATCGTAGCCTGTTCTTAAGTGAAAGTTATGCCTCAGTCGGGGGGCCTCACGTGGGCCCCCGACGGCGGGGCGGGTGGTCCTCCGGGTCTCAGTGGCACCCTGACCTCCCACGTCGGGATACAGTTGACCTGGGACGTGTCAGGTGTCCCCTCGGCCCCCAGCGAGCTCAGAGTTTAATAAAACACGAGGTGGTGTCGAGTGGCGCGTGGGCTGAGCCTCCAGGACCTCGGCAGCAGGAACTGACAGCTTGCAAAGCAAAGGCTGTATTTTTATCCAGGCTCATGGATGGAATGACCTCAAAAGGACAAGAGCAAGATAGGAAGTAAAACTCATCCATGTGGAACAGCCTCCGGGGCCACCTGTTCTCCCCAAAGGCAGCTGTGCCGTGCTGGGCACCTACCCCCGCCCCCGCGCAGCCTCCCGGTCTCAGCAGGAATGCGGACAGACCCGCGGCTTTGGGGTCCGGGCGGCTCCGTTAGCACAAGGGCCCCCTCACCCATCAGATGCCCGGTGTCGGCAGCGTGCCCGGCTCCGTCCAGGCCTTTGCTCGACCCCAGCAGCGGTCGTCTGGTGAGACCGGTCGTCGTACACTCGTTTCACGGATGGGAGAGCCGAGGCCCAGGGGGCGCCGCGCCCTGCCCTCCGTGGAGGAGCCGGGGGACGCCTTCTGTCCACGCCTGCCTCGGCCCCTCCGTCTGCGTGTGCGGGGCGCTCTGCTTACGGGCGGCTCTCATCCTCCCCAGGTCATAATGCTGAGCTCCGTCCCGGAATTACACAGTTACATTGACAAGTCCCAGCTGACCGAGGACCTGGGCGGGACGCTGGATTACTGCCACTCCAGGTGGCTCTGCCGCCGCACAGTGAGTCCCTTGCGTCCTCCGTAAGCACAGTCAGTCCAGCAGAGCTGCTTTTGCCTTAAGGTGCCGCCTGTTCCAAAGACCTCTTCCCGTTTACCCGGGTTTTCTCCCAAAAAATGAGCAGGTGGTCCCAGTGGACTTTAGGCACCCGAAGGAGAAACGTGAGTCATGAGTCGGGAGTGGCTTTCCTGGGCTCGGGACAGAAAAGAAAGGAGGAGAAGCGCGAGCTGGGTTCTCGGCACTCACCCTCCGAGGAGGGCGCAGAGCCTGTGCTTGTGAAGGAGCCGAGGCTGAGGCGCAGGTGGGAAGATGGGCTGGGCTGCGGCCAAGCTTCCAGGCGCAGGAGGCCGCGGCGCGTCAGCGGCTTCGTGATGGCGCTTTCCTCCCCGCCAGGCGATAGAGAGCTTCGCCCTCCTGGTTAAGCAGACAGCTCAGGTGCTGCAGGCCTTCGGGACCGAGCTGGCCGAGACGGAGCTGCCCAACGACGTACAGTCCACGAGCTCCGTGCTCCGTGCCCACACGGAGAAGAAGGACAGGGCCAAGGTGCGTGCGCAGGCGGGGTGGTGCAGGGAGGGGCGTCAGGTAAGTGGAGGCTGGGAGGCTCCCGAGCTGGCTGCTCTGCAGGGAAGCTGAACCTCCCTTCCAAGCAACGTCTCTGGTTGGGCCCTGCCGTCCTGCTGCCGGGCCCTGCCGATCAGGGCAACGAGACAGCATCCCCGGCGCCCCCGGGAGAGGGGGGCGGACTCAGACGCCTGAGCCCGACCAAGTGGTCACGGCACACAACCGGCTTCCTGGTAAACGCGATCGGGGCTGTGCCTCCGAGGCCGCCGCGCGATGCGGGCTTTGAGTTAGTGGAGGCCGTGACCCGCTGCTGGTGCTTGGGGGCCGCCCCCTACCCCGCCAAGAGAGCCCTCACCCCGTTCGGCCCCCGGTGGCAGGCCACGGGAGCAGACACCGGGGGTCTGGTTTCCTGTTACCCTGTCCGGTCCCACTGCCTGGGAGACCCGTAACCCTAGCCCTTCCCCGTTCACGGTGGGAGCGCCTCCCCAGCACTGCTGGGCGGTCAGCAGAGGGTCTGGGGGACAGGCGGAGGCCACCGTGTGCCCACCTTATTGTCGTCACCTTCACACTCCCCTGCGGGGCCGGGCGCCACGGAGCCCACCGCCAGGGGCCAAGTCCAGGGCCCGGCGGCCTGGGGTGATGGGCGGCGCGCTCTTCCCACAGGAGGACATGAGGCTGGCGCTGGACGAGGGGCGGAGCGTCCTGGAGAGCATCCGGGAGCCGCTGGGCCGGGGCCCGGAGCAGAGCCCGAACCAGGACCAGCTGGACAGTCAGAGCACCGTGCAGAGGTGAGGCCGGGGCCGGCGGGGTCGGGGCGGCAGCACGTGACCTGCAGGCGCAGAGGCCGCTCACCACTTCCTCGTCCCCTGAGCTGAGGTTGTGAATGATAGGCCCAAACGGCCACGTCTGCACCTTTTAAAACAACACATTCAGCACAACCACCCGCCCCAGGTGGCTCCGAGAGACCCAGGGCGTCGAGGGCAAGGGCAGGGCCCTGGGGGGACACAGACCCCGGCCCCCTGAGCCCTCCGACGTGCCCCCTCGCGTGTGGAGGGCAGACCGAGCGCCCCGCCCGCTTGGCGCTGCAGGGGCCCAGCACGGCTGCCGTCCCCTCTCGCAGGCTCCTGGCCCAGCTGAGTGAAACCGAGGCCGCCTTTGATGAGTTTTGGGCAAAACATCAGCGAAAACTAGAGCAGTGCCTGCAGCTCCGGCACTTCGAGCAGGACTTCCGAGAGGTGAGAGGCCGGGGCTCGGGGGGCCTGCGGGTGGGCGCCCGGCACCGCGGCTGCGGAAGGCCGCTGACAGCGCGTGGTGAGAACTGGCTCGTCAGCCACGCGGAGCCTCGCGGGGCCGCGGGATTGGCTTGGACTACGTGAGCGATGAGTAAACCATGGCAGACGAAGGTCGTAGAAACTCTGTCCCGCCCCCTTCATCCTTCTCCATCACGGTTGTTTTAGCTGTTCTGGTTCCTTTGCCTTTCCGTGTAAATTTAAAATAATCTCGTCTACGGGACGAGATTTGCCTACGAGAAGATCCCACTGGGGCTGTGTCAGGAATTGCGTTGCACCCGTACCTCAGTCTGGGGAGGACCAGCACCTTTACTGTGCCCAGTCTCCGCTCAGAGAACGCGCACGTCGGTCCATTTATTTAGATTTTCTTAGATTTCTTTCACCAGTGCTGTGTGGTTTGCACGAGTTCAGTACGTGTTTTGTTTGATTTACGTGTACATATTCCGTTTCTTAAGCAATTGTAGATGGTGTTGTATTTTTAATTTCGGTGTCCATGTGCTCATTGCTATCTATGGAAGTACAGCTGGGTTTTTGTATATTTATCTCGTCTCCTGAAACCTTGCTGGACTCAATCTGGGAGTCGTTTGGTAGAGTTTCAGGGTTTCTCCACATAGACGATCAGGTCATGTGCAAAACAGAAATGGCTTGATTTCTTCCTGTTTGATCTGTATGTTTTTATTTGTTTATTTTTTAAATTGTTTGCCCCGTTGCCCGGAGAGAGCTTCCACCACTCACGTAACGGTAGTGAGGGCGGGCGTCCCTGCCCTGCTCCCAGTCTCACGGGGAAGGCGTTTCGCCGTCGTTACGCCTGTGACGTCGGCAGTGGGGTCGCTGTAGAGGCTCCTTCTCAAATCGAGGAAGTTTCCCTCTGGCACTGCTTCTGAGAGGGGTCCGGGCCCCCGCCCCGCCCCGCACGCCCCGTTTCTGCGGCATATCCCCCACTCCTTCTTCTCGGCCGTGGCTCTTCTCACTGCTCTCCCTGCCTGGTCTCTCACCCCCACTCCGTCGCAGGTCAAAGCCGCCTTGGACGTGTTGGCCCAGAAGATCGCGACCTTCACCGACGTGGGGAACAGCCTGGCGCATGTGGAGCACCTCCTGAAGGACCTCGCCAGCTTCGAGGAGACGTCCAGTGTAAGAAGGGACGTGGGCGGCAGGCGCGCGGCGGCCTGGGGACGCTGTGCTCAGTGTCACCGTCCCCGCAGAGGCCCCCCTCCCTGCCCTGAGCCCCGTGGGCAGGGGGAGGGGCGGCTCCCAGGCCCACT
>NW_020173937.1:760886-763604 GCF_003031525.2 Neophocaena asiaeorientalis asiaeorientalis | reverse complement strand
ACCCTCGCTGACCCCCGTCCCACCTCACTGACCCCCGTCCCAGCCCACTGACCCCCACGCCCACCCCTGCCGACCCCTGGCAGGAAATGGCGCCCCTTTGCCCCAAGAACCAGGCTGAGCTGGTCTCTGGCGGCTCCACAGGCGGTCACGCAGCGGGCCCGCACCCTGGCCCTGGAGGGTGAGCGGCTCATCGAGCTGAAGCACTACGCCGTGGACTCCATCCGCCCCAAGTGCCACGAGCTCCACCAGCTGTGTGACCAGTTTGCAGCTGACGTCGGGCGGAGGAGAGGGCTGCTGGGCAGGGCGCTGGATCTGCACGGCCTCCTCGAGGCGGTAGGCCCCCCATCCCGGCCCACACACCCCACGCCCCGCGGTCCTGCGGGGACGCTCCTGCCGTGGGCTGGGCCCCAGGCACCGGTGAAAAACGGCCCTTTCCTGTGGCCCAGAAGGTCCCGTCCCGACACGGAAGTGTTTATAGGACTTGCCTGCCACAACTGGCCGTTTCTTTAAGAAACCCGGAGGCTGACTGTCCAGCCAGTTCCCTGCACTTGGTCCTCAGTGTAGGTGCGTCCCGTCCTGGGCGATTCACTTGGTTTCAGGCCTGTGTCCCCCAGGGGAGCCCTCTGGACGTAGGGGCAGGACAGGGACGCTACGTCCTGCAGGTGGTCCCAAAGCACAGTGGTCAGCGGGCCACGGGAGACACCAGGACAGCTTCCAAGGTGCCTTGTCTCCCTGCAGTCCATGAAGTGGTGTGACGAGGGCATCTACCTGCTGGCCTCGCAGCCGGTGGACAAGTGCCAGGCCCAGGACGGCGCCGAGGCGGCCCTCCAGGAGGTCGAGAAGTTTCTGGAGACGCGTGCGGAAAACAAGATCCAGGAGCTCAGTAAAATCTACCAGGACTACGAACCCATCCTCACCCAAGACCTGCTGGTGAGGGGACAGCCTCTCACCTGTTCGACGACGGGTTACTCTGATGGTGCCCAGAGACACCGGGCGATCGGGGGGCGGAGAGCAGAGGGTGCCTTTCGGGCCGGACGTCGCTCCCGGGCCCCCCACGCCCCTACGGGGTCCCCGCCTGTGGGGAGGGCCCTTGCTCGGTGCCGACGGTGCGCCGAAACCGGACTCCTCACTCCGGCCGGCTGTCTGCGCCACCCCGCCGGCCGCTCGCCGGGCTCCAGGCCCGGGGCCCCTCCCCCCTTGGTGCCCCCACCTGCCAAGGGCAGCGCGGGGGCCACGCGCGTCACGGCAGCTCTCGGGAGGTGTCCTGATGAGCCCGTCACCCCCTCCCCTGCAGGAGCACGTGCAGAAGGTCTTCCGGAAGCAGGAGAGCGTGGAGGAGATGTTTCACCGGAGACAGGCGAGCCTCAAGAAGCTGGCTGCCAAGCAGACGCGGCCCGTGCAGCCGGTGGCCCCCCGGCCAGAGGCACCCGCGAAATCGCCCTGCCCCTCCCCGGGTACGGGCAGTCGCCCCTTCCCCTGGGCAAGGCCCTCCCTCCACCCAGCCCATTGCGTAAATAATAAAGTGTCATCGGCCCTCGGCCCGCTCGTTCCTTTGCTCGCATCCGTGCCACTCGCCGTTGCTGTGGCTGGACGGGGGCCGCCTGACTGTCGGGGCCTTTCCTGGGCTCATCCCACCCGTCTGTCCTTGGCGCCGTAGCTGGGATGGTCTTCCCCTCGCGCAGCTCGGCCCTCCACCCCGAAGCCTCCTGGTTCCCCAGTGCAGCGCTTCTGGAAGGCACAGCTGGATGCGAGGCCTTTCCTAAGGCCCCTCCCATCACCTCCTGTCGGCAGACGCGCTGCTCCAGCTGCCAGCACAGCTCCCGCTGCTTTTCTACAGCTGTGGCTGGTGTGGGCCGTCGGCGCTGAGAGCCCCTGAGCCCGGCGCGCGGGGCCCATTCGGAGGCCTCCAGGCGCCGAGTTCTCCCCCGTCACCTGGGAGCCGGGCCGCACTGGGCTCCCCACGCGCCCGGAGCCCCATTTCCTTGCTCTGTACCTGACTGTGCTTTCCCCACCCTGCTCTGGGCTGCTCGCTGCTTTTCCTCCAAAAGTTAAAAAGACACACACAAGAGCACACCGACGGCCCTGGATGAGCTTTTCACCTCCAGGCAGTAGGGTGCGAGGTCCCACTCCTGTCCACTTCTTTCCAACCCAGGCATCCGGAGAGGCTCCGAGATCCACAGTTCTGAGGGCAGCGTGCTCCGGAGGGGGCCCTACAGGAGAGCCAGGGTGAGTGCCCGTCCCCGCCGCCCGGTCCCCTCACTGCCCCCGGCACCCCCACCGCTCCTCCGTGCACACAGGCCGGCGCACCTGGGGGGCGTCCTCCGCTCCCGCCCCATCCTGCCTGCGGGGCCTCAGGCCGCCTCGACCAGCAGGAGGTTGGGTTATGGAAGCAGGGCGTCAGGCTGCACCTTCTCGTTTCTGAAAGCGCGATGTGGGCCGCTCCTTTCTCCCCAGAGTGAAGTGAGTGAGGGCCGGCAGGGCCGTGGCCGCTCCACCGGGGACGAGGAGAGCCTGGCCGTCCTGCGGAGGTGAGTAGCCTGCCTTTCCCCCAAGCAAGTCTGAGGACAAGCGTGATCCACCGGATCGCAGCCCCTGGGGAGGGTCTGTACGTAAAGGAGCCAGAGGCGGTGGGACCAGAGGCCCGTGTTGTCCCTCCCTGAGCCCAGGGCACCCGGCTAGTGGATGCAGCCCCAGGCCCCTCTCCCAGGGCCAGCCTCG
>NW_020173937.1:756365-760686 GCF_003031525.2 Neophocaena asiaeorientalis asiaeorientalis | reverse complement strand
CCGCCGGCCCTGTCTCCTCGGGACGGGCCCCTCCTGCCGCCCACGAGCCTTTCCGACCCTCCGCTCCGCGTACTGGTGCCGGGCGTCACTTCTCTTTCTTGGTCTCTCCCCCCCCCGCAACCCTGCGGAGGCTCTGCTCGCCCCACACCCGCCCTGGGCGCCCCGCATGCTCCAGCCCCACCCAGATGCCGGGAGAGTGTCTGTCCCTGCACGGACGCACTGCTGGGCTCCGAACTCTGGGCTGGGCAGGAAGGCACTGCCCACGTGCTTCCCGGGCTGGCGGTCGCTCTCCCGCAGGGTCCCTGCCTGCCAGCCGAGCTGGATTGTCCATAGCTCCACGAAGGCAGCCTGCACTCGGCGCCCTCCTGCGCCCACTCTGAAACCCTGCTCAGACCCCACACTGCCCGGCCTCCCACGGGGACGTCCTCCCCGCCAAGCTCACGCTGCCCTCCCGCCCGCAGTGGAGAGGGAACCCGAGCCTTCCTCTCCCGCGACCCGTACCACCCTGTGCGGAGCACAGACACTTTGAACGGCGCTGGGGCCCGCTGACGTGCTGGCTGCTGCCTGCTCCACGATGCCCACCCTTGGCTCCGTTTTCTGTGTGTGAAAACAGGAAGCTTGGTCATAGGCAGTTAGAAGGTGGTCCTGGTCCGTAAGGCGAGGTCTGAGTGGCCGGTTTGCAAGCCAGGCCCTCCTGGGAGCCCTAACCTGACGGCACTTAGACGATCCCCAGAGGGTCGCTGCAGAGCCGCTGCATGCGGGCGGCCGGCGGGGCCTCGGGCACTTGGAGCCCAGGGCTCCTCGGGAGACGGTTGGGAAGCTGCTCCTGCATGAAAGCCGGCACCCATCCACAGGCACGTGATGAACGAGCTTCTGGACACAGAGCGGGTCTACGTGGAGGAGCTGCTGTGCATTCTGGAGGTGAGGGCGCCGGCGCCGCCACGCCGTGTGGTCTCGTGGCCACGACACAGCTCTGCCGAGACAGCCCAGGGCTGGAGGCCACTTACCTGTCTGTCCGCGGGACAGGGGCGCTGGTTGCAGGTGCACTTGCACTGGGCCGTGTGTGCGGCAAGAGAGGGCAGCCGTGCCTGACCCTCCCTGGGTGGGGGCAGTTGCCCGGGGGCAGCAGAAGGGCTTCTGGGTGCGGGACTGTTCTATCGTGGGGCGTGGGCAGTGGTCACAGGGGTGCGGACACAGAGATAACCCATCAAAACGCACCCACAGGACTTGTCCTCTTCATGGAAGGTGTACCTGAATTTAAAAAGGTTAAAAGGGAGTAGGATGGAACCACCCCCCAAAAAAAATAATTGTTGCTGCTTCTAATTCACTCGTATTTCTGGTGCTGGTCCGGAGAATCACCTTAGATGGTCAGTGAATGAATTTGAGGTGGATTCGATTTCTAAAGCCTGAGACAGTGTCACTTCCCCGCTTGTGGCGGCCACGGGGAGACCAGGCTTATGCGGGGCTGATGGGCCCGGGCTCCCCCGCTGACCACTCCCCGCTCCTCAGGGCTACGCTGCTGAGATGGACAACCCTTTAATGACACATCTCATCTCGACGGGACTTCAAAACAAGAAGGATGTTCTGTTTGGAAACATGGAAGAAATTTACCACTTTCATAACAGGTCAGGCCCTCCCTCGGGTCGTCCACGGGCCTCGGGTTATGCTTTGCTGGGGGAGAAGATTCCTCCCTCCCTCTCAAGAGGGATAAGCGGACGGGCAGCGGGTTCGGTAGGGCGTGCCCAGGGTAGCTCCCTCGGAGGCGGTGAGTTACAAGGGGCCGCCCACAGAGGGAGGAAGCGGGAGCTGGCCCCCCAGGTGTGCGCACTCGGCCCTTCTTGGCGAGGCCCCTTGCCCAGCCCGTCTCGAAAGGACGGCAACACCACAAGTTCCTTCCTGCCCGCCCTCCCCTCGTGGGAGCGCCCGTGGCCTCTCTGTGGCTGTGGGGAAAGGGTGCGTGGTCCTCCTGGGCCCGCTCACCCTCAGCAGTCTCGGGGGCTCTCGGGAAAGATCCGCGGTGGGCAGACGTCTAGCAGAGGGAAGCAGATGGGCAGCACAAGCCCGTGGTCCTGAGGAAAGGCCGCTGTGCACGAGCCCCTCCCGTGCTGCCCGGCCCTCCCCTCCGCTGGACTCCAGGAGACACTGGGGCTTCTGTCTGACCACTTACTTTCGCCCTCTGTCCTCAGCCTCTGTCACCTGCCGCTTATAAAGGAGGTGGCGGGTCTCACCTGAGCTGCAGCCGGAGCCTTGCCTTGGGGATTAGAGTGAGCAGGTGGCCTGGTCCCCCTGGTCCCTCAGCATCCCGGCCCCGGCCTAGGGTCTCGGCCCATCCTCGGTGCTGGGGCCCTGGAGGGATTTACCCAGGCGACAGATGCGAGTCAGGAACCTAGAGGAAAACTCAGCCCACAGGCTCAGGGGCAGTGCTTCGTGGAGGAGGGTCCCGGGGGCAGAGCCAAGATCCCTTACGTCTGCAGAAAACCCGCGGAGCACACGGGCTGTGAGGGCCTCGAGGTGCTCCCGTCTGCGGCTGTGGACTCTTCATCCATGTTGTGCTGATGGAGCATTTCCCAACTTCTGTGTGAGCGCAACACCACGGGGCCACGGCTGCATGAACCTGAGAGTCTGGTGCAGTCGGGACCCCAGGAGGGACAGGCGTGGCTTCAGGCCCCCAAATCAGGTGGCGCGTCCTTGCTCCCACAGCCTCCGCGGCTGTCCAGAGTCAGGATGAGTGCTGTCCAGAAAATGACGTCTGATGGTTTGTGACGGATGCCGTCTTGTGCTGGTGTTGTTCATGTGATCTATTGCAAACTTTCTTTGTCTAGAATATTCCTGAGGGAGCTGGAGAACTACATAGACTGCCCAGAGCTGGTTGGAAGGTGCTTTCTAGAAAGGGTAGGTGTGGCTTTAAATTCTGTCACAGTCTCCATCTAACCAACCGAAATCACAAGTACAAATGTTTCCAGTTTGGCTGAGATGCTTTGTGGTAGGGCCAGAAGAATACAGTTTTGTCTGAAGCCAAATTAGTCCAAAAAAAAGAGAGACTATAAAGCATCAGCTTTGAGAGACGCCAGGATTATACAGCGTCTAAGTTTGGATTTGCAAGCGTACGGGTAGCTGACGCTCCTTCCTGCTGGGGTTGGTTTCGTGCTGGCCTTGCCGATCAGGACTCCCGCGCTCACCAGCTGACCCTGCACGGTCACTCGTGCTCTGAAGTTGTAGACGCGCTCTCCTTCCGGCGGGACGATCGCTAGTGTGGGGGTTTGTGGCGAGGCTCTGGGAGCGGGAGGGGATGCGGGATGCGGGCTGCGGGCTGCGGGATGCTGTCTCCCCCCACCCTGCTGTATGGACTCAGCAGCAGGGGGCGCACTTCCTTCCTCCCAGTAGTGAAAAGGTCGCCTTCACAACGTAAGCCAGAGGCCGAGGCTCCTTGTCAGGGATTGGCATCGAGGGGCAGAGGGAGAAAAGAAGGGGCGATGTTTGTGCCCCGCTCGGCCTGGCCCTGGGGGGCGCCTCCCTGTGCTCTCTGAGAATCGGGGCTGGGGGAGCATCGCGCGTGGCTCGGGGGGTGTCGGCAGCATTCGCACCTCCTGGGGACCCGCGAGCGGTGCAGGCTCTCGGGCCGCCCCTGGCCTGCGGAACCCGGAGCTCGGGTGGAGGCGGCGGCCACTGTTTTATCCAGCCCGCTGGCCATCTCATGCGCACGCAAGCTGTGTAGCTGAGCCCTGGCGAGTCTTTCTTTACAGAGTCGGTGCTGGTCCTGCGTTTCTTTTCAGTCTGTTATCTCTGAGGCCAAAGCCAGCCGTATGGACCTAATCTTTTATAAAAGAAGTACCCGGACTAGGGCAGCCCTGAGAACTGAACTTCTGGGGGGCTGTTACCTGGCTGCCCGCCAGTGACAGCCGTGGCGTCTGAGATGGAGGGGTGACCCGGATTTGGGGGGAGGCCAGGCTGGTCCCGGAGGTGCCGTGCGTCCTTGTGCGGAGGGGCGTGACTCAGCGGCGGGGTCAGCCCACCTCCGGGCACTGAGGTCCCCGTGAGCGCAGAGGCGCCCTGCAACTCGGACCCTGTCCCGCTGCAGATGGAGCAGTTCCAGGTCTACGAGAAGTACTGCCAGAACAAGCCGCGCTCCGAGAGCCTGTGGAGACAGTGCTCTGACTGCCCGTTCTTCCAGGTGTGTCTCCTGGCTCCCTTGAGCGGGGACGTTCCTTTACTGCTTGACTCTCAGACGAGGGAGAGCGGCAGCCGTCTAAGGCAGAGGTTCTGGTGGTTGCAGGAATGCCAGAAGAAGCTGGACCACAAGCTGAGCCTCGACTCCTACCTG
>NW_020173937.1:749695-756323 GCF_003031525.2 Neophocaena asiaeorientalis asiaeorientalis | reverse complement strand
GACCCGTCCCTGAACCCCGTGGTCTCTGCACCTTCTTCCCACCTCTGCGAGGCCCTGGCTCTTCACACGCCTTTGTGGAGGGCCTGTTGTGCGCTGCCCGTTGTCGGGCGTCAGGAACACAGGGGGCGACAGGCGGGCAGACCCTGCCCCACAGGGCACATGCGAGGCTGCCTGTGTCCTGCTGTCTTGGGGGCCCAGCAGAGCAGATCCCCAAGACCTGAGAATGGGTGTGAAGAGCTGTAACAGATGTTCGTTCGGGGGTCAGATCTGGACGGAAGGAGTAATGGCTTAGAGGTGGGGAGACGGGAGCTGCAGCAGGGGTGGGGCTGGGTGCTCGCCCAGGCCAGGCACTGCGAGGGGCCTGCCCTTGCCCAGCTCGGGGACAAGCCCGATCTGCAGCTGCGAGGGCTGGGGTGTAGGCCCGCAGCGGCCGGGAAGGTGGCTTCCTGAGGCGCTCTGGGGCCAGCGGCTCGGGCAGGCCCCCCGGCGGGGGGAGGGCGTGAGTGTCTGAGTGCGTGTGGGGCGTTGTCCCCACTGGCGGCGACTGCACAGGGAGCCACACACGGGTCCCGAAGGTCGGTGCCCGGGGCTGCCCAGGGCCTTCAGCTGTGGGGCAGGGCACGGGCATCGCAGCCGCTCTCGGTGGAGCGGCGGGGTTCAGTGTCCAGACGGGCGTGGAACCTCCCCCAGGAGATGCTGAAATACAGCAAGAGCTGCGAGGGGGCCGAGGACCTGCAGGAGGCCCTGAGCTCCATCCTGGGCATCCTCAAGGCGGTGAACGACTCCATGCACCTGATCGCCATCACGGGCTATGAGGTGAGGCCCCGACCCTGTCCTGCAGGGGGAGCCCACGAGCCGGCGGCGGGGCCTTAGGCCGTCCCGTTGCCAGCGTGGGTCGTACACGCGCACCCCCCAGAACGCCGTCAGACCCGGTTCTGGCTGGGCCGCGGCCGCCCTGCACGCGGCTCACCAGCCTGTGCGGAAGCCAGGGCGCTTCACCCCGTGGCTGCACCTCAGCGCAGAGGCGGCTCCGAAAACACTTCCCTCCCGGTCTTTCCCTGAACCCGTTTTGTTCTCGGTGACGCGGCGTGTGGGCGCGACCGTGAGACCCCGCCTCCTGGCCCTCTGCACCCGCGCCAGGCCGCGCACGGTTCCTGTCGTCTCTGTAAATCCCCTCAGCACGCGCCTCTGTTTTTTCATTAATAGACTTTCTTTCTGGAGCAGTAGCGGGTTCACAGCAAAACTGAGTATGTCGCCCAGAGTCCACGGCCCACGGCAGGGTCACTCTGGGGGTTTGGACAAACCGATGACCTGTGTCCCGCACGGTAGCGTCACACAGAGCAGCCCACTGCCCTAGACACCCCTGGGCTCCCCTGTTCATCCCCGCAGACCCCCTGCGACCCCCGACCTTTCCAGCACACCACAGACTTGCCTCTCCCGGGTGTCGGGCCGTTGGACCCCGCGGGGTGCAGCCCGGCCTCCCAGATGGGCTCCTCGGCCGCACCCGCTCTGGGCGCTAACTGCACCCCACGCCGCTGCCTTTAGGGGAACCTGAGCGACTTGGGGAAGCTGCTGATGCAGGGCTCCTTCAGCGTCTGGACGGACCACAAGAAGGGCCACACCAAGGTGAAGGACCTGGCCAGGTTCAAGCCCATGCAGCGCCACCTGTTCCTGCACGAGAAGGCCGTGCTCTTCTGTAAGAAGCGGGAGGAGAACGGCGAGGGCTACGAGAAGGCCCCGTCCTACAGCTTCAAGCAGTCCCTGAACGTGAGTGTGGCTGCCCCGAGGAGACCCCGGGGCCCCCACTGGGCTGCGACGCCCGCCTTCTGGAGCGGGGGGTGCCCTCGCCCGGATGCCCACCGCCCGCCCCGCCCTCACAGATGACGGCCGTCGGCATAACGGAGAACGTGAAAGGGGATGCGAAGAAGTTCGAGATCTGGTACAACGCCAGAGAGGAGGTGTACATCGTACAGGTAGGCCCCGCGCTCTCGGGCCAGGCTTCGGGCTCTGCCCAGCTCCGTAAGGACCGCCGGTGAGCGTCTTCTGCTGAGAGCTGCTGTCTAGAATCTTCGGAAAGCTCTATTTCCTGGAGGCCAGGGCCCCGCCATTCGTGTGGGGCTGCCCTGGGCCGTCAGTAACTAAGCCGAGCCCGGGACAAGGTACAGGGACTCTGCGGGGCAGGGGTGCCCCAGGTGCCCTGCCAGGAAATGGGCTCCTGGTCCCGGGACGGCGCGGGGGCCCGGCCCGCCTGGGCCAGGCGTCCTCGCTGCCGCGCACGACCAGGCGCCTGCAGGGAGCGTGTCCTCCTCGCTCGCCGGCGATGGCGGGAGGTGGTGGAGTGTAAGTTCGCCCATGAGCCCGGGAGAGACCCCAGCCCGAGAGGGCGATCCGGCACTGGGAGGTGCCTCGCCGGTTGCCCTTGACCGTTCTGACGCCCTTGGCGGTCTGGGCCTGGGGGCCCTGGGGGGTGCCGCACCACCGCAGCGTGGAGGCCCCGGTGGCCTGCACTCTTCACAGCTCACAACACCCAGGCTAGCGTGGCCGGCCGAGGGCCCCACGGAGCTACAGCGGGAGCGGCCAGGGGCTCGGCCGGCGCCCTGGCTTTGCGCAAGCCCAGGGTCCTCAGGGCCCAGCCGCCCGCCTGCACTGCCCTCGGGCCCTGGGCGGAGTGGAGGTGGGGCAGCAGCCCGGCCGCGCTGGTCCAGCTTCTGGTCCACTTGCGGGATGTCAGACGCCCGTCGTCCTTGTCAGCTAGGGAGACATCAGGGCCGCATCCCAGAGAAACACACTCTCGGGGCAGGCCACGTTGCAGGGGCTCCCACTGAGTCAGAGTCAGAGACCGTGCAGGGTGCTGGCGTGGGGTCCGTGCACCGGCGCCCGCGGGGCGCACCCTCGTCCGAGGGGGTGCCATCCCGCATCCCGAGTGTGGTGCCGTCAGCCCCGATTCTGAGGGTCCCGGGCGCCTGCAGAGTGAGACACTGACGCGCGTCCCTCGAGAACACACGCACTCACCTTCTGGTCTGCTTTGGGGGCACAGGCACCAACTCCTGAAATCAAGGCCGCCTGGGTGAGCGAGATCCGGAAGGTGCTGACGAGCCAGCTGCAGGCGTGCAGAGGTGAGGGCACAGCCTCGGGGCTGTCCCCCGGGGGCCCGTTTATGTTCCGCAAAGCCTCCTCGGGCACCTTAGCCGTCGGAGGCACCGCGTGTAGCACCTGGAGGGAAGGTGCTGGATTCGCGTTCCTGAGCCACGCTGGGCTCTTGTCCCCGCAGAGGCCAGCCAGCACCGAGCCCTGGAGCAGTCCCACAGCCTGCCCCTGCCCGCGCCCGCCGGCACCAGGTGAGGCCCGGCCACGCGTCAGGGGTGTCACCAGTGGGAGCCAGCCCGTGCCGCCGGGTCTCCGCGGCCCTGTCACCAAGCCTCCTGGTCATCGGGGTCGCTCTGGAGAGCGTCCCTGGGGTCACATGCTGGGTCCGTCCCAGCAGGTCAGCGTCAAGGCGTGTGCCTCTAGCCCCAGCCCCAGCCAAAGGCCCGTCCGCAGCATCTCTGACCGTTTTCCATCCGGGCAGTATTTCCCATCACGATCAGTGCGTGGTGGGCGGCTGTTCCAGAGAGCAGTCCAGCACCAGCATTTCAGTGACGGTAGCGTCTCAGGTGGCCAGGGACCCCGGGGCACGGGAGGCTCAGAGCCGAGCCCGAGGCCCATGGCTCGCAGACAGACGCAGGGTCACATGTCACGCTGGCCTCACCGTACCTTTTCTGCCCTTATTTTTCCTTTGTTATTTTATTCATTCACTTACTTCTTTACTGTTTCTTACGTAAGCCACGTCTAATTATTCATGGTTGAAATAACAATGATGCTTTAATAATGATGAATGGTCTAAATAAATAAACCACAGAGCAATAGCTTTAAAGGAGAAAGGGCCCCCCCAGGGGAAAGAAAACAACAACAAAACCGCCTCCTACTTAATAGTCAGGGAGGTGGGTTTTGTTCTCACTTGGCTCCGCCCAGAGTCTGGACATGAGTGGCCATGGCCGTGGCCCTGCGGCGGGAGACACGCAGCCTGAAGGCCTGGGTAGAAGCTCAGGGAGGTCTCCACCCTCCTCCTCACAGACCTTTGAACGCTAACCAGGCAACAACATTCTTTTTCTTTTTCCACGTGTCTGATGTCATTAGTCCCTCTAAAGGGAACACAAAAGACGTCAGAAAGTTGGAAGAAAGAAAAACGGACCCGCTGAACCTGGAGGGATACGTGGGCCCCGCGCCACTGCCGAGGCCCCCCGAGAAGGACAGAGGTGAGTGTTGGGGCCAAGCCCGGAAGTGCCGGGAGCTGCATCGGGGGTCCGTGGCGGGCGTGTCAGGGCCTCACAGCCCCCGGTGGGCGCAGGGAAGGTTCACGGAGAGCGCGGGGCTCGGCCGCCTGCACAGAGCACAGGGGCCCGGGCAGGGGGCCCGGGCGTGACCGCCTGCCCTCTGGGGCCGGCCGGCGCCCTCTGCACTGCCCTCTCTTCCCCGCAGATGACGCGGTCACTAGCTCTACTTCAGAAAGCTCTGCGCTTTCCAAAAAGCGCTTCACCCTGCAGAGCTTTGCTGCCCTCAAAGGTCAGAAAGGTAAAGGTGCCCGGCCCCGGCCGGCGGCGGGCTTCTGGGCGGGTCGCGCCCATGGCTGTCTGTCATCCATCCGTGCCGTGCTCATCCGTGGGGACGATCTCGGGAGGGGCATCTGCCTCTCGCGTGGGTCACCAGGCACGCGTCTGCCGCTGAGTCGCTCTCTTTCCCTGACGCTGGCGGGTCTGTCATTCATGCAGCCAGGGCTCTGTTTTCAGGGCCTTTTCTTTGCAGAGGTGGAGGTGAGCTCTTCTGACAGAGGCCCGCCTGCCAGGAGCTGGGACTGTCCTTTGCTTTTCTGGTCCAGCTCCTCCCTTTCCCGCCTTTTCCCGTGGGGTCCCCCCTGCCAGAGTGCGAGGCATCCACTTCCCTCTGGGCGTTTCTAGTGCACAGGCGGGTTCAGAACACCCGATGGAGGTCTCTAAAAGCTTGCCTGGGCTCCTGGGCAGTGAATATATGGGGGAAATGCACCCAGACAGCACATGAGGCCAGCCCTGAGGTTCCAGGCGGGTCGTTAGAGGACTCCCTTCCCGATTCTGAAAGCCCGTCTTGTCTAGAGGTCTTTTCATTGGTCCAAAAAATTGGAGGGTTTTTTCCTTTTTTTCCCAATTTATAAAGTACTTTTAAGTTGACCTCAAACAAACTAACAAACAGAAAGACGGACAAATCCCGGTCCTTATACCTTGCTGGGTTTGGCGAGCATGCGTACTGGGCATGCTTCACGTGGAGCTCAGAAAACAAACCAAGGGGCCGCTTACCTAAAGCTACGATGCCGACGCAGGGCCATCACCCGCCCGTCTCACCCTCCTGCTCTCCGGGCCTCCCCTGGACCTCTGGGTCCCTCCGCCAGCTGAGCCGTGTTCCCGAGAAGCTGCTTTTTGAGTCACTGGAAAGCAGCCTGTTGCCACCGTGTGTGTCTCCCCCCAGCATGAGCTCGCCGCGTCTCCTGCCCCCTTGGCGCTCCGCTCGCTCCTCACTCCGTCTCTCCCATTCTGTCTCTGCTCTTCCTCCTTTTGCAGCCTCTCCTACCAGTCCCGACAAAAAAGCTAAGCGACACCAAGTAAAGAGCGACCCAACGCCTTTTGGTTTACGAGGTAGAGTGGCTCCGCCTCCTGGACTAGCCTGGCGCCATTTCCCCATCTGGTTAGGGACCCTGTCTCGCCATCTGAGCTGCCCAGTGAAATAGGTCCCTCCCAGCCAGGAGCACATTCACTGTTTTGTTCAAAGCCTGACGCTCCAGCCACAGGTACCGTGGTGACGTCACGCTTCTCTGTCCAAGGCCTCAGGCCAGGTGTGCCCAGAATGCGCAGAGCTGCCCACAGGCCACCAGGTGGCAGCTGCTGACACCTGGCTGGTGCCTGGGCTGGGCTGGGCTCTCTTACTCAGTGGCTGCGGGGCTCCACGTCCCAGGCCCATCCTTCCTCACCGTTTGTCCCCATGCTTCTGGGGACGCAGACAGATGGGGTGAGGTTCCGTATTGGAACTCGGGCCTTTGTCTCTCTTGCTCTCATATTCTGAGGGTAGAGCTCCCCCCCAGGGAAACCCAAAGCCCCCCATCTCCACCCGGCCCAGGTTGAGGGTCTAAGGCTCGCAGACAGGATTTCATTCTGTGAGCTATCCCGCGCTTCCCAGACCACGTGATGGTGCTGCTGGGCCAGGTCCCGGCACAGCCCCCTCGGGCCTCAGTCCACAGGCCGCGCTGCAGGGACCCAGGGCTCTTCCCTGGGCGGCTGGAGAGCCCAGAGACCCACCCCTACCCCAGCCCGCACCCAGCCCTGCAGACGGAGCCCCAGGCACTTGGGAGTAGAATCACCTCCCCACCACGGTCTCCGGGGAGGGGCTGGTCTTGGCCATTTGTGTTCCTGCTTAAGGCCCAGAGGTGCCCGAGGCATCTCCCTGCTTTGCTGACTCTCCTTGTGTGGGAGGCTGCAGTCTACTCCCTTTGAGCCCTGTGTGTCACCTCTGCGAGCTCCTCTGCTCACCTGTGAGACAGGTGAGGTGACCTCATGTCCTGGTAGAT
>NW_020173937.1:744370-749553 GCF_003031525.2 Neophocaena asiaeorientalis asiaeorientalis | reverse complement strand
CCCCTCCTTCCCCCATCCATCGGAATCACTTCAGTCCACAGCAGGTGACAGCGAGCTGCAGGCCGTCCTGGCTGGCACTCTTGAAAATGCCCAGTGCTTGCTTCCTGGAGTTGCATCAGCCCCTTGTTTTTTCAATATCAGTGTCAGCGACTCTTACTGGAACGAGAGGTGACGTGTTCACGGTTCCTTGGCCTGACGTCCTCCTCGAGCCCCAGCACCCTGCGTGGGTTAGGAGCGGGCCACGGGGCTCAGTATGTCATGCTTATTCCCGTGGCACTGTGTTGACACAGGGTCCGTCCCACTTTTAACAGAAGGTCACTCAGAGGCCCCGGGCGGCCGGCTGGGACCAAAGGGCAGAGCCGTCTGTCCACGCAGCTCTAAAGTGAGGGTTTACACACCTCGTTGCCAGGGGCTGCCCCTCTGCCCAGGGAGCAGCGTCGTCCTTCTGCCTCCGCTGTCCCCCTTCGGACGCATGCTTCCATTTGGCTGGGAGCCCTGTGTCTATCGGTGCTGGGCTGGAGGGGTGGACATTTGTGGCCAGCTGCCCGGCGCTGGGGCCCCTGGTGACCCCCACCCGGCGTCCGTCTGAGCTTCCCGCCCTGGGCGGCTACGGACGTGCCGAAGCAGGTGGCGAGCGTGGTTAATGGCTGGCAACCCACAGTCCCCACTTCCCGCTTCCTGCATGGACGCCAGCCGCCGGGGGCCAAGGGTCGTGCTCGCCACCCCTGCCCGGCTGGAGAGGCAGGACCAGAGGGTCTCTGGGCGCCGGGCCTGGCCTGGAGCAGGGGCTCAGTGCTCTGCGGGCTGGGGGGGATCTCTGGGTCCCAGCTCCCTTTTCTGTGAAGACAGAGGCAGCTCCCTGACACCGCTTTAACACAAGCTTGTCACTGCCAGCCTTCAAAGTGTCGGCCTTGGGACAGCTGCCCCTCTGTCTGCACCCTGACTGCAAGGGGTGGGGGGACATGCAGGCATGCACTCTGCCCTTGCCCACGTGGTTCCCTCACTCCCTCTCTCCCAGGAGAAGGTGTGCTTCGGCCACACCGGATGGAACTGGGAACTGGTTCTGGATCCGCTCCCCTCTTGTCGAAACGCCACTTCACACGGAGCGGCGGCTGGGGTCCAGAGCCACAAGCGTGTGGCTTCGGCCTCCCGCTTCGCTCGTGGCACTTGCTGTATTTCTCCACAACGCACCTGCGCTCTCCCCCAATGGGAAATGCAGCGGCTACTCTTTGGGGACACAGGGCAGTAGAAGGAATGTTTACGTAGTTTATAACACCCGGAGGAAGCTTCTTCCCTGCCCGTGACCCGCACAGGGTGGCCCCCTCCCTGGCCTGGGCGCTCCTAGCACCCAGCATCGTGAAGAACTGTTCTCCCGGCCGGCCGATGGGTGTTGAGAGTTGCAGGTGTTGATTAAAAATGCCTTTCCCTCGTTTGCCTCGGCGCGGGTGGAGGCTGGGGTTCGTTTCCGGCTGAGGAAGCAGGTGCTGTGGCCCAGGCCCCCTGGGCAGCTTGCACAGTTGAAGCGGAAACCTGCGGGTGTCCGGCCCGCCTTTACGCACCGCCGGGAAGGGCAGGCTCCCCCAGCCGATACGTGTGGGTGGCGGGGACGTGCATAGGCCGCCCTCGACCTTGAGGGGGTCCTCACTGGGGCCTGGTCCTCTCTAGGTTGGAGCAAAACGTCTAACCCGCCAGAGGCTCCTGAGGACAACGACGGCTGGTCCAGTGCCGAGGAGCCGGTCAACTCCTCGGACGCAGAGGAGGAAGGGAGAGCAGGCCTCAGGAAGCTGGTAACCTTGGCTCCCACCTCATCCGCGGCACTGCTGGTCCCAGGGGCAGGGAGCCAGCAGTGCAGCTCAGGGGGCCGTGCCTCCTAGGGCTTAGGGAGGGACCTTCAGGTGCCAGGGCCCCATGGCTGCGTGCCCGCCCTCCTGTAGTTCTCACCAGACCACCTCACGGCGGACAGCGCACACCTCTGACCTGCCCCTCAGAGGAGCTTTCTTAAAGCTGCGTGTGTACCGCCATCTGTTTCAGAGAATCGCACTGTCTGAGGTACGGATTTGCTTCCTAAACAAAGTCCCGTTTTAGCGCGAGCAGCAGAGGAAACTATTCACATGTTAAGTCATCAGAGTCAGGACGGCAGCAACAGTTACTTGCTGCCCGCTCGGTGCTGCCCTGGTCCACACCTGGTTTATCGCAGCGAGCAAAGCACCCCAGAGCTGGAGGGGTAGACACAGGTAACTGGAGGAGAGCGCAGGGAGAGTCTCGGGTGGCCAGGGCAGCCTTTCCCGAGGAGGCCTGAGGGTGAGAAGAGCCGGCCAGGGCGTTGCGGGGCCAGTGGGGGAGCCTAGGCGGGCGGGCGGGGAGGCGGGCGGGCAGACCTGCTGGCAGGCAGACCTGCTGGCGGCATTCCGCTCGCGGTGCAGCAGGAGGGTGCCAGGTGCTGCGCAGGGTGTCCAGAGGGTGCAGCTGCTCCCGTGAGGGTAACGGACATTGGCCTGGCTTTCCCTGCTCCCAAGCCTGGTGGCGCGTGACCCCTGCACAGTTCAGGGGCTCCCAGTCATGTGTCTCGCTGCTCGTGAGGCCTCAGCCCCACAATCCAGCAGAATGGCCTCCCCTTCTCAGAGTCCGCGTCGCGCAGCAGCTCCGTCCACAGGTGTGCTGAGCACCTGCTGTGTCAGGCACTGAAGGCAAACAGGGGACAAGGTGGACAAGGATGCCCCCTCTCCTGGGGTGAAAGACTAGTAAAAGGCAGAGCGTGTGCCCTGAGAGCAGAGGCGTGACCCCGGAAGAGGCAACAGCAGGTGCAAAGGCCCTGCGACCGCAGGAGCCGGGTGTGGTGTGAGCACTGGGGCGCAGCCAAGGGCACCGCACAGGCTGGTCAGGTTTAGTGGTCGCCACGTGAGACCGAGCGTCTCCCTGGACGAGGAGACCTTCCCAATGTAAGGCCGTAGTCCCACCGGAAGCTCTGTGAACGGCAAGGCTCTCGTCCTTCCCGGGACGCTGGACGCTGGGCACCAGCAGCTGCGTGCCACGTGTGCCATGCGCCCTGCCGTCCCCTCCCCAGGTCCCCGGGAAGTACACCGTCACGGGGCTGGACGAGAAGGGGGGCCCCGACGCGCTGGTCCTGAGGAGCGGGGACGAGGTGGAGCTGGTGCAGGAGGGCGACGAGGGCCTCTGGTAAGACCGCCCGCGCGCCCCCGCGCAGCCCGCGCGCGCTGCCGCACCCTGACCGCGCCCTTTGCAGGTTCGTGCGGAACGTGAGCTCCGGCGGCGAGGGCTGGCTGCCAGCCCGCAACCTGTCCGCGCTCCTCGGCCAGCGCGGCGCCCCCGGTTGCCTGAGCAGCCCAGGTACGGGCCGCCGAGCTGCCCAGGCACTGCGGCGAAGGCGGGGCCGGGGGCGGGGCCGGGGCGGGGCCAGGACGCGCGGCAGCCGCTCGCCTGCTTGTCCGCAGAGTCCAGCGCGGGGTCCGCCCTGCTGAGCGCCTCGTCCAGCTGCAGCGAGACCTGCGCGGCCGCCCTCGCGGACCTGCAGGGGTAGCGCCGCGGCCACCCCGCCTGCGGCCCTGGGAGCTGGCCTCTGCTCGGGCCGGCGCGGCGTGGGGAGGAGCCGGCGCCCACAGAACCGCCCACGGAACCCCGGCGCCGCCGCGGCCCCAGACGAAGGTTCGGGAAGAGTCCGCCCTGCGGCCTCGGCGCCGGGACCGCGCGCGCGCGCCCCAGGGCGCAGGAAGAGCGCGGCACCGCGGCTTCCTCGGGGAGTCGGACGGACGGGGCTGCAGACGACAGGCCTCCGGTGCAGAAGGGCTCCCGGGGACTCCCCTTCGGCCTCGGCCGCAGCCGTTCCCCTTTGGTTTCTGACGTTTCTGGTCCGGTGCTTTCTGCAGGAACACGCGTTCTGTGGAGCTGCTTCCAAAAGAAGTGACCGATTCACTGACCCAGCGGCTTGGTGCGGGGGCAGGAGGCTAGTTTGTCTTATACACATTTTTTTTTTAAAGCAAGGATTAATTCTACGGCCATCTTTTTGGTGATACTTTGGCCTCTGATCTTTACCAAGAATCACTGTGTTTACGTGAAATGACAATTTCATACTGTATTTGATATAAAACTATTTTTTGTTACTGGGGTTTACATGGCGCTGAATGATTTGGGGGACACGCTCTCGTGGAAACAGCCCACCGGGTCACAGGTGAGTGGAAGGACACCCCTCGGTAGAATCAGGCAGCGTTTCTACAAACACAGGCAGTTAGAAACCAAGGAAATTCCTTCACCTGTGTAGGTTAATTTTCAAAGGAAAATGTGAACTATAAAGTATTAACCTTCTTTTCTACAGAAAAAACACGGGGGACTCGATTTTTTAACACTTCACTGAATTAGGGTATTTTTATTGTTTTTAAAGACTGTGTAAAGATGCAGTTTTTGCAGGTGTCACCTGAACCGATGCTGTCACAGGAGCCCAGGGAAAACCTGAGCTCCCGCCCCGCGCCCCCCCACCCCACCCCGGCCTGGCATGTCCTGTGTGGAGCTGTCCTGAGCACAGCAGAGTTTATCTTATTCAAATCAAGGCAGAACTGGAAAGAAAACTCTTCTGTTTTACTGTGTTTTGTGTTTCAGAAACAAATTCTGTTCCTTGGAAACGCTTCTTTCCGGGTCTGATTGCGGCAGATATTTTTATATGTGTGTATATATGTCGATGTGTGTACATACGTCCCCACTGTGAGGGGTGTATTTATAGCCTCCAAGCTGCTGGTGATGTGTCGCTCAACAGCCCCCCGAGCCCCAGGCCCCTGCAGCCCAGCCCACGGGCTCCCCGTCCTTGTGCAGGGCCAGGCCTCTCTGGAGTGTGTGGTGGACGGCGTACAAGCTCGGCAGCTTTTCTCCTGGTGTATAAGTTATTTGCAAAATGATGCTTCACATAATTTACTGAATAGATTGACTGTTCAGGCACCGTTCCTGCCATTCCCAGCCTGGGATTGGCCACCATTTTTGTGATCTCTTCCTCATAAAAGCACTTTAAAACCTCATGTTGCAGTCACGGTTCCTTTTTTTTTTTTAACTGCTGATGTAAGTGAAATTTAAAAATCCGAGTTCTTTATTGTATGGCTGGTGTTTGAATAAACATCAGCACCTCTTGCTGTCGGCCGTCCTCTGTAAAGGCACAGGATCTGGAACTGGGTGGCCCTCAC
>NW_020173937.1:741957-744351 GCF_003031525.2 Neophocaena asiaeorientalis asiaeorientalis | reverse complement strand
GGCCCAGGGCGAGTGGGGCCTCCTGACCCCTGAGCCCCCTCCCCTCCCCCTCTGTCAGGGCTTCTCCTGCAGGAATAAGATAGGGTGAACTCTGTACCTGTGCTCGGCCATCTGGGAGAAATAGCACAAGTGTCAGTGGGCGTAGTGGCTCCTCGAAGCCAGGTCCCCACTGGCCTGCAGCGTCCCCTCCACCTCTGCGGGGACCCCGTCACCCTGGACCTGAGGGCCTCTGTCCTTCGCATTGCCCCAATTCACGCTGATGCCCTGTGCCAGGCAGGTCATTTGTCTGCGGAAACCTGGTTCAGCGGTGATGCTCTGAGAAGCCCTAGAAGGAGCAGAGTCTTTTCTTCGCCCCCGAGCCTTGTCCCTACTGGGCCTGTGGTCTGGATGCCCTCACGTGGCTCCAAACACAGGTGCAGCTCAGCTCCATTCGAGGGAAGCCAGGGGCACCGGGCTGAGAGCACCCCCTAGGATCCCTGTCCACCTGGACCCCAGAAGGTGATCCGGCTTGGATATAGGGTCACTGCAGGTGCAGTTGGTTAAGATGGGGTCATGGTGGCCCCTAGTCCAATGACTGATGTCCTTATAAGGAGCAGGAAATTTGGACACACACACACCAGGCGGGAGCTGGAGGGCTGGCTCAGCATGTCAGGGGTACCA
This sequence comes from Neophocaena asiaeorientalis asiaeorientalis, assembly GCF_003031525.2. Classification (NCBI taxonomy): domain Eukaryota; kingdom Metazoa; phylum Chordata; class Mammalia; order Artiodactyla; family Phocoenidae; genus Neophocaena; species Neophocaena asiaeorientalis. The sequence goes on along the minus strand of NW_020173937.1, from coordinate 743,691 downwards.
AGGGCCACCAGAGCCCCAGGAGCTGGAAGAGGCCGGAAGGACCCTCCACAGAGCCTCTGGAGGGAGCTTGGCCCTGGGACACCTGCCCAGGCCTGGGACTGGATAGATTCCTGTCTCTGGAGCCCCTGGGGGCGGTGCTGGGTCAGGCGGCTGGAAAGGAGCACTGAGTCAGTGAGCAGTGACTGCGCTGCACTCGGTCTGAGAAGGTGCGCAGCCCTGGGGCCGGAGGAAGCCCCGGGCAGTGGCCGCACCCGGCAGGGGCGGCAGGTGGCGCTCCTGGAGCCCTCGCAGGACAGTGCGCACCCCCACGCTCTCGGCAGGACGAGCAGCCCCGCTGCCCCGCAAAGAAAGTGAGGCTCAAAGGAATGAGCCCCTTCCTCCCCAAGCTGGGAGGAGACGGACCCTGACAGCACCCTGCCAGGTGGTCTGACTCCAGAGCTGCTGCACCCACTGGGCCCAGGCGGCGCCACGAAGGGCTGTGAGAGTCCCTCCCCTCCCCCTCCTCTCCCCCTCCCCACTTCACAAATAAATTCCTGTATAACTGAATTCCTAAACAATTGTTGACCGTGACAAACAGAAATTCCAGAGGTGATAAGTAAAATGTCCTCTAAGGACTGCCTTCCATCTGGGGAGGGAGTAGCGCCGGACCCGCCTGGAACAGCTGGGTCTCCCTGCTCCCCCTCTGAAGATAAATGCGCAGAGCTGGTGTCCCCAGCCTCCACCCGTTTATGGAGCGGAGGCGACTTCTAGAGGAGGCTGGACGCCTGAGTGAGGCTTGCAGGGTGACCGCCAGCCCAACGGGCCCAGGACAGTACCAGTTAAGTCTGGAAAGTCCAGCGTCCTGAGAAACCCTTTCGTGCCTGGCGGCCAGGATAGCTGGTCACCCCAGCTGGTGGCCTGGGCCCAGGAGGGCATGAGGGACAAGACCCGGGCGCCCCAGGGCTGAGATGGGGGCAGGGGCTCCGCGGGGAGCGCGCGCCCCTCCCCCTCGCGCTCCCAGAGGGGCCCTTCGGCTGAGAAACCAGGCCTCCCCTGTGACAAGATATTCACATTCACGCCCCAAACCTGCTCCCCTTTCCCAGTACCATCACTGCGGGGGACGGCTCTCCACCCGCACTTTAGTTCTGTTTCCCAGCTTACCGTCCTAGGTCCTCGGGCTGCAGGCTTCTGAGGCGCATTTGAGCTGCGCACGCCACCGGACACGCATCCCGACGCCTGAGTCTCCTCTCGGACAAGGAGCCTGCCTCCCCACGCCCGTGCCCTGGGGCGGCCCGTCTGTCCGGTCAGCAGGCACTGGGCGGGGGACCGCACGCCCGTGTGCTTGGGAGGCGAGGCCTCCCTCCCCCATCCTCTCGGGCTCTTGGAGAACTTTGCCCGCCTCCCCACCTGGAAAGTCAACAGACGAAGCGACCCAGGGCCTCGCCATGGCTCCTCGGCTCCGGGGGCTGGCCCTCCTCTGCCTTCTGCTGGGCCTGCGGGGGTCCCTGGTGGCAGGTACGCGAGGGAGGTTTCCCCATTCACCCAGCGGAAGGGCAGCCGACCCCCAAAGCCGGCCCATGTGCCGGGCGCTCCCGTTTGCTGGCAGCTCTGCTCTGATCTGCTCTCCTTCCGAAAGGCAAACGGTGCCCAGGGCCTCGCCCAGCACTTGGAGGAAAGGCTTCGGGGAATTATTTTCCAGACTTTTGGAAGCCGTGGCGTCCCCCGGCCACAGTGGGCGCCCCCCGCCTGCCGCCA
>NW_020173937.1:736628-741576 GCF_003031525.2 Neophocaena asiaeorientalis asiaeorientalis | reverse complement strand
TCTGGGGCTCGGGGGTGCCTCTCTCACTCTGCTCTCTCGGCCTCTCGATGGGGGGCTGGTGCGAGGGACGGTGTGGGGATGCCAGACCGTGATGATCTGCCACCACGCCTGTGACCCCTGCACCCCGTCCTCGCAGACGCTGGGAGGCCTGAGCCGGTAACACGGGGACGGCTCTGTGAGCTGTCATCGTGACTCTCCAGCCCCGAGGGGCGGCCGAGGTGGGAACCGGGCACCGACACTGTTCCGTAATAAAGTCCGGCTCACGTTGTCCCTCAGATCCCATGGCCAGACCCTGGGGTCCGAGAGGCAGAGCTGGTGCCGCCGTGGTCCTTCCTGCTTGTCTTCTTCTTCCACTTAATATCGCACCTTCTTAAGCATCAGAGGGCAGCATCGTTTATGCTTCAGATTATTTGTCTCCAGCTTTCCTGATGGCTGGGTCTCTGCAGGTCTCAGAGCATTTCCTTGGGATAAACTCCTAGAAGCGAAGGGACCAGGTCAAGGGCGTGAACGTGTTGCGATGACTCACTGAGCACGTTGCCTTCCTCCGGCACATAAAGCTTGTGCAGTGCCCCCATTGCAAACTCAGCCAGGCCTGTGGACAGGAGCCCTCTGACTCCCATTACCTAGCGCAAGGGATGGCGGGAACACTTCCTGTGGAGGGCGGGGTGGGGGAACGGGAGGCTGTGGGCCCCCCCGGGCGTCCAGCGTCTCACGGCCCGCCCTCCAGTCTTTGTCTCCCAGGAGCAAGCCCACAGTGTCCTGCACAGGCCCCGGCGCGCCAACTGGTTGCTGGAGGAACTGTGGCCTGGATCCCTGGAGCGCGAGTGCAGGGAGGAGTTCTGCTCCTTCGAGGAGGCCCGGGAGATCTTCCAGAGCGAGGAGAGGACGGTGAGCTCGCCTGGGGCCAGCGGGCGTGCGGCGGCCACCCCGTGGTTGTGAAGCCTGCTTTGATTCTCACGACAACACTGCGAGTTTTACTTCATTGGCCAAAAGATTCCGCGGGAATCCCTTTTACTGACGGGGCCTCTGCGGTCGGCAGAGCGCCCGTGCGTCCCTTTCCCACCTTGTCCCGCTCAGCGGGGGACTGGACAGTCGATGCAGCATCTGAGGAGGAACTGGGGGCTCAGGGAGCGGGGTTGTCTTGTCCGCGTTCACAGCTCGGATGTGGCGCAGCTAAAGCCTGGGAATCCTGACTTGGGAGAGGAAACCTGTGACCTCTGGTGGCCTTAGCAATGGCGGGTGGATATTAGGAAAAAACTCGCTTCCCCTGGATGCACCCCCCTCGTCTCCAGAGGAGAAAGTCTGGCTTTCAGAGCCCATCACGAGGGCCAGGTCAGAAGCCCCCCAGCCCGCCAGCTCCTTCCGCGGGGCCATACGCACTGCCTCTGGCGCACGCCTGCGTCACGCGCCTTCCTCTTTGCTCCCTCAGAATCGGTTCTGGATTTCTTACAATGGTGAGTACGTGCCCGGCCGACGTGATCTACCCGCCAGCCCCTCTCTCGGCATCCTAACTCTGACTTGCCCGCAGACGGGGACCAGTGCGCCTCCAGGCCCTGTCAGAACGGGGGCTCCTGCGAGGACCAGCTGCAGTCCTACCTCTGCTTCTGCCTGGATGGCTTCGAGGGCCGGAACTGTGAGATGGGTGAGGACGCCCGGGGCCCCCCGGGGGGGCTGCTGAGCACGGCCTGGGGGGAGGTTGGCCTCCGTGACCTGGAAGGGCCTCAACCTGAGAGTCTCGGATCTGGGGTTCTCAGGAGCTAATTCTTCCAGTTGTGATGCCCTGTCCCCTTCTGGGCTCCCGGCACTGGGAAATTCTGACGCACCCGGAGGGGCCCGGGGAATCACTGCATCTCCGTCAGCTCCACACATCCCCATGGCGAGGTGGGTGGGGAAGCTCGGCCTTCCCTACTTGCTGTTAGAAGGGTAGGCCCAGTATTACAGTACCACACAGCTCAGGGCTCCCCAGACCACCCTCAGCGTCAGTCATCTGCTAGGTCAGCGTGCTCTGAAGGCCGACACAGGCACGGTTACAGTTATCACACGGAAAGGATATGGGTTCAAACAGCCGAGGGGCCAGGTGTGAGCTCCCAGCGGCTTCTTCCCGGGAGCCCTGTGGATGGTGTTCTGTTCTCCGAGACCATGTGAGACAGAACTTACAGAGACTAACCCGCCAGGGACGCGCCCACAAGCCCCGGTGTCGTGAGGTCCCCCTGCGGCTCAGGCACAAGGACGTGGCTGACCCCCGTGTCCAGCCCTTCCAGGGGTCGCGCTGATGCCAGGTGCCCCAGGCCCCCAGGAAAGCAGCACACTTATCGGGCAGATCAAATGAAAGTGGACGACCTCATCAGAGGGGGTAGTCACTTCCTGGGACCCCTCCCCCCCGTGGACATTCTGATGCCACCTAGCTCGTCTCAAAGGACCACGGTCAAAGAGGGAGGGGAGCGGCCAGGGAGGAGGGTCCCCGCCGGCCACCTGGGGCTTGGGTGCTCGGCGGTCCTGGTGTGGATTCCCCTCCAGGACAGGCCCTGGACTTACAGAGCGAGCCAAGCGCGTGTCCACAACAAAGCTCCCTGTTTCAGAGGCAGGTTGGGCCAGCGGCCAGCCCGGGCGGCTCCCCGGCGCACCAGGCCCCGGCTGCAGACCAGCCTCCTGGCTCTGACTGCTCGCGGGCAGGCCTCCGATTGAGTCGGACTCGTCCACCGTCCCCAGGGGCCTCTGCTTTCCCCAGCCTGGGAGGGATGACGTTGTGGAGGCCACAGCGTGCCAGCCCCGCATCCCCACTGGCGAAGCTGCTCAGACGTGGGACCCTGCCCCAAACTCCAGGTCGTGCCCTTCTGGGTCAGTCTGCGGAGTGGGCTGGTGCCAGGCTGTCCCTGGAGCCGGAAGCTGGGTGCCACCTTCGTGCAGAACACAGCCCCTGGCCCAGGCCTGCTTGCCCTGACCGGGGCCCCCTGTCGGCCATACCCTCTGCCCTCAGACAAGAAGAGCCAGCTGATCTGCCCGAATGACAACGGTGGCTGTGAGCAGTACTGCAGGGATGACGCGGAGGCTGGGCGCACCTGTGGGTGCCACGAGGGGTACGCGCTCCAGGCGGACGGGGTGTCCTGCACGGCCACAGGTAACAGGTCCTCGGGGACCAGGTCTAGGGCTGGTGGTTTCATTGTCCTGATACACGTCCCCCCGTTCGCTACAAGATGGGGTGGGGGGAAGCATAGCATCACTGAGCATCTACCAGGCACTGCCGGCGCGCTCTGCGCCTCGCGGCAGAGGGGAAGCTGGGGTGGAGGCGGCCGCCCCGCCCCCAGAGCAGGGAGGGGCCACGGTGGGCGGCGCGGAGCCCCGGAGCGAGGGTGGGGTGGTGCAGAAGGCGGCGCTCGCTGCCCACCCCCGCTCCCCGCTCAGCACCACACCCAGTCACACCCAGTGTCTGTACTGACGGCAGCACGGTTCTGGATTCCAAGTCTCTTCAATGGCCAGCACTTCTGGGAAAATGGAAAACGTCTCCAAACCAGCCTAAAGGCGACGGGGCTGCAGCCCCCAAAGCTGACCCCACCCCCCGCCCTGCGTCTCTCCAGAGGTGGATCGACCCAGCCTTGTCTAGGAAGCCTGAAACTCAGCTGCCGCCTCTAAAGGCTTTCTTTTCTGGCCTGGGGCTTTCCTGGAGCAGGAAGGAAAACTTAAAGCCGGGTCAGAAGAGCAGCCCGATTGTCTGAGATGCCGGTCACCTTACACAGCTTATCCTTTACACCTTTAGTGACTTCAAGCCGCACGTCTTCCCCCCTTGGAAAATGCGCGGGACCCAGTCTCCAGGACCCTGGGCCATATGCTTCCCCGGCAGCTCCCGCAAGGGCCTGCCGCAGCTCCGGGCAGGACCAGAGGCGCAGCCGCCCATCCGCAGGGCCCCGGCCTTTCTCACCAGCACCCCACACATCCCCACGTCTTGCTGGATTTGTTTTACACAGTTGAATATCCGTGCGGAAAAATGCCTGTTCTGGAAAAAAGAAACGACAGCAACCCCCAAGGCCGAATCGTGGGTGGTCACGTCTGCCCCAAAGGGGAGTGCCCCTGGCAGGTAAGGCTCCAGGAGCAGGGTCGAAATTGGGTGACGATCCCGGGCATGCACAGAGGAGCCCAGCCCCGGCGTGTCTGGCCAGCGTCCACGTTTTCCACTCCCTTAGCTGGATGGAAGCGGCCTGTAAAGCAGCCCCCATCCGGGGTGCACGGGAAAGGGGAGCAGCCCCCATCCGGGGTGCACGGGAAAGGGGAGACCCCCAGGCAGCCACGACGGGAACGCGAGCTTCCGGCATCTGCTGTGCCCTTGTCAGGCCATGCTGAAGCTGAATGGGGCGCTGCTGTGCGGGGGCTCCCTGCTCGACACCGTCTGGGTGGTCTCCGCAGCCCACTGTTTCGACAGACTCAGAAGCTGGAGGAACCTGACAGTGGTGCTGGGTAGGTTGCGTGGCGCCTCCTTCTGCCGGGAGACGATCCTTGAATGACAACCGCGGGGCTAAGATTTGGGGCTTCCACGACCAGTGACCTTCCCCACAAAGAGAAGTGGCAGCGTCTGGGCAGACCCCATACCCACAGCGCCACTGTGGCCACCCCCCTCAGCCTCTCTGCCACCCAGATGCGGCCCTGGGGTGACGCTGCTCCCGCCAAGGTCCCCGAAGGGGTGCCCCACCCAAGGCTGCGCTGCCCGGTGGGTTTAGGGGACGACGAGGACCCCAGGAGGGCCAGGCCCCGTCTGGAAGAACCAGGGGAACGGGGCACCCTCTCCTCACCCAGCCACGGCTGCCCGCCCGACCCCCTCACCTGCCTCCAGCACCTCGGGGCCATAGCCGCCCCGACTCACGCCCATGCTGACCCCCCCGGCAGCCCCAGGAGGCTGCTCGCCCGCCGGGGGCGGGGGACGCAGGGCCCCTCCTGCCCGACAGGAGACACTGGCCCG
>NW_020173937.1:730611-736610 GCF_003031525.2 Neophocaena asiaeorientalis asiaeorientalis | reverse complement strand
CAGCCAGGAGGAAGGTGAGGAGCAGGAGAGGCAGGTGGCTCAGGTCATCATTCCCGACAAGTACGTCCGGGGCAAGACGGACCACGACCTGGCCCTGCTGCGCCTGGCGCGGCCCGTGGCCCTCGGCGACCACGTGGCGCCCCTCTGCCTGCCCGAGCGGGCCTTCGCGGAGCGGACGCTGGCCTTCGTGCGCTTCTCGGCCGTCAGCGGCTGGGGCCAGCTCCTGGAGCGCGGCGCCACGGCTCTCCGGCTCATGACCGTGCACGTGCCCCGGCTCCTGACCCAGGACTGCCGGCAGCTGTCGCGCCGGAGGCCCGGCGGCCCCGTCGTCACTGACAACATGTTCTGCGCCGGCTACACGGACGGCAGCAAGGACGCCTGCAAGGGGGACAGCGGGGGCCCGCACGCCACCCACTTCCAGGGCACCTGGTACCTGACGGGTGTCGTCAGCTGGGGTGAGGGCTGCGCAGCCGCCGGCCACTTCGGCGTCTACACCCGGGTCTCCCAGTACACGGCCTGGCTCCGCCATCTCATGGGCTCCCCACCACCCTCGGGGGGCCTTGTCCGGGCCCCGTTGCTGCCCTAGCACCTGCCCCGCAAATAAAGCCTCCGTGTGTGCCCGGTCTTCCCGCGCCAAAGCCGGAAATTCTCCTGTGGTTCTTGGGGCGGGGGAGGGGGAAGCGGAAACAGAGACAGAGAGACAGAGAGGGAGACGGGGAGACTGACAGACAGAGAGACACTGAGGGATGGAGAGACAGAGAGAAACCTGAGGGAGATTCTGAGCAGCTGGACAGAAAGAGAGACTGAGTGTCAAAGAGGCAGACGGGGCGGGAGGGTGGGGAATGACAGAAGGTGGCACACTGGGCAGAGCACGCGGGGGCTGGGTGCGCCAGGCCAGCAGCAGGGACGCAAGTGTCCACCCCAGGTGACGTGTCCACCCGTGGTGACGGTGCCGCTTCCCCACACCTCCGTCTCTCACTCAAGCGTTTCATCTTCATTGCAGATAAACTGTTAGCATCCGCCACTCACCGTGCTGAATATCCTTCCGGATCTTTTCTTTTCTTTTTATAAATTTATTTATTTATTTTTGGCTGCGTTGGGTCTTCGTTGCTGCGCGCAGGCTTTCTCTAGTTGAGGCGAGCGGGGGCTACTCTTCGTTGCGGTGCGTGGGCTTCTCACCGCGGTGGCTCCTCTTGTTGCAGAGCACGGGCTCTAGGCGCACGAGCTTCAGTAGTTGTGGCACGTGGGCTGTTGTTGTGGCTCACGGGCTCTAGAGCGCAGGCTCAGTAGTTGTGGTGCACCGGCTCAGTAGTTGTGGCTCACAGGCTCTAGAGCGCAGGCTCAGTAGTTGTGGCGCACGGGCTTAGTTGCTCCGTGGCATGTGGGATGTTCCCGGACCAGGGCTCGAACCCATGTCCCCTGCATTGGCAGGCGGATTCTTAACCACTGCACCACCAGGGAAGTCCCCAGATCTTTTCTGGGTGTGCGAACTTTACGGTACCACACGGCCTCATGCTCTGCACAACTGCTCCCCCACTGACAGCAAGCAACTGAGCCTCCTCCAAGCCCCCAGTGGCTGCCTGCCCTCCCCGGATTGTCCAGAGGCATTTCACGGAGACCCTCGTGTTTATCTTTGAGCAGGTCTCCTTCACAATCACCAACTTCACTGAAGTGAACCTTGCATGAGGCTGTCTCCAAACACAACAGCTCTCATGGATTTGGAGGCTATAGTCCCCAACCCTGGGACTGGGTGTCTCCTCCAGCTGAGGCCCCAGCAGATGACCCCTGCCTGGGGACCAGCAGGGATGTTCCAAAATGCAGGTTCCCAGGTCCTGCCCAGCTCAGTGGGATAGGGGTGAGGCCCCTTGACCTACCTTCTTATCGAGTCCCTCAGGTGATGGGCACACAGGCCTCATGTCGGGAAGAATGAGGAACCAGGGACCAGGGAGGGGAGCGCCTGACCCCACCTGAACCCAGACAGGCGGGCAAGGCCACCCCGCGGGCGCCCACCTCCTCAGGACTTGCCCGTCCCGGCCCGGGGCACCGTGCTTGAAGCGCCAGACGTGCTCTGGCGGAGAGCCCAGCCTGTCGAGTGACCAGGGCTCCGCGAGCCCGGTCACGTGCTCACCATCTGAGCCTTTGCAGAAACACTTTGCTACCCCATCAGGTGTCGGTTTCTGGGCTTCCCGCCGGGCACACGTCGAGCGCTCCGACCTTGGGCCAGACCTCCTGGGGTGGCTCTGGCTCTGGCCCCCTCAGAGGCACCACCAACCCTCTCCGCCCCTCGTTTCGTCTACATGATGAGGCCCGCGGCCATGCTTGTCACGAGGATGAAACTGGTGCAGGTAAAATGAGGCACTGGGAGGACAGGCCACCTGGCCAAGGCCAGGAAAGCCGATACGCAAAGTCCAGGTGCCCCCAGCTCACAGCTCAGGCTGCAGACACTCGAGGAATTCTGCAACCAAAATGCCCGAGGTCTCCGGAGGCCCTGAGCCCAGGGGGCCTCTTGTTTCTTCCTGGAAATGAAGACTGGCCGGACTCCTCTTCCTGGGAAGAAAAGGGGATGTGGGGTTCAAGGGGCCAAGCCAGGAGCCCACTCAGACCCACAGGGGTTCAGCAGGTCGTGGGTGGGCTGCTGGCTCTGCCCTGCTTTCCCCGGCCTCACTGCTGCGGTGGGCGCAGTGCCAGGCCACGCCGCAGTGCATCACCCGCACGGACCATCTCCCCTCACCAGGCGCGGGGAATCCAGTCTCGCCCCACACGCCCAGCAGTGCAGAGACAGGGCAGCACAGAGACCAGGCGAGCCAGGCCCAGGGACCAGGCTCTGCACATCACACTGACCACCCTGCGAAAGACCAGCCTGGCCTGGGCGCCCAGCAGGAGCGTTCTGGGACATCACCGATTCGTTCAGTCCACTGGTGTTTACCGAGCACCTACTGTATGCCAGACACCCCTCTCCGTGCTGGACAGAGCAGCGAACAAGCCAAGCGACCAGGGTGTCATACGTGGGAAGCATCAGGTGTGCTCGGCGCGTGGAACACAGCGCAAGCCCCTCACCTCCCAGCACAAGCACCCACCCCCCCCCAGCAGTTCCCAGGTCTCTTCCTCCAGCGCCTGGACTCTGCCGCAGAGCCCCGATCAGCTGAGAAGCTCGGGCCATGTCCCACACCTGCCACTCCAGGGAGGGGGGGTTCCTGGCTGGCAGATCGGCCCAGGGGCCCGTGTGGTACACACACCTCCCACCCAGCGTGGGCAGAAAGCCCCGGGTCCTAACCCCGCGTCCACCACACACAGCCATGGACTAACGCTCCACCTCTCTCTAAACCTGTCCTAGAGAAAAGATGGGCAAATGATACTTGGCTTTTATCGTGGTTGTGAGAACAAAAACAGAGCTAGACATAAACGTCTGAAAACTATACAATGACGTTTTTTTCTCTCTCAGAACAAAGAGCTCCTGTGCCCACAGCAGGCCCCCCGGACACGGTTCCTGACAAGGACGAGGTCGGGCCAGGACCTCCCCACGCTACACAGGCCAGGGTGACCATGCCCTCAGTGCGGTCGCCTGCCCCTAACCTCCCCCCGCCTCCCCTGCCACCGGGCAGGCCCAGGCTCCAATCAGGAGGCTGTGATAAACAGAAGGACACCCAGCCACCCTCCGGCCAGGGTGAGTGAACCTTGCTCCAGAGGCCTGTCACGGCGGGGACGGAGCGCTGTCCTCGGCCACACCATGGCGGGCTGGCTGTGCTTCTTCCTTCTCGGCGCCTCCCTGGCTGGCCTCCTGCTGCCGGGGGCAAGTGGTAAGTGCCCCTCACCCTGCAGACTGCAGGGGTGGCCCTGGGGAGGAGGAGAGAGGGGGAGGGGTCAGGGCGATGCCCCTGAACTTCCACAGTGTGGAGAGCGGGTGCCCATCCCCTGTGGGAGGCTGGCACGAGAGCCTGGCTTGGTGGTTTCAGCCAAGCGTATCTTAGGGCCAGGTGTGCCTCCCCGTGGGTGGAGAGTAAGACAGCAGATCACAGATCACAGAGACGGACAGAAACACGGGCAGAGAAGGAGGGAGAGAGACAGAGACAAAGAGGGAGGGAGACGGAGGGAGGGGGAGGGGGGCAGTGGCAGAGACAGAGAGAAGCCCTCTTCCTCTGCCGGAGCAAACTGCGAGCACAGAGGCTGGGGGGTCACAGGCAGAGAGGAGCTTCCATGGCAGGGAAGAGGATGACAGCCAGTGCCACCACCCTCAGGCTGGCTCCGCCAGGGGGCTCTAGGCTTTCTGGGACTCCAGACCTGTCCAAGAGACGAAGCCAGAAAGGACAGAGCAGAGTGGAGGCAGCCCTGGGGGCCTGTCTGCATGTTTGCACTCTGGGTGACGTGGAAGTTCAGGGGCCCAGGCACGTGGGAGAAGGAAAGGGTGAAAAGTGAGAAAGAGAAACAAACCAAACGGTGGTGGTGGGGGGGGACCAGGTAGGGGAAGGAGGGAGGGGAGGAATGGGTGTGTGACTTGTATTTCAAAGCAAGCGCTCCCTGGAGGAGCAGATGTTTGGAATAATGGAGGATGGGCCCACACAGAACAAACGTGGGCCTGGCCTTGCTGGGAAAACAGGTGCCACTAAAAGAAATGGGGAATTTGGAAGGGAAAGTAACTTGAGGTAGGATCGAGTGAACACTCGGAGTTCTATACACTCTTTAAAACAACTCTAAGAAGTAGGTATCTAATTCCCACTTGCCAATATTCAGTAGTAGGCGACCAAGATGCATTTGCCACTCAAGACAGTTCGATTCTGCAGTCCTGTTTTTTAGTTTCAGACATGGGGAGTCTGGAGTTCTGATGTGAGGGCAGACATCCATCGCTGTGAGAGAGCTGAAAACACAGAGCTCACGATGGAAGTTGGGACTAGAAATACCAACTTGGAGAGTCATCTTCCTTATGGTGAGACTCTCAATTCCCCAGCAGAAAAGAGGCAGAGAGCAGGGCAGAGCGCCAAGAAAAGGACCTGAGGGCCTCCCACAGCACAGTGAAAAGGGGAAGAGGAGTGGGTGAGACCGGGGAGACCCAGGCAGCTCGGCAGGGACTACTGAGGGGAGAGGGCAGAGATCCCTGATGGGGGAGATCTCTGAGCCAGCACACTTTAACTGGCAGGTCAATTTAGTGGGCTTTTTTTTTTTTTTTTTTAATGAAACAGGACAGAAGTAGAAAATTTTGTCACAAGTACTATTTTGTAGAAAATAATAGTAAGCACTGTTTCTTGAAACTTTGTTTTACTCTTGTGTACGTGTGTCCTGGGACTTGAAACAAATCATACTTCTAATTGTAGATCGTGCAAAACCGTGTCACCTCCCCACCTAACGCAGAGCTGAGACCTTGAAGGGTGGGGAGGGGGCGCGGAGGGGAACAGCTGAGCCACAGAACGGAGTGGAAGGCCAGGGGAGGCAAGAGGGACCGAAGGGCGAGCTCCAGAAGGAGGGCTCGGGTCTCAGCGCGGGGCCGGGTGTGCGCGTGCAGGACGGGGCAGGCGTCTGACCCGTCACTCGCGGGGGCGGGGGTGGCCCGGGGACGGGACCGCCTGTGGGCGAGCACGTGACAGCTGCGTTCCCCACCACAGTGTTCCTGCCCCGGGACCGGGCCCACAGCGTCCTGCAGAGAGTCCGCAGGGCCAACTCGTTTTTGGAGGAGGTGAAGAAGGGAAACCTGGAAAGGGAGTGCCGAGAGGAGGCCTGCTCGTATGAGGAGGCCCGCGAGGTCTTCGAGGACACGGAGAAGACGGTAAGGGGCGGCGCGGCCAGGACGCACTTACAGGGCTGCGGGGGCTTCTGAAGCGCTGTCAGGTCCACCTTAAAACGCAAAATGTTTATCTAAGAACGCGCTGTCGGCCTCGGCAGTGCACAAGGACCCCAGGCCCCGGCGCTTCGCCCAGACGCTCAGCCGCCGTCATACTCGCCAACGGGTTCTGGTCCTGAGACCGCAGGGTGGGTCGGTGCGCAGGCGCAGGACGAACGCGGCGTCGAGG
>NW_020173937.1:717562-730561 GCF_003031525.2 Neophocaena asiaeorientalis asiaeorientalis | reverse complement strand
GGCGGCGGCGGCGGCGGCGGCGGCGGCGGCGGCGCGAAAGCACCCGCCCCTCCCCGGAAGAGGTGGGGCCTCCGGTGCTGCCCCGGAAGTCTCTGAGGTCCGTTAGCCACCTCCCGTCGTGCTGTCGCGTGGCGCTTTGCGTCAGGCCGTGGCGCGGCTTGGCTGCGGTGCAGGGGCCGAGGTGGAGGTGGACGGCCGCGAGCCAAAACTGAGCAACTGCGAGCTGAAGACGCCTGAAGGCTGAGGAGAAAGTGGCGGAGAAGGAGGCCAAGCAGGAGCCCACGAGAGACAGCCTGGCCGCAGATGGCGGACCTGTCCACACCTCGGACAGCGGGCCCATCCACACCGCGGGCCCGCAGTGGAGTGTCCAGCGGAGTCTGGGCGCTGGGGGACCCGTGCCACACAGGCTCGTGTAGACTCCCGCCTGCTCGCGGCAGCGTGGACGCCACCGGCCTGGCTCACCTTAAAGGTGGCAGAAGAGCTGTGCCCTTGGAGGACAGGTCCACTTGCAAGCCATGGCTGAGTGGAGAAATGCTAAGTCGGAAGAAGAATTTACTCCAGTCTATAGCAGACTGCCTTGTGGAGTCCAGAGAATCCTGGGAAGAACGAGGAGCAGAGCCGAGAGTCCCTCAGCTCCACAGACTCGCATTACTGTCTTCTTGCTCCCATGGGCACCTCATCCCCCTTTGGCCGAAAGGCGAGGAAAGGCGGTATCATCGGAGATTCTGACTCCAGCCAGAGTGACTTTGTGAGGAAGAAGTGTATCCCGCACGCCAAGATGATCACGTGTAGAATAAGTTTCTTGGAAGAGTTGGGGTTCCTAGATGAACTTCCCATGCTGAATGCCGCCTCGCGGGGAGCTGTGACCAAGCTTTCCATCACCTGGCACAGCAAGTTGGACATGAACTACGTGTAAGAACTGCTCCAGAACTCCAACTGTAAAATGCTGGTAGTTGGTGGCATTGACTGCGTGTGTGATGTTGGATGCCAGTTCCAGACGGTTTGACTGGAACTCACCACTCGTGAGTTTTACCTGGCCGATTATGATCTCGTGAAATCATGGATGTCATATCAGGGATGCTGAACATGTTATGGGCAGTTACAAGACCACCCACCATCCAGTCAGCCCAGCAGGCCAAACCCATGAGATGGACTCCACCCCACCCTTCTGGAGAATGAGCACAATAGAAGGGCTCAAGAAAAACCTGGGAGTGAAGCTGCCGGAAACTAACCTCTTCAGAACGGAAGAGACTGAAAAAATTATTGATCACATCTGTGTCGCAAAAACTGCTGAATGTCCTCAACCTCAGACCACAGGCAGACTCCTTGCTAAACTTGTCAGAGTCCCTGAAAGTGGCTTGCAGCAGTGACCCACTCGTCGGTGATCGCCCACAGATAACGGCCAGACAGACTGCTCTGGGTCTCACTGAGCAGGTTGAGCTGCTTGTCATGAGGAGGGAGGTGTGCAGTGCTTACACTGGGTTACATAGTCCCATACAGCAGCCAGAGGCTTTTAAACAACAGGCCAGAGCCACCAACGAGGATGATGTTCATAGATGAAAACTTCTATACCGCCTGGAATCCAGGCTGCCCCCCCTCCATCTGGCTGTGGCATGGACATTGGCTGCATCACCGTGTTTCTCACAGTCTACGGTAACATCAAGGAAGTACTTCTGTTTCCTGCCATGAAACCTGAAGGTAAGGAGAATGTGGCAACCACTGATACATTGAAAAGCACAATAGTTGGCACTTCTGTCTAGAAAATGATAATTGGTAAGTTGTATGACTCAGACATCTTTGCATTCCTGCAAAAGGTCAAGATCTGCAAGGGAATTCTTGTGTTGCTATCCATTTGACTACCGTAGTTCATTTCAGCCACCAGAAGAGAGAAGAGGAATTAAGAATTCATTTTTACTCCTTGTTACCAAGTGAATGATTTATCTCTTTTAAAAAGTTATTCATAATTTCAGGAACAGTTTTTATTTTTAAATGTTCCTTTAATTCATGTACACTTAACAGTTTTTTTAAACTATAAAAATAATTGTAGTGCCAAGTTCATGTTCTGCCTTTTTCCTCAGCATCATTTCCCAAACACTCTTCCTTACTTCCTTAGAACTATGATACTTATAATTTTAAAGAGCTAAGTTGTTTGTTTGTTTGTTTGTTTTGGCCATGCTGCACAGCTTGTGGGATCTTAGTTCCCCAAAGAGGGTTTGAACCCACGCACTCAGCAGTGAAAGTTCAGAGTCCTAACCACCGGACCGCCAGGGAATTCTCTAAATAATCCACGTGTCAAAGAAGAAGTCTCAAGGGAAGCTAGAAAATACTTTCAGGACTTCCCTGGTGGTGTAGTGGTAAAGAATCCACCTTCCAGTGCAGGGGACGTGGGTTCGATCCCTGGTTGGGGAACTAAGGTCCCACATGCTATGGGCCAGCTAAGCCCACACGCCACAACTACTGAGCCCACGTGCCTCAACTAGAGAGCCCACATGCTGTAAACTACAGAGCCCACATGCTCTGGAGCCCGTGCGCCACAACTAGAGAGAGAAAACCCACACGACACAACTAGAGAGAAGCCCGCGCACCGCAACGAAAGATCCCGCGTGCTGTGACAAGGATCCCGCATGCCGCAAGTAAGACCCAACACAGCCAAAAATAAAAATATATATACATAATTTTTTTGAAAAAAGAAAAGAAAATACTCTCAGCTGAACAAAAATGAATATATAACATACAAAATCTGTGAGATGCAGCTAAACAGTGCTTATTGGGAAATTTATAGCATGAAATGTTTTTATAGGAAAAGAAGTTCTCAAATTGATAATCTAAGCTTCCACCTTAAGACACACAGACAAAAAAAAGGCAAAATAAATTCAAAAGAGGACAAATCAATAAAATTGAAGAAATAATTTGAAATAATAGAGAAAATCAGGAAAACTGATAAAATTTAACAAGATTGGCAAAAAAAAGCACATGAATTGTATCAGGAATGAAAGAAGAGATATTACTACAGACACTGCATATGTTAAAAGGATAATAAGAGAATACTATGAACAACTCCACGCACAAATTTGGATGGAATTTTACAGTTTGGATGAAATGGACCAATTCCTCAAAACCATGAATCACCAAAACACATAGTACGACAGAGATATCCGCAAATTCAACTTCTTAGTTAAAAACCTTCTGTAAAGGAAATGTCCAGGTCCAGACTGTGTCACTGGTGAGTTTTACCAAACATTTAAAGAAGAAATAACACCAATTCTGTGTAATCTCTTCTAGAAACGAAAAGGGAACACTTGTAAGTTTGTTTTCTATCAGCATTACCCTGATGCCAAAACCCACAAAAACAGAAGAAAGAGAAAAAGAGGGAAGAAGGGAGGGAGGAAGGTAGAAAGAAAGAAAGCTATATAACAACATTTCTCATGAACCTCTTATAAAAATTCTCAACAAATTATTAGCAAATTGAATAAAGCAATATATGTTGAAAAAGAAGAATACACAATGACCAAGTGGGTTTATCTGGGGCACACAAGGCTGGCTCAGTATTTGAAAATCAATAGTGTAATCCACCAGTTTAAAGAAGAAAAATCCACATAATCATATCAACTGATAGAGAAAAAGCACCTGACAAGATTCAACATCCATTCATGATAAAAAACCTTTCAGTGATTTCCCTGGTGGTCCAGTGAGTAAGACTCTGTGCTCGCAATGCAGGGGGCAGGGGTTTGATCCCTGGTAGGGTTATGAGATCCTGCACGCATGCCACAACTAAAAGATCCCACATGCCGCAACGAAGAACCAGTGCAGCCAAAACTAAATAAATATTTTAAAATAAATATTTTTAAATAAGTAAATAAAACAATTATTTAAAAAGAAACCTTTCAGCAAACTACAATTAAAAGGGAACTTCTTCAACATGATAAAGATTATTAACAAGGAACCTACAATTGATATCATGGTGAAAACTGAATGCTTTCCCTCTAATACTGGGAAAAAGGCAAGGATGTCCATTTCTGATACTCCCAATTCAACATTGTACTGGAAACCCTAGCCATAAGGAAGGTATAACAATAAACCAAGACAAAGACATAAAACTCCCTATTTGCAAGTAACATGATTATCTACATAGAAAATCCCATGCACTCTGGAAAAAATACTCCTAAAATGTATGTGTCTAGCGAGGTCACAGAATACAAGGTCAGCACACAAATATTAATTGTATTTCTGTGTAGTAGTAATGTGCAGTTAGAAACAAACAAAAAAATTAATGCCACTTACTGTTGCTCCAAAGAAAAATATCTATGTGTAAATCTAATAAAACACGACCTGTATGCTGAAATCTGCAAAACGCTAACGAAAGGAAGAGGACCTAAATAAATAGACATAGAATGTTCATGGTTTGAAAGACTTAACATATTAAAATATTGACTCTTCCCAATTTGATATATAGATTTAATGCGGTGCCAAACTTCCATCAGATAAAGACAAGTCGATTCAATATTTGTAATATGGAAAAACAAAGGAATTAGAATAGCTAAAACAATTTTGAGAAAGAAGATAAAATTGGAGGAATCACACTACCTGATTTAAAGACTTACTGTAAATCTACATTAATCATAGAGATAAGGGACTTGCTTGGTGGCACAGTGGTTAAGAATCCGCCTGCCAGTGCAGGGGACACAGGTTCAATCCCTGGTCCCAGAAGATCCCACATGCCGCGGAGCAGCTAAGCCCGTGCGCCACAACTACTGAGCCCGAGTGCTGCAACTAGCCTGTGTGCCTAGAGTCCATGCTCCGCAACAAGAGAAACCACTGCAGTGAGAAGCCCATGCACCGCCTCGAAGAGTAACCCCTGCTCACCACAACTAGAGAAAGCCCGCGCACAGCAATGGAGACCCAAAGCAGCCAAAAATAAATAAATAAATAAATAAAATCGTAGCGATATTGATGTGTGGTATTGGTAAAGGGATAAACACATAGATCAAAAGAACAGAATAGAAAGTCCATAAATAGACCCATGCAAATATGGCCAGTTGATTTTTTTTTTTTTAATATTTATTTAGGCTGTGCCGGGTCTTATTGCAGCACGCAGGATCTTCGTTGCCGCATGCGGGATCTTTAGTTGCGGTATGCATGCGGGATCTTTAGTTGTGGCATGCATGCGGGATCTTTAGTTGTGGCATGCATGCGGGATCTAGTTCCTCTACCAGGGATCGAACCTGAGCCCCCTGCATTGGGAGCACAGAGTCTTACCCACTGGACCACTGGGGAGGTCCTTGGCCAATTGATTTTGACAAAGGTGCATAAGCATTTCAATAGAAAAAGAATTCTCTTTTTCAATAAATGGTATTGGAATAATTCTACATCTGTATGCAAAAAAAGGTCAGCTTTGACCTAAACCTCACAACTATACAAATATTATCTCAAAATGGACCATATAGCTCTAAAGATAAAACAGGAAACTTTTAGGAGAAAATTTTCATGACAGAAAGTTAAGTTAGGCAAAAATTCTTAGACGTGACACCAGAAGTATAATCCATAAAAAGTATATAGATAAATTAGACTTATTCTAAATTTAAAACTTTTGCTCTGTGAAAAACATTAAGAGAATGAAAATACAAGCTATTGACTAAGAAAATATTTGCAAATCACATATCTGCCAAAAGTTTTGTGGTCAGAATATATAAAGAACTCTCACAAGTCAACAGAAGAAAATAACCCAATTAAATACAGTGAGTTAAAGATTTCAACAGACACTTCAGCAAAGAGGATACATGGATGGCAAATAAGCATACGAGAAGATATTCAATATTATTAGCCATTACAGAAATGCAGATTAAAACCATGATGAGGGACTTCCTGGTGGTCCAGTAGTTAAGACTCCATGCTTCCACTGCAGGGGGCATGAGTGCGATCCCTGGCCAGGGAACTGAGGTTCCCACATGCCGCAAGGTGCGCCCCCCCCCCCAAAAAAAAAAAAAAACCCACAACGAGATGCCACTACACACCCAGAATAAAAACCAAGTGCTGGTGAAGATGTGGAGCGACCACAGCTCATACACTGCTGTGGGCACGCAAAACGGTACAGCCAGTCTGAAAACCAGTTTGACAGTTTCTTATAAAGTTACCATGTGACTCAGCAATCCCATTCTTGGGTATTTACTGTAGAGAATTGAAAACTTTTTCAACAAAACCTGTACATAAATGTTTATAGCAACTCTATTCATAATTGCCGAAAACTAGAAATAGCACAAATGTCCTTTGTCGGGTGAATGGATAAACAAAGCATGGTACGCCACACAGTGGGACACTGCTCATCAGTAACAGAGCACAAACTATCGACACGCACAGTAACTCGAATGAATTACTATGCTGAATGAAGGAAGCTAGTTTCACAAGGTTATATCACGTATGAGTCCATTTACAGGACATTCTCAAGAAGTCATGACTGTAGTGACGCAGAGCAGACTCGTGCTGGGCATTCGGAGCGGGGGTGGCCAGTGGCTGGCAAGGCTGGGGGAGATGGAGCTGTTCTGCGTCTCGGTTGTGGCGGTGATTATACAAATCTATACATGTGTTGGCTTTTATAGAATTGTACACCAAAGTCAGTTTTACTGTGTGATAAATTTTTAAATAAAAAATTTAAAAGACAGTGTAGTCATTTCTTAGGCCTTCTGTAACAAAGCACCCCAAATTGGGTGTCTTAAAACAACAGAAATTTACTCTCTCACAGTTCTGGAGACCACAAGTTGAAACCAAAGTGTCACCAGGCTTGGTTCCTTCTGGAAGGTCTGAGGGAGGATCTGTTCCATCCTCTCGCCCAGCTTCTGGGGGCGACCAGCAGCCCTTGCTGTTCCTTGGCCGGTAGATACATCACTCCACTCTCTGCCTGCACCTTCACACAGCCTTCTCTCTGTGTGGCCTGTGTGATATTTTATGTCTCTTGTAAGGACACTCTCATTGATTGGGGGCCCACCCTAATCCAGTACGAGCTGTTCTCGATCCATAACTTAATTACATCTGCAAAGACCCTCTTTCCATTAAAGTCAAATTCTGAGGTTGCACCTAAGTTGGGGCCGGGGAGTAGGGGAGACACTAATTAACCTACTATAGATAGAAAAAAATTGTTTTAAGACTATGAACGTTTCTTTTCAGTGTTACATAGGCCCTTGATGCCCTATTTTAAGCTAATTACCAATTATCTTTTTTTTCAAGTAACATAATGATTATTCTCCAAGCATCTGATCCTGTTTTGAATCTTTGACCCAGGTATCTTAACGTAAAACCACTTTATTGATTGGCTTGGGGGTCGCAAATAGAGCAAACCATTTTTGGTACAATCCATTTCTTGGTAATTAATTTGAAAATAAATTTTCAATATTTAATAAAGTGCAATTAAGATGATCGAGCATGGCGTCGGGGAAACATTTCGTAATATTAAATGATTCATATTAATCTTAAATTGATATACATGTGGGTCTAGATGTAATATGTGTGACGTATAACACTGATTCTTCATATAAAAGCCTGGATATAGGTATTGATTCAAGAGATAGTAAAAAATTATATGATAGTGTTGTATATGATGAAATTAAAATACTTTGTCTTAGAATTACAGTTATTTGTCATTATGAATTTATTAGTGTTTGCATGTGATACGTAAAGTGTACGGTTTGCTTCTGAATCTAAGCAATTACTTTAGAGATTTTACTTCAGTTGCTGTTGTCTCAGCACAGTTTCTCCAAACTGAGATCAGTGAAAAACAAACAAATAAAACCTATATAGAAACTTTTGTGGTTCAAGAAAAGTAATCTAATTTCGAATTATTTAACAGTTGAGGCAAATAGTGTGAAAATCTTGATTGTGATCATACCGTTAGTGATTTTGCTAGGATGAAAGTTAGAAAAGTACATTTAATATTACAAAATGTTTCCCAGATGCCATGTTCAACTGTGTGAGCAGGCAAGAAAATGGACGCTAGGCTGTATTGGGATATGATCATTTATAACACAAACATGTATTGTATTAAAAAAAAAAGATGAATGAAGCCACAGCTTTACAAATGCAGGAGACCTGAAAACATTTCCCTTTCAGGTTGAATAGTTCTAGGGCATTTTGTTCCAGAAAATGACCTCTGCTTGGGAAATAGCCTATTTGCTTGAGTTACTAGATTGTCGCTGTTATTGGTGTAAAATGTCTCTTTTCCATAATGCATTAAAAATTTTTTTTCCCTTTTAGAATGAATTCTGGAATAGATACAAAGGTGAGATGTCTTCTGTTTCAGTCTTGAGTGAGAGGGGTTCATCAGGGTATTTAAATCGGGAGAGATTGTATTCAAACTTTGAAGATTTTCCTGAATTTCCTTTCTGTTCCTGTTTAAGTTTTACTTATCTAAGACTTTTCCCCTCTGAGTGTTTCCATAATAGTGATTGTAAAATAGTTTTTTATAGTAGCTTTATACTAATTCTAGTTTTGTTACTTATATACATTTAAATCGGTTCATTCCCATTTGAGGATACCAAATTCCATGATAATTTTTTTAAACCCAAGTATATTAGGTAGAAACAAAAAATAAGAGTCTGAAACACTGGGTCCTCTCATAAGGTAACCACCTTGATTTAATGCTTATAGCGTCTGAAATGGTATTTATCATAACTAATGTTTTCATTCTGGTAACAGTATTCAGGTTTTTCAGAATGACAACTGGACCTGTCTCTAAATTGTATTGTACAAATGCCCCTAGAAATGTGAAGTCCCATGTTAGTGCTGTACAGGAACTTTTCCTTCTCCTTTTACACCCAAACCATTGGAAATAGGAACCGTCTTGTCGATGCCCAGCCCAGAAACAAGTGTCCAGCAATCACTTATCCTCCTTCCTTCCAGCTGACCCCATGTGGTCACCAGCACAGGGCTCCGCTCTGTGATGGAAAAACGTTGTCAGTGATTGTAAGAACACGGTCAGAGGTCTCAGCAAAAATTGGAAAACTCAGCAATCCAGCTAGATAGAGGCATCACGTGCACGTAGCCACAAAGCTTGGTGGGGGGGCGGTGGCGGGGGGTGGGGGGCAGTGGTAACGAAGTCCAGACAGGACAGCTTGTTTACAGGAAAACAGGAAGAATCCCAGGTTCATTCAAGTTAGCTGAGAACTGGGTGCCAGAATCAACCAGCAAAATCGTTTCCACGATGAGGGGAATTGCCTGCAAGCTGTGGTTTCCAAATGTTTTCTGCGCAGATGGTGACCAGTGTGAAAGCCGTCCTTGCCTGAATCAGGGCATATGTAAAGATGGCCTCGGGGAATACACATGCACCTGTTTGGAAGGATTTGAAGGCCAAAACTGTGAATTATGTGAGTTCCTCTTCTTGGTGGACCTTCAGGTCAGAGCCCCCTGCCGAGGCCAGGTGGGAATGCGGGAAGAAGCTAGAGGTCCAGGGAAACCCTCTCCGGTCACGTGGGCTTCAGCCTGTGCTCCGTGAGGCTGTGCCGCTGCAGGCAGCGGAACACGAGTCAGAGTCCCCAGCGTGGAGGACGGGATACCGGGCACTCCTCTGCCCCTCTGAGGAGCGGCTGTGGAACGAACGTTCCCGAAGGGTGGGGCCCCTTCACCTGGAAACGAGAACCGACGTTTCTTTCCTCGGAGGAGGATGTTTCTCCTGCTTGTCAGGATCCTGGAAATTCGTGCGAATGTCAGTGCTGAATGATCGGGATTGTCCAATTCTATAACGTTATTATATAAACATTTGGTACAATTAATTCTGCGTGGAAAAACCACTGAGTTTTCCTGATACAGTGATTAACTTTCAATAAAAATTAGGTTAGAATTAGGCCAGTTTCTCCCTGAGGAGAAAAATTCAAGCTTCTTTTTAAATTTCTTAATCTTTAACCTTCAGAGCATGCTCTTCGATTGGATACTTCTGAGTTTTCCCCAGTGGGAGAATCAGTCGTGCACCCTTCCATCCACCGTCCAGAGCAGCTTCCCCAAATACCGTTTTGTTGACGCTGGGGCTGTCAGGAATGTTTTCTAAAATTTCTTTAATGTTTGCCCCGTAACTATTCTTTCATCAAAACCCAGGGGCGAAATGTAAAGTCAGCTGCCAGGGCGGCATGACTGGTGAGTCTGGGGCCTGATGTCCGGTGCCCGTTGGCACAGTCCGGCGGTGAGGGCCCCTGTGCCCGGTGCCTCGCGGGACCTGGACGGCGCTCCTGGGGGCTGGGTGGTCTCCACCCCTTTACAAGGGACGCGACAGGCCGTGGGGTTTAAATAACGTGCCCAAATCACATAGCCGGAGACTGACGGCCAACTGGGAGCCGGCCTGAGTCCGGGACGTGGCTACCACCCCTCCTTCCCGCCGCACGGGAGCCAGACCCCCGTCTGGGGATGGACCCCAGGTGCTTTATGCCACGGGGGACTGAGGCCTCAGAGTGGACGCCGTGGTCTACTCTCGGCTTGGCCTGAGCTCCCACCTCGCTGGCCAGCGCCACCACGCCCTTCTTAGGGCTGAACTTGAGACCCTCCAGCCTCCAGGCCTTCCCTGGGCTTGTGTGGGCTCCCTGGCCCCCGGGGCCCCACGTGGGCGGGGGAGGGGCTGCCCGGGGCGCCGGCTGGTGGGCACCGTGGCACTGGCGGGTGACGGCACGTCCCAGGAGGGCCGCACCCTCAGCTTCCCGGCTCTTCCGCAGCCACGCGTGAGCTCTGCAGCCTGGACAACGGGGGCTGCGACCAGTTCTGCAGGGAGGAGCGGAGCGCGGTGCTGTGCTCGTGCGCCAGCGGGTACGACCTGGGCGACGACGGCAAGTCCTGCGTCTCCACAGGTAGGAGGGGCGCAGGCTGGGCTCCCGGTGGGGCTCGTGGTTTGGAGACAGACCCACTGTTTCTGTGACCTGCCTGAGACACGGGCCAGTGCTGTCAGCTCTCCTGGGGGCACGTGGAGCATGAGGGTACCGCGTGGGGGTCTCTTTGCCCAGTGCCCGGCTCGCAGCGAATCCCAAGTGGCCGCTTTGCAGCTGCCGCGATGGTGTCCCCGTCGCTCTCGGAGGGCAGGGGCGTGGGGGGCTGCAGTTTCAAGGGCCGGAGCCGTGGGCCGGCCGAGGAGCCGGGGAGGGGGTGCAGGGCCAGAAGGGGAACCCAGGGCCCTCCAGCACCGTTTTGGGTTGTGTGGGTCCCGATGTTAACAGAAGGTTTTTTCCGTGATGAAAGCCAGATGCCATGCATCTGGCCCAGAAGCTCACGGAGGGCTGAGTGCGGGCCTGGGTCCTGGGGGTCCTGGTGGTGGAAGAGGCCCCGTCTCACACCCCGTGGGGAGTCCTGCCTGACCGAGACTCCTCTGCTGTGGGGCGGGGGCCGGCCGTGCCCCTCTCAACTCGGGCTCCTTCTTGGGGTGACCCCAGCTCCTCCTCCAGCAGGCCCCAGCTGGCCCGCAGCCTTGGCATTACCTGGGGTGGTGAGGAATGCAGAGTCCCGGGCCCACTGTAGAGGTGGGCATATTCCAGGGCAGTGGCAATTGTGTAAAATGAAATCTCTCAACAGGTAGAGGACAGTGAGATTTACATTTCTATTGGTAATGAGATTTTTTTTTTTTTTTGACGCGCCGGCTCAGCGGCCACGGCTCACGGGCCCAGCTGCTCCATAGCATGTGGGATCTTCCCGGACCAGGGCACGAACCCATGTCCCCTGCATCGGCAGGCGGACTCTCAACCACTGTGCCACCAGGGAAGCCCCCCAAAAATATTTTAATTGAAGTCGTTGCTTGACATGCTTGCAAAATTTTTTTAATTCCAGGAATAATTACAGATCAATTTAAAATAAAGTTTGATGTTTGAAAATAAAATCAGGTAAACTACTTCCTGGTGCAGAAAGTTCTGTCCTAAGCCATGGACGAGCTGGTGCAGAACTTCAGGGCGCAGTGATCACAAATGCTAAGGCAGAGGCGGCTGGTGTGGGGAGAGCTCTCCTCCGCGAGCGAGCGAGCGAGCACACTCCCAGCGCACCCGTGGGCCCTGCGGGGCAAGCGCCACCAGAACACACACGGGGGACGGCCTCAGATGTGCGGCCCCCAGCTCCCCTGCCTCTGTTCTGCTTCGCCCCCGCTCTGCCTCGGTTGCCTAGTTGGTAAGGTTACGAGAGGGCGCTTTTTGGTCTTTCCTGGCCCCTCCCTTGCTTGGCGCTTGTAAGGGTCGCTGTCATCCTTCAGCTGTTCCTGACAAAGCTCCGCATGCCGCTCGTCCTGCCCAGAACACTTCTTTCTCTTCAGCGTTTCATTAGGAGATGTTTCCAACACACAGCGGGGCTAAGAGAACTTTGGGGGTTGAGCGCCCCAGCCCCCCTGTCTGCCATCCTGGTCTCCACGTACCAGTCGTGTCCCCCGCAGCCCCACGGTCCTCCGTCCTGCCACAGCCACCCGACTTCCATAGGTGTCCCAGTAGACGCAGAGCCCCTTACACGCGTCTGCACGCTGGCCGGCCAGAGGTCAGGGCTCCCACCCGCAGCCCAGCCCTAGCAGGACACAGGGCGCCCCACTCCCCCAGGGCCCGCTTCTCGGGCTCCTCCTCGGAGTGGCCTGCGTGGGCCCTGCAGGGAGGCCTCCGCGAGGCTGAGGCCCGACTGCCCTTCTTCCAGAGCCCTTCCCCTGCGGGAAGGTCACCCGGGGACGCGGCAGGCGGTCGGCCGCCCACGGCAGCGGGGAGGCCCCCGAAGCAGGCGTGCCGGAGCAGTACGACCTCGGAGACCTGGGCCCCACCGAGAGCTCCCTCCACCTGCTGGGCCTCAACGGGACAGAGCCCAGCTCCAAGGAGGACGAGAGCCACCTGATCCGCATAGTGGGCGGGAGGAACTGCGAAGACGGGGAGTGCCCCTGGCAGGTAACCGCGCGCAGCTCAGCGGCCGGGCGCCCGGCCCACGCGGGCCCGCAGCAGACTTGAGTGGGCGGCGGCGGAAGGAGCCGAGGTCGAAGAGGCCGGGCCTCTGCCCTCTCTGCCCGGCCCCCGCCCCCGCCCAGGC
>NW_020173937.1:710491-717427 GCF_003031525.2 Neophocaena asiaeorientalis asiaeorientalis | reverse complement strand
GGCGGAGGGCGGCTCCCCTGAGGCCTCTGCTTGCTCTTTGGTTCGACGGGAGGCAGAAAGAGTTGCTCTCCGTTTCATTTCTAATTTGGTAGATTTTTTTTACCCAAACACCCAAGTCCTAATGAGGCAGACGGTACCTTAGCAAAAAGTATATCCATCTGTTTTCAAAGGTAAAAACTCACTCTTTGGTTGTTGATTTGGACTAAAGTTGCCAGACTTAGCAAGTGAAAACGCAGGTTTCCACTTAAATTTGAATTTCAGATAAACAATAAATAAGTTTTAATGTATGTCCCAAATATCACACGGGACACACACTGAAAATGATTTGCTATTTACTTGAGTCAGATTTAACTGGGGGCCTCTATTCCACCCAGAACCCTCACTTGGACTTTAAGTGTCCAAAACCAAAATGTCTTCTCCTACAAGTAATATTCCCAGAGCTGCCGACAACCCTTAGGAATGACGTCAGCTGGCCCCCACCGGCTACAAGGCAGGTGTGCGCTTATCTGAATTATCACGAGCCCGAGCAAGGACACGCCAAAACCTAGTCACCATCCACGGAGAGCGTGTCGTGGGTCAGGGCTGCCTGGGTGTTGCGCATGTGGGTCTGAAAGCACCAGGGCCTCTTCTCTCACGTGTGGCATCACGACCTAGGAAGGGAGGTGAGCCCCCCGCCAAATCCCCACAATTCAAGTTGCTGCGTGAGAGGGCCAGGAACGTGGTACCTGTGGAGCATGTGAATTCCCACCGGGAAAGGAGGGCGGCTCCCCACAGGGCGGGGGCGGACACGGGGCTCTGAGAGGGGCTCGCATGGGGCTCTCCGGGGAGCGGACAGGAGGAGCCTCACGGGAGGGTCCCCAGACTTGGCCAGTTGCCTCATGTCCGTTTCCAGGAAGGACGGTCAGTGTCCCAAGTCTTAGGAAGACTGACCCTCCTCACTTGTCCCACAAGTGGGGTTATGAGCTGATAAATTATGCAAAAACAAAAACAAAACATCACGACTTCATGCCAGTCATGAACGTCCTCCAAAGTTCTTTTAGAACTTGACATTGTTGAGAGTTTCATTAACCTGCCCCCTCTCAACCCACGGCTGTTGCTTAGAGAAGGGCGAGTCCCCAGAGAAGGGAAAGCAGAAAACGCTCTCTCGGCATCTGCCGGCCCAGCTCTTTGGGGAGAAGGAAAATAGGGGAAGGGTCTGTGCTCTCACTCGCCCAGTCAGCACCCCATCCCGGTGGAGTGTTCCCCACCCCACGTCCTGTCAGGTCAGCCACGTGGATCCCGGGAACCGGCCTTGAATGGTAGCACCCGCAGCTGCGGGAGGGGGTCCGGATGGTGGAAGCGTCCCCAGGCCCAGCGTAGTAAGTGTCTCGTCCAGAGCCTGGCGTCTGCCTGGTCTGGGGCCTAATTCCCACCAGAGACAACAGACAGCAGTTCTTCTGCACATAGAGCTGCTGAGGGGCCTTCCGGAGCCGGGAAATACAGACGGGTAGGGGCTGGATCTGGGTGGGGAGAAGCCCCTCAGCTGTAGTGCTGGGTCCTCGGCAGGGCTGTGGGGTCCACAGTGGGCCCGCTCCAAGAACGGGTGGCGCGGGGCAGCACGGCCCCTGGGGGTGGGCGTGGGGCTGCGCTGGCCTGGTCCTCGTTCCAGCTCGAAGACCCCACGAGTCCTCCCGGGGGGCAGGCCCGCTGTGGTGGGGAGACGGGGAGGAGGCTTGGGCTAACGGTCTCAAAGTCAGGCTCCACCTGGCACCTCTGGCCCTCCCGTCGCAGGCTCTGCTCGTCAATGAGGAGAACGAGGGCTTCTGCGGGGGCACCATCCTGAGCGAGTTCTGCGTCCTCACCGCGGCCCACTGTCTCCTGCAGGCCAAGCGGTTCACGGTGAGGGTAGGTGAGTGCCGCTCACACCGTGCGGGGCCCCGGGTTTCAGAGGCACTAGGACTGACAGGCTGGCCGGAAACGCTAGTTCAAATACTGAGGTCCTGAGGGGGAGAGGGAGGCCGGGGGACGAGGGGCGCCCCTGCCCCCTGCACGCAGGGTCCGCCGTGCCCTCTCCTCCGGGAAGTCCCCCAGAGCCCCCAGCCGTCTGAGCAGCCGCCACCACTGCCCCACATTTGCATCTGGGGGACTATCTCCTAACGTCCCCCTTCTCACCACACCCTAGAGCTGCTCCATGACAGTCCAGGGCGAGGCACGTGTCCGAGCCACGGCTGTAATGTCTAGCTTCCTAGTTACCTTACTTACGTCTTCTAGTTTTAAAGTCCACAGGTGATACTCATTTCGGTAACACACCTCATTACCCGGTATAGCCAAAGTAGTGTCAGTTTGACCTGTAATTGGCTTGTAAAGTCCTCTTGAGGTATTTTGAGTTAGTTTTTCATTCTGAGATTTGGCACTCATGGCACATGTGGGTTCTGCTCAGTGCCCACTTGGCCCCGTGGCTGGGGGCAGGTCCGGCACCCGGCCCCACCCGCGGGCAGACCAGGGGAGGGTGGCCGCTGCCCCCGGCGGGGAAGCCGTAGGCTGTCACACTGGCCTCGCTCTAGTCGCCTGTATTTCACATTTCCTAGTGACCACGTGCCAATCTCTAAGCAGAAAAATAGTGGAACCGCTTTAAAGCGTCAGTGACGTGCAGGGCCTCGCGGCCCCCAGCTGACGGCCACGTCCCCGTCCACAGGCGACCGGGACACAAACAAGGAGGAGGGCAACGAGATGGCACACGAGGTGGAGGTGACCGTGAAGCACAGCCGGTTCGTCAAGGAGACTTACGACTTCGACATCGCGGTGCTGCGGCTCAAGACGCCCATCAAGTTCCGCAGGAACGTGGCGCCCGCCTGCCTGCCGGAGAGGGACTGGGCCGAGGCCACGCTGCTGACCCAGAAGACGGGCGTCGTCAGCGGCTTTGGGCGCACGCACGAGCGGGGCCGCCTGTCGTCCACACTCAGGATACTGGAGGTGCCCTACGTGGACAGGAACACCTGCAAGCTGTCCAGCAGCTTCACCATCACCTCCAACATGTTCTGCGCCGGCTACGACGCGCAGCCCGAGGACGCCTGCCAGGGCGACAGCGGCGGCCCCCACGTCACCCGCTTCAGGGACACCTACTTCATCACTGGCATTGTCAGCTGGGGCGAAGGGTGCGCGCGGAAGGGCAAGTACGGCGTCTACACCAAGGTCACCAACTTCCTCAAGTGGATTGACAAGTCCATGAAAGCCGGGCTGGGGACAGGGGATGGGGGGGAGCCGCGCCCCCAGTGAAGCCCCCCACTGCCCCTCGCAGCCCCTGCCTCTCCCTCCTCTCAGCACCGGGGCTCTGAGCCGGCCTCCCTCCCCGCCGTGATTAGAGCTGGGTTGATTCCTTATCCTGCTTCTGTTTTTGCTCCACCGAAGTGGGAAATGAAGGTCCATTTGGAACCCGGGACCCTGCCTTCCCATCGCCAGCTGGGAGGTTTCAGGATTCGGGAAGTGCTACCCACATAGGATGGGCCAGGGCTCCCAGACCAAGTCTTAAAACTGAGGGGCCTTTTCTGTTCACAGCGCGTTTCTCTGTCCTGGAGGCCGCCAGCTGCCCCCCTGGCTGCTCACAACAGTGCTGAGTAAACCAGCAGGGTTCTGGGAGCACAGGGGCGCCAGGGCCAGCCCCCCTCCCCAGGGTTGGGTGGGGCTTCCCCACACGTGCCCTCCTGGCCCCCAGACACCTCCCAGGAGAGGCAGGCTCCCTGGGAAGGCAGGGCCCAGCAGGGCTCGTCGGCAGGGACATTTTAATGTTGACCTAAAGACCGACTCTCTACGTGGCTTCACGGCTGCGTCCCCGGGGGCCCCACCACATGGGCTGCAGAGCCACGGGCACGCCCCTGGGTGTGACTGTCGCCAGGCTGGGGCTCTGGAGTCTGCCTCTAGGCCACAGCCCAGAGCACGAACCCAGCTCTGGCTAGCCCCTGCCGCCCCCCTGCTACCCTGCTAGCGAGGTGTGTGCTGGGGGGCTGCAGGAGGGCCGCCCCTCCTCCAGTGGTCACAGCCCAGGTCGAGCCCTCCCGGCCGCACCAGCTCCAGGCCCTCAAGCCAAACAGCCAGGAAAAGCAGACATGCTTCTAGATAAAGCAGTCACCTGAGACGGGACGTGCCGTGTTTCCCGGTACCGTTTGCATTTTGCGTAACTCGGCTAAGCAAACTTTCAAAGTTCCAGTACGAGAGCTCTCAAGGTCACTGGCTGGGCAGTTGCGTAAACAGGAGATCTGCACGTTTGCAAAAATCAATGCGAACGGGCTTCCCAGAAACGGTCAAGCCAGAGGGTCCGTTTCTGCGCGTCCCGCCTTGACTTCCTCAAAGGGAACCGTCCCGCAGAGAAGGCCTCGGACGGCCAGGCCCTGCGTGCTGGGGACGGGGGTCTCTGTCCAGAGCAAACCTGGATGGGCTGTCAGCCCACAGGTCGCCTGGGGTCCGGAGAGATCTCTGGGGGAGCCCTCCTTCCCACCAGGCTGGCATATCTCACCAGCGGGGCCGAGCCCACAGGTCAGAGAGCAAGGGCAGCTGGGCACCTGGGAGTGGAGGGCAGAGGGGTCCCCACCGCCCGAGGCGCTGAACCTTCCCCGTTGGGAAACAGAGCTGGACTCAGTGAGGTTCCAGAGGGAATTCGGGCAGCGTGGTAGGGAGGCCTCTTGTCTGGTTCGCACAATGCTGGTTCCGTGGGCCCTGGGACCATGTGCCTCAAGGCTCGTCTCCAGGTGGACCTGAACCAGGCCTGTGCCCTGTGGGCACAGTCGGTCCCGCTCCACTGCATGTCCCCTAGAAAGTCTCCTCCGGGGACAGACGTGAGCAGGAAGCCGACCGTGAGGAACCACGGTGGGCGGTGGCGGTCAGGGTCTGACTGTCCCTCCCGAGAGTGAGGGACCGCTCATCGGCACCCGCGGTCCCTGAGGAGCAGGGTGAAGACACGCCTGGGACAGAGCCGCGTTTGGAGCGGGGAGGGCAGAGCGGCTGTATGGCGGCCGGGTGGCAGGGGGAGGGGGCTGGCTTAGAGAGCCGGAGACCTGCAGACACAGGGTCCCTGGAGGCCTCTGCCCGCTGCAGCTGCAGCCCCCGGCCCTTGGGGCTGGAGGGTGATGTTTCCGTTCTAGAATGATCCTCACTACAGCCACCATGAGACCCTGATGGAGGTACCAGAGCCCTGGGGAACGTCATCCCGAGCATCGAACTTGAATTACAAACAGGACGGGGTAGCTCAGCATCAGGAGAGCCCGGGGCGCATCACCGAGTGGGGGTGTGTCC
The DNA here is from genome assembly GCF_003031525.2 of Neophocaena asiaeorientalis asiaeorientalis. Classification (NCBI taxonomy): domain Eukaryota; kingdom Metazoa; phylum Chordata; class Mammalia; order Artiodactyla; family Phocoenidae; genus Neophocaena; species Neophocaena asiaeorientalis. The sequence goes on along the minus strand of NW_020173937.1, from coordinate 712,162 downwards.
TCACCGACGATGCGGACGGGAAGCAGGGCTCCTGACAAGAACGGGGTTCAGCCCTGGTCGCCAAGGTGCCCACGTCAGAAAGAACAAAACAGCTGGGAAAAACACACTACACGAGCCTCCGAAGGAAACCAAGAGGATGCGGGGAGAGAGGGCACCGTGCGGGTGCTCCGTCAGGGGCCCCTTAACAGGAGGGAAGCCCGGTGTGCGGGCTGCCGGCGGAGGGAGGGAGAGAGACAGACAGAGACACAGAGCCAGAGACAGAGAGAGACTGAGAGGGACAGAGGCAGAGCGCCCCCGGGGGGCCCCGTGCTGACCCGCTCGGTGAGGGGGGATGAGTTTGCTGTCCCCTCAGACGGAGGTCAGAGTATCTACCCCCTCGTGGCGCTGAGCGAGGCTCTTCCCGAGCGCCCCCCAGGCCCGCTTCCCCGTGGCACTTGGTGCCCCAGGAGAGCTGGTCTCACCGGGAGGTGCTGGGCTCCCCAGCCCCTCACAGGAGCCCCGCTGGCCCGGCCTGGTGGGCGCCCGCCCTCGAGGGTCTGCCGTAACCCCCACCCCGCCCCGGGCAGGGGGTCGCTGCCCGGCTCTGTTCGGGTTACCCCCCCGCAGGGAGCCCCTGTGACCGGCTTGTCCAAGGCGGCCCACCGCGCTGTGCCGCCTTATCTGCTCGGCTTTCCGTGTCGGCGAAACGTGTGTCTCCCCGCCCCCGCGGCCCAGGCCCGGTTCCCGACCCCCGACCTCCGACCTCCGACCTCCTCCCGAGGAGCCGCCCCAGCTCCGTCCCTGCCGGCCTCGGCCTTTCATCTCTCCGTCTCGCCCTCTCTTCGCCTTAAACGGAAAAAGACAGGACTGAAGCCTCTAGGACACCGAACTGCCCGCTGGCCTCCGCGGGCGGCCTTTCTCTGCGGGGCTGCTTCCCCGTCCGCACCCGCTCCGAGCCGAGCCGGGCGGGGCTCTGGCCGCGGGCTGAGCATGGCCGGCCCCGGGCCGCCGCTCGCCCTCCTCGCCCTCCTCGCCCTCCTCGCGCCGCGCGGCGCGCAGCCCGCAGGTAGGCGCCACCTTGGGCATCCTTTCTGACTCAGGCTTGCGGGCGGGTGGGTCGCGGGCTTTTCCTGGGAGCCGAGGGCCCCCGGCGGGACCAGCATGATCTGAGCCCAGCGCCCGGTCTCTTCGCCGCTCGTGACGAGTATGTTGGAAGTGACCGTGTCCCTCGGGGGCCCCGGGGGCCCAGGTGGAGCCGGCCGCCGGGTCCGGGGCTCAGGACTCGGTAGGGCACGGCTTCTGGGGGAGCCGAGAGGGCACCCCAGCCCCTCATGCCCCCCACCCGCGGGCCTCTCCCCGTCCTCAACCTTCCTTCACATTCAGACCCAAACCAGCGACCTCAGATGGGGGCCCTGGGGCCCTGGGGCCCTGCCGCCCACGCGGCCAACGCGCCCCCGCACCCAACCGGCGGCCAAGGTCAGGTCGCCAGGAGCTCAAAACACACCAGAGTGCAGAGGTTTAGCACAGAAATCAGAATGCAAACTCAAATTAATAGTTTTTTTAACAATTGTTGTGTGTTGAAACACAAGTATTTTGGATCTATTGGGTTAAATAAGTATATTATTTAAATGATCATAACCTCTTTCCTTCGATGTCCTAAATGTCCTGGGACACACTCGTGACCACAGGGCC
>NW_020173937.1:702233-710471 GCF_003031525.2 Neophocaena asiaeorientalis asiaeorientalis | reverse complement strand
GCTCACAGCTCACGGCCGCGTCCAACTGTGCACAATCGGGTGCGAGGTAAACGGCCGAGGACTCGTGAAACGCTGTCCTGGAGGGGCCACGGATGCGATGCCCAGAAAAACCCTCCCGGTAACGCTGAGAGCAGAGTATCTTATCCCATGTTTGCTACATGCCCCTGCCTGGCACGAGGGGAAAGACCAACGGGAGCAAAAGAATGAACGGGGCAGTGCAGCGCCCACCGCCCTCGGCTCCCCGCAGCCCCAGGCGCAGAGCCTACACGGCGCGAGGGGACCCAGGAGGAGGCCCCACCCCCGCTCAGACCACGCTTGGCACCACGTGGGGGAAAGAGACCAGCTCCGCGGCGGGATGCTGGTGCTGGGTGGAGAAAGAGAAACCTCTCCGGAGAAGCAGTCGCTGCGGTCGGCCCAGGGGTCTGCGGCCGCTGCTTGTGACTGCAGTGACACCCCAACGATCCAGGGTCACGTCGGGGGGAGACATGGGTCCTCGTTGCCTCGGGCTCCCTTCTCAACCTGGGGCCTCTCATGGTAAAAGAAAACCCCAAACACACAAGGAAAGAAGACAACCAGAAACTTGCAGGAAAAAGAGTAGAATCAGACTCACAAAAACCTTGATACCCAGACACAGAACACAGGAGATGTGCTAGAGATACGGCAAGAAAACAGGAGACATTAAAATGCCCAAACAGATGTGAAAAAGAATCGAACAGAACTTCTGAAATGGTAAAAATATTCATTGGAATTTTAAAATCCATTCAATAAATGAATCAACAGAAGGCATTCAGGGGAAAGATTCTCCTTTACAGCAGAATGCCGATTAGTAAGTGTAGAAGGAAAGAGGGGTGTAAAGTCACTCTTCTGCAATTAAAATGGTAATAACTGATTCAGGAAAAACTACTTCATTGACGCTGAAAACACTCGGCTAAAGACTGTTGGGGGACAGGACATTCCTATCCCAAAACATCTTCCTCACAGTGGAGAAACCTGTGGACACCATCTTTGCAGTGTCCCCCAAACTTCATGTTTACCCAGAACCTCAGAATGTGACCTTAGTTGCAAATAGGGTCTTTGCAGGTGTATTAATTAAGAGGAGATCATCCTCAGTTAGGGTGGGCCTTAAATCCAACGACTGGTGTCCTTATGAGGTGGCTCTACTCAGTCCTCCCCGCTGTGATCCTCATCCTCACATTCCAGAATGACGCTTAGAGCTCCAGCCGTCACATCTGTGTCCCAGGTAGCAGGATGGAGAGAGGGACAAAGAAACGGCCAGGGGCCACGCCAGTTGTCTTTTTCAAGAAGGTTCCCAGGAACCTGCTGCCTAGCCCTTCTGTTTGCATCTTGGTGGCCAGCACTCAGCCATGCAGCCACCCTTAGCGCCAGGGGAGTCTGTCTGCGCAGCCGTGTGCCCAGCTAGAAATCGGGGGCTCTTGTCCTGGCAGAGGACTGCCCAGGGGGCAGCCTCTCAAGCCCGGTCTCCACCCCTTCCTCGCGGGCTCCCACCCTCCTGTTCTAAGCTCACTCCTACTCACCTGGCTGCACGTAAGGGGCCCGGGGCCCAACGTCGTGGGGAGCAGGAGGTAAACTTCTTCCCGGGTCTGAGGGTCAACCGTTGGGTCTGCTCCTCCCAGCACCGCAGAGCCTGGCCCTCAGGATGCGGGTGGGAGTTCTTGGGTTGCCCGCCCACGCTGAGGCGCCTACACGCCTGTCTTGCTCTGCAGTGTTTCTTCCCACCTCAAAAGCAAATGAAATTCTGGTGAGACGGAAACGAGCCAGCTCCTACCTTTTGGAAGAGCTCTTTGAGGGAAATTTAGAAAAGGAATGTTACGAAGAAATCTGTGTCTACGAGGAAGCACGAGAAGTATTTGAAAATGACGCATCCACTGTATGTATCCCCCCCGCCACAGACTCACACGCCTTCTGATTATTCCGCTGCCTTAGAGGACGTATTTTCTCAAAGAGGCTGAACTAAATTAATTAACCTATTTACTTACCTGGGAGGTTGATCTGATCCTAATTGTACAGATGAGGAAACAGAGACACAGAAGTGAAATCACTTTCCCCAGCCAGTCAGTGGGCACCCGGGATGGCAGCTCAGTCCCACCACCTAAACTCTTCAGATTAAGTAAATTAGCACATCGAGTAGGCGGACTCCTCACGGAGGTCACTCAGCTTGGCAGGACGCTGATGGAATTTAGTATTTTTAATAAAGATGTAACTGTTTCAACGTATCAGCGACGCGAACGTCCTCCCTAGGGTGCCTGCGTGGTAAGAACGTCTCTCATAATCTATAACCTGGATTACAAGCGACAACACATACACTCTAAATAATACAACTGAGAACTTGCCATTCTCAATTACTCATAAGCTTACCAGTCAGTAAACAGAGGGGCTGAATATTTGTGTGTAAATATTTCAGAATAGTAAAATACGTAATAAAGACTTCCCAGTTCTACATACTAAAGCAGCGATATTTAAAGGTGATTCTGAACAAAATGTTGACCCGTTTCTCTAATATATTTTTAAAGTATTTTAAAATCATAATTTCTTAAACGCCCATGTATAAGAAAATGATCTTTAATCAAACGAAGAGAAATTAAAACTTCCTGGTAAAGTTGTGCTTGAGTTGTTAGAAGTCCGAGTATGATTTGGGGAGATGCAATTACTTATATGTTTACCCTCCAGGCCTTAAGTCTGAGTAATTCTCCTAATTTTAGATACCGCCACCCCAAATTAACATTCCCCCCCACATTTTTAATCCTTGTTGAATTGGCTTATAAAAACAGAAAAAGTGATGTGAATTTTTTACATCTGCCTCAGGCACTCTGCAGAGTGGGGCCATGGAGACAGGCCCGGGAGGGGAAAGGGCCTCGCGAGGCCGCGGTGTTTGTGCCACGTCTTAGACTGTTTTCCCTTCCTCAAATGGGTCACCGTAAATAAATACGGAATGGGACATGGGACATGGGTGTATTAAAGATGATATTAAGTAGATGTAAAGAATTTTACGTTCTTTGTTTCAACCAGTATTTTCCTACGAAGTGAATAAAAATCAACACTTTCTTATTTTCAAGCCGGGCCACAGGAGAAAACACGGAACACAGATGTCCCATTTGTAACACTTTTATGTTTCTCTTGTACAGGATGAATTTTGGAAGACGTATCTGGGTAAGTGCCTCCTCCACCTACTCCAGGATTCTTTCCTCTTCTCCTCCCTTTAAGGTCAGGGGAGGCAGTTGGCTCACGAGGGCTGCTAATGTGAGGCCAGTGGATTCCAGATTTCGAGCCTTGGGCTCCTGGAACCCCTGACCCAAAGGAAGGGCCTGGCACTGCCCGAGGACGAGGGTGGGAAAGGCCCCGGGGATGAGCAGGAGGAGGCCCGTGGTAACCCGGCTTTCTGCTGGGAATCACACCTTGTGAACGGCCCCCTGTTTCCCCCGTGGGGTCCCCCCCTCTTCCTCCCAGGCCCCGCCCCGTCCAGTCCTTGGGCTCCTGGAACCCCTGACCCAAAGGAAGGGCCTGGCACTGCCCGAGGACGAGGGTGGGAAAGGCCCCGGGGTCCCGCCGGGATCAGGGGGAAGCTGGAGCGGCCTCCCGGGCTCCCTTGGGCCTCGTGCTGAAGGGTCAGACCCGGTTGAGGAAGGCGAGGCTTGGGGGATGCTGGGCGTCCCTGCGGGGACCACAGTGACGGGAGAGCTCGAGGAGGCGCCGGCGCTGGTCACGTGGCCGCCCAGCAAGGAAAGGGGGTCCTGGAGGGACGTCGGAGGGTGTTACCCGCAGGGTGTCCTCACGTCCCTATCGGCAGGCGGCTCCCCGTGCGTCTCCCGGCCCTGCCTCAACAACGGGTCCTGCCAGGACAGCATCCGCGGCTACACCTGCACCTGCGCCCCGGGCTACGACGGCCGGGACTGCGCCTTCGTTGGGGGGGGGTCAGCCTATGAGGAGACCGCACCCGGCTCTCTGGGTCGTGGGTGCGTGACCCGGCCTGCAGCCTCATCGGCTGATGTCCCTTCAACATCGTGAGACTATCCGTGGGGGGTGGGCGGCGCCAATTCCCGTCAGTGGTCCTTCGTGCAGCAGTGAACTCGCGTAATGCTCCCGAGGGCCAACGCGGAGCCCGTTTCCGGAACGAACGTTACGTCCAGCCTGGATTCCCGGGCTCCAGCTGCCTCCTGAGCGCCCCGCCCAGTGCTGTGTGGACGCCCCGAGTGCAGCTCGCGCCGAAGCAGGGCTTCCAGCTTCATCCCAATGCCCACCTGGAAGAAGCCCCTTAAAGGGAGCGGCTGCTGCGGCGGGAAGTGAGCCCACGGCCGGGAAACGAAGATCCTTGCGAGGGACTTGCAGACCCGCCCCCCGCAACCCGCAACCGAGCTGCTGCTCTGAGGACGGAGCCCTGACTGCTCCTCGCCCCTTCCTGACGCTGGAGTCGAAACGCTCGCCTGGCGACGTTTGGAAGGAAAAGCCAGAGTCCCCGTGCGCAAGGAGATTTCAGAGTGGCTATGTCCAGGGTAACATGTCTGTTTTTCCCTTCTTCCCTTTTCAGCTAAAAATGAATGTCACCCTTTGAGGACGGATGGGTGTCAGCACTTCTGCCACCCGGGGCCGGGGTCTTACACGTGCAGCTGTGCGAAGGGGCATAAGCTGGGCCAGGACCACAAATCCTGCATCCCCCACGGTGAGTCCCCTCCGCAGGGCCTCCTCCTGCAGGGACCTCTGACAGGCCACCTCCTCCCCCATGGCTGGGCGCGGGGTCCTCCCCCTCCGTGGCTGGGCGCAGGGTCCTCCTCCCCCCCCCGTGGCTGGGCGGGGGGTCCTCCTCCCCCCGTGGCTGGGTGGGGGGGGTCCTCCTCCCCCATGGCTGGGCGCGGGGTTCTCCTCCCCCCGTGGCTGGGCGGGGGGTCCTCCTCCTCCGTGGCTGGGCGTGGGGGGTCCTCCTCCGTGGCTGGGCGCGGGGTTCTCCTCCTCCGTGTCCCGTGGCTGGGCGCGGGGTTGTCCTCCTCCGTGGCTGGGCGTGGGGTCCTCCTCCCCCGTGGCTGGGGGGGGGTCCTCCTCCCCCGTGGCTGGGCGGGGGGTCCTCCTCCCCCGTGGCTGGGCGGGGGGTCCTCCTCCCCCGTGGCTGGGCGCGGGGTTGTCCTCCTCCGTGGCTGGACCGGGGGTTCCCAGTCCCCTGCCGGGCTTGCCCGGGGCCTTCTCAGTCCCTGAGAGCAGATCGTTTAATCTCACCTGCTCTGTGTTATACGAATTATCTCAACCTAGCGGGCATCCAGGAATAGGCTGAAGGGTCAGCGCCACAGATAAATCCTACGTCTGCCCTGGGAGGCACTGACTTTTCTTTTCATGTGGCCACAATGAAGACAGGTGTGCGTGCGGAGCCCTCATCTCTGAGGGCCTCCTGACGTCACAGGGATGCGAGCAGGACCCTCCGACTTTCCCGTGGCAGGTAACAGAAACATTTTATAAATGTGTTTTAATCCTTTGTTACAAATTTCATCCTATTTGTCATCTCCACCTTCTTTGATTTAGGTGAACTGCTTACGATCTCAACATCACACTTAAAGCACTTTCTCATTCTGAGCTCACAGCTTCAGTGTCTTCATTATTTGCACCAAATAAAAACATAGTTTTATTTACAGCCATCCAAGGCCTTTCTTAGAGTCCAAAAACCGTTTCCAATGTCGCTGCTCTCGGAAGATAGGCATCCTGGCGGCGCTTGGGTGGACACGGTGGGTCCAGAGCCAGAGCAAGGCCCGGGCCCTGCTCACAGCCAGCTGGTGGAGTCCAGCTCCGCTGCCACGTTCAGGAAACGTCTCTTCTTCGGCACCATTTCTGTTATTCTCCTGTTTCTCCCTTGCCTGGTTTGGAAGCTAAATATTCTATTTCTCTTCATCCAGTGACCACTCTTGACACTGAAACTTTAATATCTAACTTAGCAATACCTGAAGTTATAATGTTTACCCTTCTCCCAAATTATTTCAAGCACCTCCCACGAGGCTCATTTGCTATTTTGACCAATATTTTATCCTTTTCTTGCTTTTTTAGTAACTCCACAAAATAAGTATTATTTGTAATCATACCGCCAACATGGGTTTGGATTTACCTACGTTTTGCATTTTCCTTGCAACCCAGGCCCTTAATGCAGATCATCCCCTTCTGTCTCGTCTGTCCTTTAGAACAGCCCTGTCGATAGAAACACAATATCGGCCACAGACGTAACTTAAATTTTCTAGCAGCCACGTGCATAAAAGTAAAAGCAGGTGCAAGTAATTTGGATAGTGTGTTTTACTTACCTCAATACATCTAAATACTATCTCAACATGTAATGAACAGTAAACAATGAGAGACACTCACATTTTCTCTTTCAACTAAGCCTTTGCCCTCTGGGGTGTACAGCCTTTTACTCTTGGAGCACATGCTGGCTTGGACCAGTCAAGCTCAAGTGCCCAGTAACCACAGCGACCACCATGGTCGACAGAGAGCTTTACAGGGCCCTTTGGTGAAGGGGCTGCCTCAGCCCCGCGTGCGTGCGCGTGTGCGCGTGTGCAGAACGTGCCTACTTGGCCCTGCTGCTCGCAAGCAGGTGGAGCCGGGCAGCAGCGTTCAGCCGCTGGGTGGAGGCCCGGCCAGACGACGGACAGAGCTCAGTGACCACCGGACCCGAAAGGACCGAGGGAGGGGACATCGAGTGAGAGGCGGGGTGGAGGTGGGGATCTGTCCCCAGCGGGACCGTACCTTTGCTGCCTGTGCTCCTGAGCGTCCATCTTCCAAGTGTCCATCACTCAGCCCTTCTCGCCCCTCCACTCCGTGCGCTGCGGCGGCCTCAGCAGTGGGTGGGCTGGGCTGGGCTCGCTGGAGGGGTGTGCGCCCATATTCCTAACCACGACACTATACTGACCCGAATCCTGAAAACTGGCACCAACTCTTTATTGTCTGTTTGGTTTTTAAAGGTAAAACTAACAAATTCTGAAGGAGAAGACTTCTGTGGAGGTGTTCTAATACAGGACAATTTTGTACTGACAACAGCAAAATGTTCACTCTTGTACAGAAACATTAGTGTGAAAACAAGTAAGTATTTTATCATTCTTTTTAAAATAAATTTATTTATTTATTTATCTTTTAAGTTTTGGCTGCATTGGTTCTTCGTTGCTGCACGCAGGCTTTCTCGAGTTGCGGTGAGCCAGGGCTACTCTTCATTGTGGTGCGTGGGCTTCTCATTGCGGTGGCCTCTCTCGTTGCGGAGCACGGGCTCTAGGTGCGCAGGCTTCAGTAGTTGTGGCACGCGGGCTTCAGTAGTTGTGGCTCGCGGGGTCTAGAGCGCAGGCTCTGTAGTTGTGGCGCTCGGGCTTAGTTGCTCCACGGCATGTGGGATCTTCCCGGGCCAGGGCTCGAACCCGTGTCCCTTTGCACTGGCAGGCAGATTCTTAACCACTGCGCCACCAGGGAAGCCCCGTCATTCATTTTTATAAGATCACATTGGAAGTAAACACTATCCTGTGTAGAAACAAAACTTTTCATCTGGAATCTTTGCTCCTAACGCAACACAGACTGAGCTGCTCTTCCTCACAGTCATAAGGCAACGGCGACTCCTAGTGGAACTCTGGGCACAGCCGGCAGACACATGCGGAATGTTTAGTCTAAGGAGGAAACCACAGCTGGTGAAACTGTCACTGCGAGGCACTGACACTGCCGTGGGGCAGCTCGGACCCCTGTCCACCCCGGGGCCTGGGCTGTGCTGTGAGCTGCTCCACAGCGATTCCCAGGACCCGCAAATATACGCTCCAGCCCCAGACACTTTTCAGTCAACAGAACGTCGGCCTAGAAAATGACATCCGAAAAGCCAAGCTCTGATGGGCTTGGAGAGGTTCCTCCTAATTTCTTCCTAGTCTTTTGACTGGTTCAGCAACCCGCACTGCGCTCTGCGCCCGCGCCCCCGCCCCCGCGCCCCCGCGAACACCTCACTGGGTTTCCTAGAGGAGAGTGTGGGAGAGGCCCCTCCGTGGGGTAGCCCCTGTCCCCTGCGCGCAGGAGCCGGGCGGCTGGGCGCACGTTGTCACCTTGACCCCCCGCCTCCTTCCAGGTTCCCGCTGCCGGGCGCGCGAGGCCCCGCCGGCGGTGGAGGTGAAGGGCGTCCACGTGCACACGAGATTCGAGGCGGACACGGCGGACAATGACGTGGCCCTGTTGGAGCTGGCGCGGCCCGTGCGCTGCCCCGACGCCGGGCGGCCCGTCTGCACTGCCCAG
>NW_020173937.1:689824-702109 GCF_003031525.2 Neophocaena asiaeorientalis asiaeorientalis | reverse complement strand
CCTCGGCCCCGTGACGCCGCCGCCTCCACCCACGCCGACGGGCCGCGAGTCCAGCCCGAACGGCGCTTCCCGCAGACCCGACCTGGGGGGCGGGGCGGCCGGTGCCCGACCGGCAGGCGAGAGCGCGTGGGTGCACATCACGTCTATTTCCCCGTTAGAGTCTAAGCCGGAGGTGCCCCAGTTCCCCCGAGGGAAGGCAGGGCTCTCCCGGCCGACAGCTCCGCGGCCACCATGGCAGGGCCTAAAGGCAGCTCCCGCCAAAGGCACAGGCGGGGGCGGGCTCCTTCCTGACGCGCTGGGGAGCGCAGGGCTGTTTTAAGGGGTTAAAACTGTGACTCACACACTCTCCTCACCGGAGAACGGAGCTTAAACACAATTCAGATTTTTAAGTAACAACCCTTGCACAAACACGATGCTCGTTTCACTTCTGACATTATACTTCAACCCCCGAGTTAGCCTTTTATTGGCCAGTCTGCAGATGCGCTGGCCCATTTCTCTGAAAGGACCTTGGCAAAAATAAATATGTGAATCTAACGCGAACTAAGGGACAGGGCAGTGGAGGAACAGGAGAGGACTCTGACGTCTTACTGAATGTGGCTGTGTTATCTTCAAACTGTCATGAGGTCATCAGGCCACTGCTCTGAATGGCTACCAAGGATTTAAAATCCAGCGGATGTGCACTGCAACTTCTACACCAATAATTCTGTAAAGATACCTGCAACCTCGTTGATGGCATTAATTTGCCCTACAAATCTGGATTTGCTAGAGTAGAAACCCTACCTGGAAATTATGACAAACACACACAGCACAGGCAGAGGTAAGAATCTCCCTACAGCATTTACGGGCTCTATAGAAACAAGGACCACTGCAGAGAAAGATACAGGCCTGCAACGCAGCTGAGACGCAGTGGGCCACGCGAAATGAAAACTGCTCTAGTCACGTGTATAACTTAATAAATGGTTAGAGACCACACGAGGTAAGCAAATCAAAACAATAAAACGCAAGAAAAGGGAACTTGATTAGATGGCCACACCCATTCACGCCCGGGTACAGACTGCTTCCAAGTTTGGGGGCAGTGCGAACGCCGCCAGGCCTGTGTTGACGAGGCCAGGCCGGCCGCTCCACACACAGGCCTCCAGACCCGTGGGAACGCGGGATGCTCGAGCCCGAGGTTCTGTTTCTTTCATTGCCAAGTACAACCCCGTGTTATGACTCACGGTCAGTCCCTGATTTTCTACTGTTCAAGAAAATACCTGAAAGTGTTGAAAATGCCCAGCTCTCTACGCTATGAAATCCAGGCACGCTCCCAGAAGTCCAGCGCTCACCCCGCAGCGAGGACGCAGCTCTCATCCGTGAGGGTGTGCCCGGCCCCACGGAGCAGCGATGCCGTGACAGCAGTGCCCCGGGAAACACGGACTGTCTCACCATGGCCGTCTGCGCCTCCCCCAGGCCACGCTCTGCTGCTCAGGGAACTGGTGGGGGGAGGCGGCTGAGGGCCTGACACCCACGGCAGGCCGTCCCCTCCGCACTGCCCGTCCCCACGCCCAAGTCTGGACATGCCCAGGGTGGAGGTCACACTGTTGACTCGGAAGCCCAGCTCACAGAAGTGGATCCAGCTCCACCTCTTCTCTGGGGCCCTTGCTCTCGGGACGCGGCTCCATCCGACTGGAGAGGCCCACGTGGAGCCCGGCTGAGCGCGCCAGAGCCCTGGGACGACGCGCCTTCAGGGTGGGTCACTTGTGCAGCCCGGGAGAGCCCTACAGATGAGCCACGTGGAGCAGAAGCCGGGAGCACACTGCACACTTCTGAGCCAACTGGGACAGTTGGTCTGGCAGCTGGAGCGGCTGACGCTGGGGGGGCACAGATGGGAGGCCTCGGCGGGGGGGCGGGGTGTGTGTGTGTCTCTCCACGTCCCACAGTGGCTCTTCTCCGCGCAAAGGGCATGCGCCTTTGCAGCGATGAGCAGCTACAGTCCGTGACGTTTCCTTCTTTAGTAAGTTCTGCACAGACAGAGGAGACGCACACACTCTGAAAAAACAGCTATGACACCTGGGAAATTTAAATCAAAGTAAATTCAGCTTGTAAAAAGAAGCATTAAGTTAACCCAGCATTTTGATCACACAGAATGTTCAAATTTAACATAAAAAGACGTATCCCAGAAGATACGGTAAAGAATACACCTTTTTGTATCAATTCAGATCACCTTTTTTTACAGAAAGAGTTAAAAGATGCCTTCGTGAAGAACATTCACGAGGAGTAAACAGAAGCTGCCTCGGAGACCGCGCCCCTCGCGTGAGCGTCACCAGCACCCCAGGGCCAGCGGAGATGGCTGCGCTTTCTGGGAAGGGGATGCCAGGCCTCTGTGAGGTGCATATCCGTCAGCCGTGATGGCAGAGACACCGAGGTCTCAGCCTCCCCCGGGAAAGACCCGAGACTCCAGCCGCGGAGGACGAGTTCTCGGCAGCATACGAACCAGGATGGCCCAGCTCCCTGTCCCCGGGGCCAGGGGCGGGGTCAGCACACCGTGGACAGCGGGGGGAACGGGTTCTGCTTGCTGACAACCAGCTTCTGGTGCTGGTGCGAGATGTAGCCTTTAATGTGACCCTGTGGGAGAGAAGCAGAGGCGGCGTGTTTCTGGGCCTGGGTCTCGTCAAGCCTGCGGGGGTGAAGGACCTGGCGCTGTGGCACAAGTATCCCCCCACCCAGTCACCGTGCAGTCAGCTCCCTGGGAGGACGAGTGAACACGCACAGGAGAGAACAGAGAAATACGTGCCGTGTGCATCCACCCCGCCCGCACAGAGCCCTCTGGGAACAAGGAAGGCATCAGAGCTCCCAGCGAAGGCGGGGCCCGGGGGAGGCGCGACCACACACCATGTAGATCAGGTTGGCCAGGATGCACTGGACCTCGGCGATGTCCACGTCCTCCACCTGCATGAACTTCAAGGCAACCAGGAACGCATCCAGAGACAGCTGGTGCGTCTTGAGTAACAGGTACCTGCAAGAGGGACAGAGCTCACGGTCATCAGGGACGGGATGTGAGGACGAAGTCAGCAGGAGAAACATCTGCTGAGAAACCTCTGTTCAAGAGGAACAAAGCATCTCCCACCCGCCAGATACACTTGAAAAATAAGAGCTTTTAATTCTGACTTTCCAATTTTAAAAAGCCACTAGTACAAATATACTTTACGTTTACTGGCTATTTGCTTGAATCTCAGAGGCACGTGTTCTCACATTTTAACATCCTTATAACCGAGAAGCACCTTACAACGGACAGTGTCTCAGGTGTGATGAACTGCGGTCCTTGCTGATTTTGATATATTCCTCGCAGCCAGAAAAAGTCTGACTTTAACTGAAGTTTAACTGAGATCCTGCTGGGACCAGGCCTCAGAGAAGAGTCAACTTCCAGAGTGACATGGAAGAAAAGAACAACCTCCTGACGGACAGGGGTGGCGGGGAGGGTCAGCGGGTCACCAACGGAGGACATGGGCAACGGGTCCCACGCTCTCCGGCACAATGGGAAACGCCTGGTTCTCAGGGCCGGCGCTAAAACGTCTGCTACAAGGTCTCCACCGCAACCCGAGCTGTTCCTCCCGCAAGGGCGGGCAGACCTCTGCTCCCCCGCCAGCGCAGCCGTAGCGCCCGGGCCCAGGGCAGTGCGCGGGCCGCGGAAGGCGGATTTTACCCCCGGGATGAAAAGGATGGACTCCGCTTACACTTTCTTAAAGAGGTTCCTGTAGGTGATGATCTTCAGCTTCTCGAGGATGAGGAAGATGCCGCACCGGATGAAGAAGGCCTCGTGCTTGGCCAGAGCCTCGTTCAGGAGGAGGAGGTTGCCCTCGCTGGGCGGCGGGACAGACGCACAGACACAGTCAGAACAACGTCCGGGACGAGAGCGCGTCGAAACGCCGTTAGTTCCGTCACAACATGAGGACGTGTGTGCTGATCTCACCCTCTACGAGGTCTCAAATGGAAAAGGAAAAATACTCTACCTCACAGCCTCGGTCACCTCCGCAAACTGCATGAGATGGTACTTCCTCAGGAGCTCGATGGTTGGCATGTGACCCTAAGGGTAAAGTTCCAGAATAAGAACCCTTGCACTTTTAACCAAATTGTCTGATAAAACTCTTGTCAAGGAAAAACTTGCAACCTGCGTTTCTTAGGCTTTCTTCCTAAGTCACTGAACGAGAACTGAAAGCATCCTAGTCTACTGGGGAAAAAAAACCAAACCATCGCTGGTCTGGAAATCAGGAAACCTAGCCAAAACAGGGTTTTGTCGTCAGTGGCGTCTGACCTCGATCTCGACCTTCTCATGCCTGTGTCATAGGAGGCGGGTGACACCTGAAGCAGACACCTAGGCTACAATTCAGGAATTCAGAGACAGCTTCTGGAAGAACCGGCTGCAAAATCCAAAACTGGTTGTTCCCGTGAAGCCGGGTTAGCAGTGGGGAGGGAGGCGCGACACTGTCTCTTTCCCACTACAAGTCGCCCTGAACTAGGTAAGTATGTGGTGTTGTTTTGATAATTTAAAAGAATTTTTAAATGGGAGGAAAGGAAGCTCTATCTATTACTTGGAGGATGTTTTAGTCAAATAACTTGCTAGCTATTTGTCATTTCTTTACAAATATCAAAAATAATTTTCAGTGACCAAGTGAGATACCTACAGACAGGCTGGAATGACCTTTTTCTTTCTTCGTTAATCCATTTCTATAAATTTAGACTTTTTAGGGGAAACAAAAATAATACGCACTTATTTTACTTGTCTTATATATGTTAAACTTTTGAGTTAGGGAACTTCAAGAGAAAGGAAACACAGGCAAGCCTTTCCAGAAGGATCTGGAAGCGCCAGTCACGGAAAGAGTAGTCCGGGTCACACCCAAGGCTCATTCCTCCTCAATTTTGGGGTGTGCTCATGGGCAGCTCAGACTGTGACCCATCACACACCCCTGGCCGCGCCGTAAGACATCTGCCCACTTCTCGTAGCCAACAGGACCCGTGAGAGCTGCTGAGATCACTTACCAGGAGCATCTTCACAGGAAGGAGATAAATGAGGACCATCCTTTTGTTCTTCTGGCTCAAACGGTGGCAGTGCTCAAAAGCAAAGGACAGGTACTCCTCAGCTGCAGAGTGAGACACAGACATGGTCCCCACGGTCCCCACCCTGTGCCTGATGCTACCACCCACCCTTACATGAAGGCCCAAAAGGTTTCAGGAACTGCAAATATCTACCGTCAATATTAACAAATTATTTCCTGCTGTGTTAGGTATTCAAAAATACCACACAGTGCATATTCAGAGGAAAAGCACAGCAATACCTTCAGAGACGTCAGCTGAGAGCACAGGTGACCCCTGAACAAGGCAGTCCGAGCTGTGCGGGTCTACCTGTACACGGGTACTTGCAACGGTAAACACTATGTTACCACGTGGTCTGTGGCTGGCTGATCCGTGGATGTGGAGGAACCGTGGGCACAGGGCTGACTGTGAGTCACACGGGGCTTAACCCCCTCGTTGTTCAGGGGTAAGGTGTAATTCAAAAGCTTCTCTTCTTGGACTTCCCCCGTGGTGCTGTGGTTAAGAATCCGCCTGCCAACGCAGGGGACAGGGGTTCGAGCCCTGGTCCAGGAAGATCCCACATGCCGCGGAGCATTTCAGCCCGTGCACCACAACTACTGAGCCCCCGAGCCACAACTACTGAGCCTGCACTCTAGAGCCCGTGCTCTGCAACAAGAGAAGCCACCGCAATAAGAAGCCCGCGCACCGCAGGGAAGAGTAGACCCTGCTCGCTGCAGCTAGAGAAAGCTCGCGCACAGCAACGAAGACCCAACGTGGCCAAAAAATAAATAAATAGATAAATAAATTTATTTTAAAAAAGTAAAAATTAAAGTTTATCTTCTTATGCTTGATATTTAAAGGAAAAGAAAAAGATGGGGGAACTAACCAAGAAAAGCCCTCTTTCGAAAGCCGTCGATGTATAAAGATTTCATGAAAGAAAATGAAAAGTTGGTCTACACGACCCTACAGAGTAAAAAAACAGCGCACTTATTATGAGAGAGCTGTTATTGTTATTATTATTATTTGTAGTTCACGGGCCTCTCACTGCTGTGGCCTCTCCCGCTGCGGAGCACAGTCTCCGGACGCGCAGGCTCAGCGGCCATGGCTCACAGGCCCAGCCACTCCGCGGCTTGTGGGATCCTCCTGGACCGGGGCACGAACCCGTGTCCCCTGCATCGGCAGGCGGACTCTCAACCACTGTGCCGCCAGGGAAGCCCGAGAGCTGTTATTTTTGTTATCGGAGCATCCATGGCCGTTGACACACGGAGAGGAGGTGCTCCTTACATCCGGTGTGTTGCCTGAAGTCACATGGCTTCACGTGCAAATAATTGTCAGAGAAGTGAGTTTAGAAAGTCTGGTCTGAGGACGAGAGAAGAATCATAAAGGACCACCACATGCCAGCTACTCCAAAAGCTCAGAAAGAAAAAACGTGGCTTCCCGTTCTTGAGAAAGCTAATGACACGAGCCACATAACGTGATTTCACGAAAGCGCAGCTCTGACGCGGCACCGATCCGCCACGCACAGCCACAAGCACCGAAGACGACACCTGCGCAAAGGCTCGTCCACCGCGGCTGGAGCTGAGCTACGCGCTGTCCCATCTCCACGTCCTGGGCCAACGGGACCAGCAGAGGCCATAGAGAAACACCGACTGTAGCCTGCGCTGGAACACCGGTGCCCAGAAAAGGACATGCTGGCACCCGTCTCAGAGACCTGGCGTGGAGTGAGGAACTTCACGTGGGACTTTCCCTTGTGGAACCAACTTAGTGTCAAAAATAAACACAGCTTGGATGCAGCCAACACCCACGGTCTACCTTCAGCAGTAACAGGAGGCAGTGACCACGTCCCCGGAACCCAGCCCCAGCTGCTCAGAAGCAGTGACACACCTTGCTTGAAGTCGCTGTCGAACATGGCCTTCCGCCCCACGTAGTACCTGTACGTCACCCTCTGTGCAGTGCTGTAGCCGTCCTTCAGGTTTGAGCTGTCGATGGCTCGGATGAGCGGTTTACACAAATGGAGCTTGTTGATCTATAACGAGTAACAATCTACCCTGAACAGTATTTTAAAGAAATAGGCAGAACCAACATAAACTTCTGGTTACGAAGTACACGCCTCCTTGCGGTGGGATTCACATCATCAAAACTGAAGCCTTGATGCTAACACCGCACCACAGCTGCACAGCCTGACCACGCCCACCGCGGAGGGCCCACCCGCACAGGGGCCGGGCTGGCGCCCCTCGCCTGGCCGTCCCTGCACCGACACTGGTGTGAGGCGCTGGCACCTCACTTCCCCTGGAGCCGAGCGCGCGCCTCGCCGGGCGGAGGCTAAAGAGGACCACGGGCGTGAAGCGCTGACAGCAGCCCTCGTGCCGGGCAGCCCCTGGGCGCACACCAGCTCCCAGGATTATGTGCGCAGTGGGGGGTGAGGGGGGGAAACCGCTTGCCCGGGAGGCTGGCTGACAGTGAATAGAAGGGCTGTCTGGGAAGACAGGCGGAAAGCAGACCCAACAAAGAGACGCAGCGCTCTGACAGCATTTACCTTAAAATAGATCTTGAATAACTGATTCACCAGAAACAGCATGCCCCACTTCTTGGAGTCCTCTATGCCCGCACGGCTACGGGGAGAACGGTTATGTTAACGCTGCCCGGGAAGTAAAGATGTCACGTGTCAACCGCAAAATCAGCTTCCGCAACAAATTAGCGTCTTTAGAGCCCTACGGCTCGAGACAGGTGCACAGAAGACTACAACGCCACAAAAGAAGACGTCTTCTCTAACACCGTGGGAACTCGGGGGATACAGCGCCTTGCCACAGCAGACGAAAACCGCTCAGTTTGCAGCGATGTTGTGTAAAAGCTGACTGCGATAAAGCGCTTGGGGAAAAGGAGAAAGTACCTTCTCTTATCGTCACAGCCACCGAAACACACGGCGACCCAGAGGGACCTCGGAAAGCGTGAGACCCAGAGTGCAGGCCACGTGGGCCCAGAAGTGCTAAATGTGTGCGGCAGCATAAGAGGTGGTTCTGTTCTCTTATTTCCTTATGAGACAGTGGACTATTTGAAGCAAAAGCTAACAGCGATCGTGGGGTCAAGGCCAGCGCCCAGCAGGGCGGGCAGGGCGGCGGGGCGCTCACGTGTCGCTGGCGCAGACGCGGAAGCAGCTCATCAACAGCTCGGCCGCCTTCTCCAGCATGTCCCCAACTTTGCTCTTCCCTTTCTTTACCAGCTGCTGATCTGCCTGATAGAAGATAAAAACCTTCACTTTTCATCTCCTCTAGACACCTCGGTTAAACAGAAGATCACGGCACAGCTAGAAGCAAAAACGCACAGCGGAGGGTCGTCCCCAAAGGTTCTGGCGAGACCATCTAGCCTGTGCTACTACGTTTACAAAACGGAAGCGTCTACAGCGTGTTCCAGCCCTTCCACAAATCAAATCGCTCTTCAACCAATTCAAGCCAGTAAGTCGCTCACGGACTCCCCGAGCCTGTGCGACCTGTGCCACGCGCTGCTAACTAGCCTTTTCTTACTTTGCCGCGAAGCCCCATCTCCCACGCGCGTGACGTTCGCACGGACGGTGCAGAGGACGGCAATGGACAGGACCGGCGCCTGCCCGGCGGCCCCAACCGAACTTGCAGCCACTCTGTCCTGAACCTCGCGCACCCGCGTCCTCCCATCAACCAACCAATACAGCTAACTTCACTTCAGAGGGTCAGTGAGGATGCAGTCAATATTAACACTATTAGTAAGTCTTAGGCCTTGAATACATGTATTTTTAGTGTTCTTTGCGATGAAGCGGGAAGTCCGCCTACAGCACGTCTGTTTTTAAGGAAAAGCACTAGGGCCACTGTCGAGGCCTCAAGCTGGACCGTGGAACAACCTCAAAGCCTGGCCAGCCAGCATGGGCCACTGGCCAGCGCGGGGCTCTGGAAAGTGAACGAAGCAAGCCTGTCACTCCCAGGCAAACACTGACTGTTATCTGCTGCCGATGACATCTGCACTTTCAAGAAAAGCTTAGAACTTTGGGAAACTTGTATTGACCACCAAGAGCCTGGCGGCCTTCCACTGCTTCACAACTCCTCTGAGGAGGTCACTGGAGGTATTAACAAACGTAGAGTTTTCCTGGTTTTTGTTTTTTCACGTAATGAAATACGTCCACATTTGGACCGTCTGGGTAACTCAGTGAACCAGAACTCTCCAAACGATCGCTGTACAACGTTACAAAATCCTACAGGGGTGAAAGGTCCATTCACCGTGCAGGACACACCAGTGGGTTTGGATGTAGCAGGAAACGGTCACTGCTACGCTTCAGAGGCCACACTGCAATGAACCTTAAGAACTACTCTTGTAGTTCTAAAAGGTGTAGCTCAGAGAAGGGCACCCACGACCACCTGAAAAGGCTACTAGAACAGTCCTCCCACTTCCACGTACATCTGCGTGAGGCCACACTTCTTCGTCTATTCAACCAAAACAAGGTGCCGCACAGAGTGAATTCAGAAGCAGACCTAAGAATCTGAGCGGCTTCCCTTGAGCCATACGTTAAAGAGATCAAAACGGATAAAAATGCCACTTTTTTGTACATTTTGTTCACTTTGAAAATATACGTATTTTTAATTTAGAAAGTCAATTATGTTACCACGTCAAAGGTTTATTATTTTAGGTGAACGGTATTAAAAATTTTCCCAGGTAAAATTTCCAATACAGTAAGTACTGATATAACCCACATGAACAGACGCTTCTGGGGGTCCTCAATAATTTCTATGTAAGGTATTGTATGTTTCAGTTCTAAAATTTCCATTTGGTGCTGCTTTATATCTTGCATTTCTTTGCTGAGATGTCTCCACCTGCTTCAAGCGCGTTCGCACCTGCTCCCAGGGTTTTATGGCGGCGGGGGTGGAATCGCCATCCCATCCTTGGTGTCGGGTGCTTGCTGACTATCTCCCCCATTCAGAGTCTCAAAGGCCAAGAGTCCCGATTCCTGGTGTGACAAGGGACTCTCGATTATATCCTGGATGCCCGGGGTGTCGCAAGACTGTGGCTCTCCTTGTTCCAGCCAGGCCTGCGCCCACACCAGCCACCCACTGCGGACAGGGCTGGGCCTGCAGGCCAGGGCGGAGGCAGCTGGGATGCTCCCCGCCCAGAGGTGGGATGCAGGGGAGGGAGCCGCGTCATCTCCGCCTACTGTCAGTGTCCCCGGGTGCCGGACGGGACCAGGACGCCCAGGAGGTGAGAAGGAAACAAACGCAGGGAACTCACTGCTCTGCCGCTTCTTCTCTCCACCTCTCAGAGCCACGCTGGCCTTAAAACTCCCAGCAGGAGGGAGAGAAACACGCGCCTACCGTGTCTTGTCCAGAACCAGAAGTTATGGATAGTTTTTAAAACTGCAAAGGGGTGTCAGGACCAAAAAGTTAAGAACTGCTGCTCCCAAAATGGCTGATGCTGACCCCAAGGGGAAATCGACTCATAAAATCCTCCTTGTTCCAGACAACCCTCAGCACTCCCTGAATCTACACCAGGGACGGGACGGGGCGCATCTCCACAGCTGGCGAGAGCACAGGCCCTCACGCGCGAGCCAAGCCACCCCCGTGCTCTTTCGCCACACCACATTCACCAACCCAACGTGTTCCTCAAAATTTGTGGAAAGATGATATGAAATTAAGCAACACATAGATAACGAGTTTGGGTTTAAAAGAACAGTGACAGAAACTGAACTTACATTATTGGCAAATATTCGAAGGTCAAGTGCCACTGCATACATGACAGGCAGAGCCCTACGGGGCAAAAACAAGTACGTTTGAAGACGCTCTGAGGTCAGAGGTTCCATTACCAGAGGTGGGGAGGCCAGGGCCACCATCCAGAAAGGGGGTCGCCAGCCCACGCCCAGGGGCTGCTATGCTTTCCCTCGCCCTCCTCCCGGGCAGGTGGCAGCCCCTCCCCATCTGCACGAGTCCCGGGGAGTCGAGGGGCTCAGCCCTGGCAGCACCCTCCCCCTACGCTGGGACAGGAAGTCTCCTTCCCCTCAGCCCCTACCACCAGCCAACAGCTCCATTAAAACAAGACGTGGTTCACAACGCTCTCCTAACAGGGTCCAAGGTATGCAACAGACCAATGTCACAAAACGACTTTTCAAAATCTAGCTGGCAGTGTTAATTTTATGTGTTAAAGAGATCTTCACTTAAAAAGGGTTTTGTTTCTTTTTTTTTAGTAAAAGGTATTTGCAAGCCTTCAGTTATCTTAGTATAAACAGAATTTCAGTATTTACCCAGATTTTTAATAAGTCATAAAATAGCTTACCAAGGAATTTAAAATAACCCAGTTATTATGTATTCCATCATCCCAAATGAACTGTAACTGATCTACATCTTTTATCTAAGTTTAAAACCCAAAGTAAGTTCAAAATTGACAGTTAAAGGGAAAAAATAATATTTAATAAATATTTGGGGGCATGGAATGGCTGAAATACTTCATATTTACAGAAAAACACTGCAAATAATCTGGCTGACCTGCCATTTAAGTTTACACTGACTATTAAAACTCCATTATCTGTGTTGATATTATCACGTCAACACACAACATTAAATACCAACACAGAAAACACAATTAAAACTTCTGCTTTTAAAAAAGAAAAAAGCCATTTGCTAATTTCCAGCTGTTTCTGTTTGTACTTACCAGTTTTCTTCTTTGTGGGCCTGAAATGCCCGTAGGAATGATGTAGTATATTAAGGAAGGTCCGACAGAAAAAGTTCAAGTCATGCTACAATTGAAAGACTCAAGAACAACAAGGGTTCTAAACTGTAAGGGCTACAGCTCACCGCTTAAAAGATTACGTATCACAGCAGCAGGGTCTTGAAGGGAAAAAATACATGAGCCACATCACAAACATCTGAGTATCATTAGGTATACGTAAACACATTTATTTCATACATACTTTCCCCAAAGTAAGAAAAAGACTGTTATAAGATTTTTAAAACTGGCTTATTTGGCTTCTCTGAGCTCAGATGATCACAACTTATATATAATGTGCTTTAGAATCTGTGGTATAAAGTTTATTTCACTGATTACAGAATTCTTGAATTCAGAGGAGACTTGGCTGGTCAGTAACCAATTCTCTTCCGTGTATATTAAGCAAGATGGTTAAAAAATTAGCAGCTAAAGGGAATTCCCTGGAGGTCCAGTGGTTAGGACTCAGCACCTTCACTGCCAGGTTCCACAAGCTGTGCGGCTCGGCAAAAAAAAAAAAAAAAA
>NW_020173937.1:644693-689757 GCF_003031525.2 Neophocaena asiaeorientalis asiaeorientalis | reverse complement strand
CAAGCTGCGTGGCCCGGAAAAAAAAAAAAAAAAAAAGTCTGGAGATACATATAAACAGTACTAGAATACTCACTGACCAGGGCCTTAGCCATAAGATATCACTTAAATGACTTAAATCAGAATTGGCTTGATTAAGGCCCTCAGTGACCACAATTCAATGATGTTGTGTGTTGCGTCCACTCTTCCATCTGTGCCCGGATCTGGAAGTTCTTCTATTTCTCCAAGGGGACTAACCCATCCCTGTAACTACACTGAATGTTGGAAAGGCAACAAAGTATTATTCTTCACAACAGAATTAAATAAAATCCTTAATCATAACCAGTGTTCTTCCCCACCATGTAGGTGACTGGACACAGTCTGAAGGCCAGGCTACATTTAAGGACCTGAGTGGAAGGGCTAAGTGAGCTTCTCCTGCTTTCTAACTAAAGGCGGGACTAAAACTGGCCTGACGTTTCAGGATCTTAGCCCCCAAGTAACCCGCTGTACCTGTTAGACACTGAACAGTAACGCCCACGACAAAAGATATTGGACAATGACGGTCTGGCACTTGTACGCCTCTATGAAGTCGTGGTTCCCCACCGCGTACGTGCACCTGGAAAGGAAGTGGTGGGCACTGAGGGCGGAGGGGCAGCAAGCGCGCGCACTCGCTGAGCGCCGGCACGGACCACGCGGACCGCACTGCTCGCTCCCAGCACAAACGCTGCGCTCTCAACTGACCCAGCAGATTGCAAGGAGGCTCACGAGAGACCACCGGGCACAGGAGGAAATCCCACGCTACATGCTGGGCCTGTTCTTTCAAGTCCCAGAAGGAGAAGCCCAGCTGCAGAGGTTCCACTAACAACACGTAAATGGCCCTTCTCGGGCATCAATGGGCAAGGACACTCTACCCAGACGCCCGGCTGCCAGTGTCACCATCAGTCAGTCCGTCCCCAAACCTGGCGCCTCGTCGCATGCTGCGCAGAGCTAGGAAGTTGCCACAAGAAACACAGCGGCACTCCAACTTTTCCAGAGATCTCAGGGGCCCCGCAGGTCTGCCCCACCCTGCCCCCAGACCCCAGCCCGCTCAGGACGCCGGAGAAGAGGGCAGGCAGGAGGACAACGAAATCCCACACACTGTAACACCTGGAGCTTGCCTGGATCGAGGCTTTAGAGGTGAAAACAGTAGACATGACATGTGAATAAAAAGCAGAATTTCATCTGCTCTGCTCTGCTCCAGTTTCTTCCCCAGTAAGGTCAAGAGGTTAAAAACCAGGCGTTTCCATGAAAAACGCAAGTCGACAGTGGGCGTCACAGCCTGCTGCACAAAAGACCAACGCGGCCAGTAGGACGGATACCAAACGCTTTTCAGAGCGTCACACAGAAGACACACACACACACAAACACAAAAGACCACCACGCGGCCAGTAGGATGGATGCCAAATGCTTTTCAGAGCATAACACAGAAGACACACACACACACACACACACACACAAGAGACCACCACGCGGCCAGTAGGATGAGTACCAAATGCTTTTCAGAGCGTTACACAGAAGACACACACACATCCACGATTACCATTTCATGTTAACTTTTCAAAACATATGTGGTCCCTGAATAAAACATTTATTAAAATTTGAAAGTATTTCATTTTTTTAAAAGTATTTTAAACTTCACAAGATTTTCATAGGTGTTACCAAAGTGAAATTACAAACACACTTATCTACTTTTTCAAAGGAAAATTTTCACTGCTTCAAGCATAAAATGTTAAATAAAACCCCTAGAGTGAGTTCAGCAATTTTCAGATTTGCTTGTTTTTCTTCCTCACTCATGGATTACCTTAAATGAGCTGCAAACATTTCGTCATAAGGGGGTTCCAAAACTTGTTGACACTTCTCTTCTGGAGAGGCCATCTAAATGATCGTAAGAAAAATAGTAAAAATAAAATTAACTGGGACAGAAAGAATGCAACATGTAGGAAGAGATTTAGACAAACCTTTGTTTCAAAAGAATTTACACTTTACAGCTGACAGTAACTCTTCACACTTTAGCACTTCAAAAAAAAAGGTTCATTTCTTCCACACATATTTATCAAGCACGACCTCCGTACAGGGCAGGAGATGAACACAATTCGCTTTGTCTACCACAGGCCAGGAAATACTCTAGGCATGTTCATGTACCTCTTAATCTGTTTATTAAGCAGCTACTATGTGCCTCGTGTGAGGTCAAAGGAGCTGGAGACAGTGCCTGGGGGAAAGGGGGTCGGGCGGCCAGCAATCGCTCCTGCCCACTTCCTGCTGACAGGACTGCCCACTCGGGGTCCTGGGAGACAGCAGACATTCACCTCGAACTTGCCCTCGCCTCCCAGTGGCCAAATTCTGGATAACACAAGCATCGCGGTGGATTATGCAGTGCACTGAATTTAAAAGAAAAGGACTCAGTGAATCCACACTGATACAGCTCTATAAATGAGAGAGGGAGAATGACAGCATGGGAAAGATCACCACCCTACAGTCCCTGACGAAACAACCAGGCAGACAACGGGCCCAGCGAGGCAGCTGTCACATGGAAGGACGTGGAGTTTTGGAGCGAAGGAATCAGCCTCAGGTCACAAATGGGCGAGCAGACGTGTATCAGGGACAACCTGCCAGCAAGCTGAACCCGAGTCCCATCAGGACCCCGAGCACTTTATTTTTTTTTAATTTAATTTAATTTAATTTAATCTATCTATCTATCTATCTTTGGCTGCGTTGGGTCTTCGTTGCTGCACACGGGCTTTCTCTAGTTGCGGCGAGTGGGGGCTCCTCTTTGTTGTGGCACGTGGGCTTCTCACTGCAGTGGCTTCTCTTGCTGCGGAGCACGGGCTCTAGGCATGTGGGCTTCAGTAGTTGTGGCACACGGGCTCTAGGGCCCAGACTCCGTAGTTGCGCACGGGCTTCATTGCTCCGCGGCATGTGGGATCTTCCCGGACCAGGGCTTGAACCCGTGTCCCCTGCATTGGCAGGCGGACTCTTAACCACTGCGCCACCAGGGAAGCCCAGGGCACTTCCTTTCGAAAGAACGATTTAGGTCCCTGATAGGACACTCCAACAGTGTAACGGCCATCCGCGAGGAAATGGGCATTATAACATATCCACAATATATTCCACAGAATCTATGGCTTGGACAGCATTCATCATCTGAATCAAGAATGCTTATAGTTCAGGGCTTCCCTGGTGGCACAGTGGTTGAGAATCTGCCTGCTAATGCAGGGGACACGGGTTCGAGCCCTGGTCTGGGAAGATCCCACATGCCACGGAGCAACTAGGCCCGTGAGCCACAACTACTGAGCCTGCGCTCCTCAACAAGAGAGGCCGTGACAGTGAGAGGCCCGCGCACCGCGATGAAGAGTGGCCCCCGCTCGCCGCAACTGGAGAAAGCCCTCGCACAGAAACAAAGACCCAACACAGTCAAAAATAAATAAATAAATTTATTTATTTTAAAAAAAAAAAAGAAGAATGCTTATATTTTAGAGCAGGGGCTGGCAGATGCTCACGTAAATGGCCAGCCAGGAAATGCTGCAGGCTCTGCAAGGCCCACGTGCCTCTGCGGCAGCCAGCGCGCAACGCAAGCGGCCGTGCGCCAACAAAACCGCACTGGCAGCAACAGGACACGGTTTGGGGCTCCAGGGAGAGCCAGGCCTGGGCAGAGCCCGAGCCCCACTGCCTGTCCGCTGGATGACCTTGGATGACCTGGCCCCACTACTGCACTTCTCTGAACCCCAGAAAGTCGTGCGGGAATTAAATGCAGGAAAACGAGCACAGATCTCAGGACAGACTCTGAGACACAGTGCTCAATTAATGCTCAATAAATGAATTGGAATTAGATAAATCGTGAAGGAACTTGGCAATTTTCAAACAAGAGTGGCAATATTAGTTTCCTTCCTACTCAAAGTCTAAACTTTTCTTAGGAAGGTGGTGACCCTGTCACCCTCTCAGACACCTGTGTGCGTGGTCCCACCACCTACCTGAAGCCGTGGGTTGGCCACATGAGGGTGCTTGAAAGACACCAGCTCTGCAAGGGATGACCCGTCTCTGGTGTCAATTGCTTCATAGACCTGAAGCGTTAGGAAAGAGAAGAGCTAAGTAGAAAACAGAACACTCTGTCCTAGTGGAACCTAGACAGCACACTGCACACCCCCAAACTTCACTTTGCCTACTTTGAAAGGAGTCAACATATAACAATCAGTACTCTCCTTAGCCAGCAAATAATCACTGCGTTTGAAGATGAGCTCTCCTGGAGGCAAACAGGTGACTTACCGTTAAAAACAATGAAAAAGCAGAATAAACCATCAGTTTATTATTTGCTTATTAATGAAGGTGAAGTATTCAATTTTACTCAGTCATACTGAGAAACCTTTGAAAATCCACTTATACAGCTTACGAAGAAGAAAAAAGATCTTGAAAATCACGTATGTCCAAAATTCAAAGCACTTCCACTCAACCTAAATTTAAAATAAAAATGGGAAGGCGATGACCAAATAAATGTCACAGTCACACAATAGGGTGCCTGGGTGTTGTGAAAGAGAATCAAATAGATCTACTTGTAATAACATGGAAAAGTGTCCACAACATACTTACTATTAATTCCAAAAAAATTAGTTGCAGAAAAACTGTGTAACTTGATCTTGGAGAAAAAGAAAAACTAAGTATTGATATGACGTGTAAGCACAGGGAGAAATGCGGGGCCCCAGGCCGCACCAGCTGACCCCTGGCCAGTGGAGTGGGAGCCAGGGGGGTCGAGGAGACTTTTATTTTATATATTTCTATACTGGAGGCCTGCGTTGCAGCAGAAATTTTGTAATTAGAAAACCAAATGATATTTTAAACTTATATTTAGCAAAAAATGACATAAAAATCCTAACCATGTAAGTGAAGACAAAGCCAAGCATAAAGCTGCACGTACTACAGCATCATTTATGCACAGAAAGTTAGGTGTGGAAAATATATGCAGGGGCGACATAAGAGGACACACGAATGCACACCCACGAGGGGTGCTCACATCACCGCCCACCGGCAGGGTGAACACTGAAAGGCCAACCGCCCTGAGTGCTGCTGAGAACACAAAGCAACTGGAAGCCCAGCCACCGCTGGTGGGAGGGCGAAGGGGTGCAGCTGCCTGTGGAAACGGCGAGGCATGCGACCCTCCCACCCGGTGACCCGGCGGCCAGGAGGCACGGAGGCCCACGCGGCCTGGACACCTCCAGGACCCAGCTCCTCGTCGGTTGCAGTCAGCATCGACTGGGGAAGTTTCACCACCATCTCTAAGGCAGTTCACAAAATAAAGAATTTGCCACTTGACTACTCAACAAAGTACATATGCACTTACATTCTGAGCCAGCAATCCCACTTCTGGGGATTCACCTTACAACGAGGAACTAGATATTCGTGCAGGCTTACTTGCTGATGCATTATCATGAGTAATCACAAAATACACAAAATCAGTGCCCCTGCCTCCGAGAAGCTGATAAAGCCCACGACGTTCCCGTCACAGGGGGTGTGACGGAAAACAGGAGGCTGGCGACAGACTATGGGCAAGTCTGAAAGAACTGATGCACTGCTCAGCGACACTAGAATCGCAGGCAGGCCAGTCACCCGCTCCGGTCACCGTTAATGTGTCACGCCCCAGAACCTTTGGCCCTTTCACTTAACACCCGCACTAGACCCTGCAGCCGGACCCCAGGTCAGCCCGTTGAGCGGTCCCTGTGGGCCTGGACCAGGGACTGCAGACCTCACCAAGTGCAGCTCACTAGCTCTGCGCGCTCCCAGGGGGAAATTCTCTTCCCAGGATGCTGCTGGTCACCGTGCATTCTGCAGGTTCCGAGCTGGTCCACAGGGGGATCGTCTACTCACGAACTCGTGATTCCTTAAAAATACATTTTCTAGCTCCAGCCACTGCAAAGGCATAGAATTAATGGCTCCCCAGTAGCAATGGGCACACCTAGCACTCAGGTTTGTTTTCTAAATTCTATTCCCCACTAAAAGGAACCAGAGCTCCCTGGGGAAAGGGCAAGTCCAGCACTGGGACAGGGAAAGAACTAGGTGAGCCTGGAGTATATATTATTGTACCAGAAAGCAAGGCCAGGCTCAAAAAGGGACAGAGACATGTCAGAGAGCCACAGAATGGGGACACATGTATAACGGATTCACTTCGTTATACAGTAGAAACTAACCCACAATTGTAAAGCAATTATACTCCAATAAAGATGTTAAAAAAAAAAAAGCCACAGAAACCAGTTTGAATGGACCCTCAGTGGCCAAATCTGGGACAATTTGAGCTTCAAAAAGAATAATAACATTCTCACTATTGGTCCTGGATTATAACTAGGTATTATAACTAGGTATTAAAAGTAATCTATAATGATACTTTCAAAAAGAGGGGCATAGAGGAAAGCATTGTTTAACTGATGAAATACTAGCTAGTAAATGTAGAAAGAACAATAGGAAATCACCACTTGGCAACCACTAACGTAATAACGTAATAACTGACTTGGGAAAACCATTTTGTGAGAGGGTGTAGAGAACAGGACGCTCAGTGGTTTTCAGGGTCTGTCCAACAGCCTACAGGTTCATCGCAATGCAAAAATGTACCTCAACAGTGCAGTGATCTGATGGGCAGACGCCTCTTTAACCAGGTGGTGCTGTCAGCATCCCCAGTGCTGGGAGAGGCCACGGGAAATCCACACTAGCCGACTGAAGCCGAATCTGATCACCAGGAACAGCCACATAACGGCAGCTGGTGAGGCATTTACACGTGTGGCCGTGGGCCTGGACATGTAAACAAGGTCACGTGTCATAAAAGCCCCCTTCCCCAAGAGGCAAGAGGACTCTTCTAGAAGACTAAAGGGCAAAGCACCCCAATGCCATGTAGACACAGCTTTTAAAAAGTAACCTGCCGTGTGAAATAAGAGTTTGTGTAACGGACAAAAGAATGAAATAAAACACACTAAAAAAAATAATACCAGCCCTCAGAGAGATACTAGAAGTGACGGAGAGATCCACCTCGGGAAGAAGCATGCAAACTGATCTTTTTCTAAGGAGAACAACAAATCTTTAAAGTAAAATACATGGGGAAATGTAAGGTAAATTAATTCAAAAAGAAACCTAATGGAATGCCTGCGAAAACTCGAGTGCTGAGCGGAAAGGGGGTGTCGCCGCGGGCCGGTTGTTGAGAGACAGCCCTCCTGGGCCCTCGTGCTGGGGGTCCCACACTACAAGACTCGGACCACTGGCTCTTTCACTAGGGCCGTTACTCAGGGCTGTTCATGTGACGAGTTACCTTGAGAAATGAGATAATGTCTCCCCCATCCCAACCCTAGACAAAAACCAGACTTGCTTACTGCCTGCTACAGAACAGGTAGATTCCCCAGGTTCTGTCTCTCTCAGGTACATGTGCAGCCACCCTTCTGGGCCTGTCACACCGTCTATGGGACTTCGGGCCCAGGGAGCCACACAGAGTAACAAGGTCCCTGGTCTCTGACCCAGGAATCGCATGTGTTCTGCCAGCATCCAAGAAGCTAACAAGACACCTCATGGGCTACTGAGGGTAAAATCAAAACCCAGACCCAACAGCTAGTGGAAGTTATCACAGAGACCACGGGAAATGAACGACAGGCGACTTGTCCACAGGTGGCTGCTGGCTGAGGATGTTGCAAAGGTGAGAAATAAGTCCAAGCTGACAGGGTCACTGAGATTCAAGCAACAATAAACTTTGGAAGCTGAGGAATAGGCAGGTTCTGACTCGGACAGGAAATGGCTGAAGCTTGGGCTGACAGAGGTAGTGAGCTTGGTGTCACAGCACGGACTCTGGGGCCAGGACTCCCAGTCTGCATGTGCCACTTACTAGCCCAGTGACCTTGGAAAGTCACTTAACATCCTCTGTAAAATGCGGCTTGCCATGGACCAACCTCCTAGGAAAACAGTGACAATGATGAGCTGCCGTGTACACAGCGCCTGGTTCTCGGTAAGCCTTCACCAAGCACTCATCATGCCTGTTCTTCTCATAGCCACCCCGCTGTTCCGTGGGGTGGAACAGAGAAGACAGACAATTAAAGGAGATTCTCAGAGTGCTCCTCTGGGAAGGCAGGGAACAGGACCGAGCGGTAGTCTGGAGAAACAGAGGCATAGGAAACTGAGACAGACAGACCAGCACGAGTTCTAACTCACTGCTCACTAGAACGTGGAGGTCCGATCACTGGTACATCACTCGGCCTCACACCCCTCCACCTGCCTGCATCTATCCAGCCCACAAACTGTACTGCACACTGCGTGGCTCAGACACTGTTCAAGGCACACATGGTGCCCCTCCCCCCAAACCCTGGGATTAGGTGTGGGCAAGAAAACTGTAAGAGACTTAGAAATATACAAAAGATACAAGTATATAGAAGATAAAAGTCATAAGAAAGCATAAAATTCTGGAGAGACTCAATATTCACATTGGTTCTCAAATGTCTACGTACTTGTTCAACTTTAAATAAAAACTGATACTGAAAAATGTTAACTCTGCAAAGATAAGGCCAAGGTGGACTTATCCTTAAAGCAAAGGTCTTAGGCATCCTTCAGAAGACTGCAAACGAATGTATATTTGTAAGCTTTAAGTTAAGATTAAAGCATGTATCTGTTTTTTCATGATTCCCGTTTTAACCAACTCAACTAACCAAACAACTAATGGTTCCAATCTTGTTAGACTATATTCAACTGCCAACTAGATATCTTGGCCTGCTTGTCAACAGACACCTCCAACTTGACACGTCCCAGACTACATTTGTCTTTCCCTCTAAATCTGTCCTGCTCATCTGTTGCCCAACTAAAAAACTAGGAATCGTTCTTGCCTCCTCCCCGTTCCCCAGCCGCACATCCTCATTCAGCAAAGCCCTGGTGAAGTCCCCTTCAGAAATTCTAAAAAGCCCACTCACCCTTTCCTTATCCCTATTACCACGGTTCTAGTTCTGCGAATTAGCACAGCTCAGAGGAAAGACTACAAGCCTTGAATCCATAAATACCTATGTTTGCGCTGTGCTGCTGCGTTCACAGGCTGTATGGACAAAACCCTGAGAGCCACACTTCCCAAAGGATGTAAGCAGCGGATCGCTAACACAGACCGGCTCGCAGCCGGACCACTTGCTCTGTCCCCCCGTTACTTCCACCACTTTGTCCCCCCTCCCCACACACCCCTAAACTGAGAGCGCGGCCAGGGGCTCCAGCGCAGCTGGTGGACAGACTCGCCCGGGATCCAGCTCTGGCCCGCAGGCCAAGACAGCGGGAGGACAGCTGGCAGGATGCCCGTTGGCCGAGGAAAGTTACCTGCTGCAGGTACTGGTTGATGGTGATGTGCGCCATGGCCGCTACCGCCGCCGCCCCGCGGAGCTGCGCGCCCCGTCGTTTTTTTTGGGGTCCCTCCCCTTGGCCGCTCGGGCTGCGACGTCGGCGGGGCGGCGCGGGCCAGCGGGGCCTTCCCCTTGGTCTGTATAGTTGGTCCAATGGCATTGAGTGACGCCAGGTAACTCGGGTGTCCCGGTTCGCACGGCCGAGCCGGACCGAGTAGCAGGACTGAAGCTCTTCGTGATGTAATTTAATTACTTGCTCCACTTCTCACCAGCTCTGTCGCTGTCACTGTCTCAGAGCAGGCGTCTTCGATGCAGACACACCAGTTACAAGCTTATTCTTCACCTTCCTCCCAGCTTGGAGTAGTTTCAGTCAACTTTAAATGTTGTAGAGAGCTGAACTATTCCACGTTTATACGTTTGTGAAACCCACTTGTTAAGTAAAGGAATCCTGTTAAGATTTGTACGATTCCTACACGTGCGTATTCTGAGTGTCAGTACTAGACGTATTTGTTTAGCCAAACGAAGATGGAATGGTTGCGTAGTCTGTAACCCAAGAAACTTATAAATGTGGTACTTGTATTGGGAAAACCTAATTTTTGCGCTCCTTACCTGTGTGTCTTTTAAGGACTTTCTTTGTGGAATAGTTTTTTAAAGATGTGTGATGCTTAGCGTGGATGCCGTTACCCACTGACGCCATCTGCATTTACAGACAGACCTACATTGCCTGACAACTACACTCAGGACACCTGGCAGAAACTTCATGAAGCAGTGAGAGCCATACAGAGTAGTACGTCCATCAGATATAACCTGGAAGAGCTCTACCAGGTAAGGCTGCACATGTGCAGAAAGCAGAGCTCGTTAGAATTCTCAGAGACGTAAGCGCGCAGTTTTCTTAGGGAGAACTTTTAGACCTGAGGGGGCCAGGGTCCGGTTTTTCACTTACCTGATTGTTTCTTATAGTGTCTAAATAGCACAATTATCCACCTCCTGTGAAATGTGACCCAGACGTGGATCTTGTGCTCCTCGGTGTTGTTGCAGAGTCAGTAATGAAGGGGATAATAGAAATCGACTCTTTGCGTGCAACAAGAACAGTAGGAGTTCGGTGGCAGCGTGTCCCAAGTCGAGGAGTGTTTTCCGTTTCTGGTGGTTGTGGGATTTTTATTTCATTTTCAGGCCTCAGCTGTCTAGAAGGGTATTTAAAGTTAACCCATTACAGGAGAGAAATGCGTTTCTAAGAGTCACATGACTTCTAATATTTTCCAAATACGCGGCAAACTATTATTATAATTCCATTATGTTATATATGAAACTCTTATTACAGTTTGACATGTTAATGTGGATTTTCCCCTTTTCGTTGTGTTTTGTGATTAATTGTTGCAGTTAAAACGTGCAGACTGGTTTTGTTACATTTAATTTGAGATAACGATGTTCCTTTTCTAATACCAGAAGAAATGATCAAAAGTAGGTTTCGCTTTTGGGATATTTCAGTTACACACAGACTGGTTTTCCTGATATCTTGTTTTTAAAGAATGACATTTGCTAACTGATCTAATATTATCTACATTTTAGGTAATATGATAGCACAGTTTCTACTAAGAGACTTAAATTGTTTTCTGTTTACATAAGTGATTACATTTTTCTGTTTACATAAGTGAAAAATTATGGAAAGTACAAAGAAGAAAATAAAAATCACCTATATTCCTACCACCCAAAGAAGACTACCATGGACAGTTCGATGGACACCTGTCCCTTCTTTGTCTTAAGTTTGTGTGAGGTTATTGTATTGTTTAATCGACTTAATTACGGTGTAGAATATGTACTTCAACAAGTTTTAACAAATGTATCCAATTGTATAACCACCACACAATCAAGATACAGAATGTTTCTGTCACCCCGAAAAGTTCCCTGAGGCCCCTTTGCAGTGGGTCCTGTCCTGTGCCCTAACCCCCAGTCCTTGGCAGTCACTGATGTGCCTTGTGTCGGTATGTTTTGCCATCTTCAGAGTCTCATGTCAGTGGAACCGTGCAATTGTGCCTAGCTCCTTTCGCTTAGGGAAGGGCTTGTGAGTTGGGCACATGCATGCGTCGTGACAGTAATTCGTTTCTTTGTTGCTGAGCACTCTGGGGACCACCAATTAGTTATCCTGAGGTAATGGACGTCTGGGTGTCTAGTTTTGGGTTATGAATAAAGCTGCTGCAGACATTCATGGGTAAGTCTTTGTGTGGACAAAAATTCTCATTTCTCTCGGATGAACATCTAGAAGTAGGTTCTCAGTAAAATGGAAAGTGTGTGTTTAACTTTACAAGACATTTCCTAACTTTTTCAAATGGCTTCACCGTGTTGCCTCTCTGCCAGTGGTGTGTGAGCATTCCAGCTGCTCCGTGTGCTTGCTGACATTGGGTATTGTCAGTCTTTTTAATTTTTGCTATTCTAGTAGGTGAGCAGTGGAAGTTCCCTACGGTTTTAATTTGCATTTCCCTAACGATATTAGGTATCTTTTCTTGTGCCCGTTGCCATTCCATACACCTTCTTTAATGAAGTGTGTGTTCAGATCATCTGCTTTTTTTTTATGGTGGTGTTTATTTTCTTATCGAGTGTTTGAGTTTATTACGTGTTCTGAGCATGCATCCTATACCAGGTGTTTGCCTTGCAGATATGTTCGCCCAGTTTGCAGCTTGTCTTTTGATTCTCTTAACTATGGCTTTCAGAGAGCAGACGTTTTAAATTTTCATGAAGTCTTTGTATCAGTTTGGTCTTTTATGGATTGTGCTTTTAGTGTCTCTCTGAGAAGTCTTTGCCTAATCTAAGGTGGTAAAGATTCTCCCTTGTATTTCCTTCTTGCAGCGTTTTAGGTTTTACGTTTAGGTCTGTTGTCTGTTTTGAGGTGAATTTTTGTATTTGCTATGAGGTATAAATCCAAGTTCACTGTCTTCCCTGTGGAGGTCCAGTTGGTCCAATGCCATGTGTTGAGGCGTCTGTCTTCTCCAGCAAACTGCCTTTGCTCCTGTGTCAGAAGTCCTTGTCCCTGTGAGTGTGGGTGTCCTAAGTCTCAAAGTCTGGAGCGCTGGCCCTGCAGGTTTATCCTTTTTTGGGTAAACTTGTTTTGGGTATTCTAGGTCCATTATATTTCCATATGAATTTTAGAATCTCTTTGCCAATTTCTGCAAAGAAGCCTCCTAGGATTTTGGTTTGGATTATGTGTAATTGTAGGTGAGCGTGGGGAGTGCTGCTATCTTGACAACACTGAACCCCTCAGTTGACCACAAGGGGCAGCTCTCGCTTAGTTAGGTCTCAGCAATGTTTTCTAGTTCCGCTGTGCGGGTCTTGTACATCTTTTGTGAAATTTATCCCTAAAGCATTTCATATTTTTATGGTATTGTAAAAGGTAGTATAAATTTTAATTTCTGGTTGTTGATAGTACATACAAATACAACTCACGTTTATACATTTATCTTGTACATTGCTGTCTTGCTAACCGCACTTATCTCTAGGAGCTTTTTCGTAGATCCCATTGGATTTTTCTCTGTAGACAATCATGTCGCCTATACACAGAGATAACTTTACTTCTCCCTTTCTAATCTGCATGCCTTTTATTTCCTTTCTTGCCTGGTTGAACTATATAGAACCTCTGGTGGTTAGTACGATGGTTAATAGAAACGGAAAAAGCAGACATCCTTGTTTTGTTCCTGGTCTTAGGGGAGAAAGCTTTCAGTCTTTCATCATTGAACACCATACGATGCTAGCTGTGGGTTTTTCAAAAATACCCATTATCAGGTTGAGGAAGTTCCTTTCTGTTCCTAGGTTGTTGAGAGTTTTTATCAGAAATACATGTTGGATTTTGACAAATTCTTCTGTGACTGTTGAGGTGGTCATGTGATTTTTGTTTTTTAGTTTGTTAATTACACGGATTGATTTTTTCATATGTTAAACCAGTCTTTCATTCTGGTATAAATCCTACTTGGTCATGATGTATTATCTTTTCAATGTACTGTTGGACTCAGTTTCCTGACATTTTGTTAATTTTTGCATCTGTGATCACAAAGGATATTGTATTATTCTCGTGTAATGTCT
Organism: Neophocaena asiaeorientalis asiaeorientalis; assembly: GCF_003031525.2. Lineage (NCBI taxonomy): Eukaryota > Metazoa > Chordata > Mammalia > Artiodactyla > Phocoenidae > Neophocaena > Neophocaena asiaeorientalis. Next base: position 676,345 of record NW_020173937.1, on the reverse strand, counting down.
GTGTCTGGTTTTAGTATCAGAGTAATGCTGGCCTCATAAAATGAGTTGGAAATGTTCTCTTCTTTTCATCGTCTAGAAGACTTTGTGTAGAATTGGTATTATTTCTTTTTTGTTTTTTTTTTAAATAAATTTATTTATTTTTGGCTGTGTTGGGTCTTCGTTGCTGTGCGCGGGCTTCTCATTGTGATGGCTTCTCTTGTTGTGGAGCACAGGCTCTAGGCGCGTGGGCTTCAGTAGTTGTGGCACTTGGGCTCAGTAGTTGTGGCTTGCGGGCTCTAGAGCATAGGCTCAGTAGTTGTGGCATGCGAGCTCAGTAGTTGTGGCTCATGGGCTCCAGAGCGCAGGCTCAGTAGTTGTGGTTCACGGGCTTAGTTGCTCTGCGGCACGTGGGATCTTCCCGGGCCAGGGCTCGAACCCGTGTTCCCTGCATTGGCAGGTAGATTCTTAACCACTGCACCACCAGGGAAGTCCAGAATTGGTATTATTTTTTCCTTAAATGTTTGAGGGAATTCCCCAGTGAAGCCATCTTGGCTTTCTTTGTGGAAAGATTTTCAACTACAAATGTCGTTAGTAGATACAGAACTATTCAGTTTATCCGTTTCTTTAAGTTCACTCATCTTCTGCGATGTCTAGTCTGCCATTAATACCGTCTGGTATAATTTTCACCTCTGCATTGTTTTCCTCTCTAGGTGTTCAATTTGAATCTTGTTTTGTATCTTCTCTTTGCTTAACTTTCTTTAACGTGTGGAGCACAGTTCCAGCTCTTTTGTGTCCTTGTTTGCTGGCTCTGTCAGTTCCAGGTTCGCTTTGACTGACTTTTCTCCCCAGTGCAGGTGGTTTTCCTGCTTCTTTCATGTTTGATAGCTTTGATTGGATGCCAGACATTGCGAATTTTGACTTGTGTGGTAGATGCTTTTGTTTTGTTTTTTGTTTTGTTTTGTTTTGTTTGTGGTACACGGGCCTCTCACTGCTATGGCCTCTCCCGCTGTGGAGCGCAGGCTCCGGACGCGCAGGCTCAGCGGCCATGGCTCACGGGGCCAGCCGCTCCGCGGCATGTGGGATCCTCCCGGACCGGGGCACGAACCCACGTCCCCTGCATCGGCAGGCGGACTCTCAACCACTGCGCTACCAGGGAAGCCCTGTATTTCTCTGAATATTCTTGAGCTTTGTTCCAGACTCGGTTAAATTATTTAGAATCAGTTTGACCTTTTAGACTGTTGCCTTAAGCGTTGCTAGGCAGGACTAGAGCAGTGTTTCGTCCAGGGCTAATTGCCCTGCTGCTGAGACAAACCTTCCTGAATCCTCTGCCCGGCGTCCTGCTGTGTTCCCGCCTGGCTGGTGGGAAGTGTGTGAGCACCAGAGCCCAAGGTCTCTGAACTTTCGGCGGTTCCTTCCCTCACCTCGGCGGTCTCCTCCCACATACGTGCTGGACGGCGCTCTGCTGAGCACTCGAATTGGACCCTGAGGTCCCCTGCCCTCGGGGCCTCCGCCCTGCAGACTTAGGCCTCAGCCCAGGACGACTGCTGCGTGGCCTGGACGCTGGATGCCAGAAGCCAGAGTGGCTGGTGCTTGTCTGTCTCCTGTCTGCCAAGGCCACGGCCTCTAAGAGCCCAGCGTGCAGCGCTTCGGAAGCTGCTGCTTCGTGTACTACTTCAGCGAAGGCTGAGTCCGCTTCCTCTACTTCGTCTGGACCCGGAGCAAGGGTCCCACCGAGTGAGTGCCCAGACTCAGAGGCTTTTGCTTTAGTGAAATATTGTGTCTTCCAGCGAGGCTTCATTATTGCTCTTTCCCTGGAGATTTGACTATCTGGTATCAATTGCCCATCATTTTTCTTAGTAGAATGACTTTGCTGGACCTTTTACCCAGGATGTGTTTCATAATAGTCACCATAGATATTATTGTAAACAGTGTTTCCAGATGCCCTGGGTATCGTGGGTGTCGGTGTGGGTGTATGTGAGACCCTGAGGGCTAGGGCTGCTTACCCCCAAAGTGGCACCACTCATTCCAGGGCACATCTCAGGAGGGCCCGTGGAGGGGGCAGTGGATGGGCTTTTGGACGCAGGTGTGCGGGCGGGTGCCTGGCCACTCAGAAGTTCCAGCAAGTCTAAGTACATCTCTGCAGAGTGAGCCGCTCACATCTTGTGGAGCGAATGGGGTGGAGATAGTAAGTGATGTCGCGGTGAAACTATCCTGGTCTCCAGTAGAGTGGACAGTACACTGGACCTGGTGTTTCAGAATAAAGCCTGAGTTTCTGCTGAGGTGGTGTGGTATATAATTTGCCAAAGAATCTTATGTGCAAGTAACAGTTCTTACCAAAGCTGGAAAGGTTTTTTGTTTGTCTGTTTTTGAGGAGGTTTTCAAGATGATTTGAGGGAGAACCTCTTGTTTTGGTGTTGATCAGTTTCCCAAAAGTGGGGTCTGGCATCTCCCCGTGCCAGGTCTGAGGAGGCCTCGGTGGAGGGAAAGGTCACCTCCAGCCTGTCTGCACAGCCTGCCTGCAGTTTCTTGCTTTGTTTTTGTTTGGTAGAAAGGGGTATTCAGATTACGTGAAAAAGCCGTAGTAGATACACATCGTGCTGAGAGTCATTCTCTTGTTGTAATGCGAGGAGGAGGAGATGTTGAGTGCATCCATCTTTTCTGAACTTAGATCTGAAATCTCAACTTGCTGAAGAAAGCGTATCTTGTGTGTCTTAGGTCTGTATGTTTTAGTCCTACTTGTCTCAATGAGACAACAGAAAACTGAAGACTGCATTTCGGGAATGGTTTCGGGGAAGGCTAGGTGTTGATTTCAGACTAGTTTTTTGTTTGTTTTGGTTTTTTTTATTACTGAAGAACAGTTGATTTCCAATGCTGTGGCAATCTCTGCTGTACAGCAGTGACTCAGTTACACACATAGAGACATTCTTTTTTAAATATGCTTTTCCATTACCATTTGTCCCAAGAGATGGGATACAGTTCCCTGTGTTACACAGTAGGACCTTGTTGTTCATCCGTTGTAAATGTGGTAGTTTGCATCTACCAACCCCAGACTCACAGTGCATACCTCTCCCTCCCCCCTGCCCCTCAGCAACCACAAGTCTGATCTCTATGGATTTCAGACTAGTTTTGATGCACAGAATCAAACCTGTCACAGAGAACTTGCGCTTGAGAAAAGCTGTGCTGCTGACCTTGAGTCACGGGGTAGATGTCTCCAGGAAACCCTGTGCCTGGTGAGAGCTCGGTGAAGGAGAATGGAGTGGAGTCAGGTCCTGATGGATTAATAGGGTGGTTGAAAGTGATGCAAGCGGGTGAGGAAGCCCAGAAAATGGGAAACAAGTGGACACTTTATTTGATGGACCAATTGGAGAATGTAAATTAATCAAGAGTGAATTCAATGTGTAAGTTATTCAAAAACAGAATATTCAGGTTCAAATATCTTAGGCCTAATAGGAAGGATTTTGTTAATTCAGCGGCTTTGGTCACTCAGCGAAATCAGTCATTTGTACGAGGGCATCATGTCCGGCATTCACAATGGGGGCCGGGAGGGTGGATGTCTTCCTGGGACACCGCCCCCCCTTCATTCTTCGTCCCACGCTCAGGACCAAGTCCTTGTCTCCTTTTTACGTTGCCCTTTCCTCGTTTCCTGTGGGTGGGAACCGCAGCGTCCTGGTGGCGGCTTCTGTGTGGTGTGCTTGTCGCGTTTACACAGGCCTGCCACCGAGTAGGGTGACCTGGGGCCTGGCTCCTCGGGAGAGTCCACAGGGGCGTGGTTCCCCGGGGGTGGGGGTGGGGGTTTGCTTTTCATTTTTCCCCTTCATTTACCTAAGTAACTCAGAGTACTTGCCCGCTCTTTCCCCTACGATTTCTCACTCTGAAACATCCCACTCTGCTCTGACGTCAGCTGTCGCCTTAGCTACTGGCACCCAGAGTGCGTAGTTGTAGGTGCCGCTTGGCTGTTTTGCTCCCTTAAGGCCCTGGTGGGGGATCCCCACTGAGGGGAGCGCCCTCGCAGGCATGGGTGTTTTGCTGGGACACTCGTCTGTCCTGAGGCAGATAAGCGTGTGCAGAGCGGGCGTGGTGGCAGGGCTGGGAGGCTGGGACGAGCGGGTGTTTCCCCTCGGCTACGCTGGTGTGAGGAAAACCTCTGTGTCCCAGTGCTAGGAGGGCCCAGGTCCTGCCGCTCCCCACTTCCAATGCCTGGATCCAGAGGTGTGCTCGGTACCAGTACCGGTACTGGTCACGTGAGGTGCTTCGTACACCACAAGGAGGCATTTCTAAGCGTCCAAGTGTGACTGAATCTCCTAAACGTGTTCTGGGGAGGGCCTCCTTTGTTGGGCCGCTCCTGCAGCCCCGAAGAGCCCACGGCATCCCTGCCCCCCACCCCTCACCGCAGGGAGCAAGCCGGTGACAAGGTGCCTGTAACATGAAGACGCCAGCAGTGACTCAGCAAAGACCCAAGAGGTGACGGCGCCCCCAGCACGCCTGGGTGCCCCAGGCTTGGCTGGTGGTTTTAAGGGGCCTCCAGATTCTCAGAAAAGAAATCTCAGTGGGCTTCACGTAAATAGTAAGCATGTGCTCAACAGGACATATATATACGAGGGAGAGTTGGCTCTAGTATTCAACCAAAAAAGTCACAACTGGGAAGAGATTGTTTTGAGGACATTGACACCTGGTTCATGAATCGAAGCATTCAGAAAATGGTTCTAAGATGTCCTTTGATGAAGGACACGTACCACTAAGCTTATCTTGATTTTTACCAAAGAAAAATGTTTTCTTTGTATATTATATTAAAAATTTACTTGGTAATAATTGTTTGTAATGATTAACTACTGGCGCAAAGGCCTTCGTTAGGAGGTTATCTTGGTTTTTTTTTTTTTAAGAGAGAAAGAGACAGTGGATCTTGGACTGAATTATGAAAACATGAAGCTTTGGGGAAAGGAATTGAAGGATGTAAAAACAAAATGTGGTTGGGAATCCCTTGTTCTAAGTAAGGCAGAATGTAAGGGGAGGTATTTTTATTCTTCTAATTATTGTCATTACTCCATATTCTCTTTGACCTTTTGGGGTTTTTTTTTGCGGTACGCGGGCCTCTCACTGTTGTGGCCTCTCCCGTTGCGGAGCACAGGCTCCGGACGCGCAGGCTCAGCGGCCATGGCTCACGGGCGCAGCCGCTCCGCGGCACGTGGGATCCTCCCGGACCGGGGCACGAACCCGCGTCCCCTGCATCGGCAGGCGGACTCTCAACCGCTGCGCCACCAGAGAAGCCCTTTCTTTGACCTTTATAAATATGCATGTGTTTTGTGTATTATATATTTCTTTACATAATTATTTTCTTAACATCCATAAAAATTTAAGTTACCCTTTTTTCCCCTCGGGAATATAGTATTTGAGTTAAGATTCCAAAGTGTCTCTGTTCTGTATATCCCCCATGTATTTTAAAATAGGCAGTAGAAAAACTACATTTCTGTTTATAATATTTCGTATTTGGATTGAATCAGATGCTGATTTTGTACATGAGATTTGAAAGAAGATTTTATTAGAACTGGTACGAATATACAAGCATTATTCCTCTAATGTGGATCAAAACAGCTAATGAAAAATATTTCTGCCTCAAAACCTTGTTTCTTCATTAATTTGAGGCAGATTTGGCCCATGCTCCGTCAGCTTATTTGGGACAGAATCATCAAACTCATGGGCGTGAAAGGAACTGGAATTCCTGTCGTTCTCCCCCCACTGGAGGGTGGTCACCAGGGTCTGGAGCAGGGATTTCCGGCTCTGGTTTCACGTTGGCGATCCATCAGGGTCAACTCACACACCTTCCCGTGGCTCCACCTCAGACTAAGGAGTCATCCAGACACAGGCCCGGGGGCTCAAGCTGCTTTTGAGTCCTCGGGGGACGGTGTGCAGCCAGCTTGAGGGGCTGTTGAAGAGGGAAGCTTGCAAGTATCGTGAGCAGCCCAGCCCGGGGCGGGCCCACCTGGGGCCTGGGTGTCCTGGGGCTGCCAGCACGGCACCGTCCCATCTGCGCTCCAGGTTCACTGTTGTTAGGGACCATTTTTGCCAAACTTCTACTGGATTCCGGTGTTGCAGCGATAATTGCCCTTGACCATGATAACTTATTTGTGGATTACGTAAGTGTGGGCGTGGCTTTGTGTTACGATTCGAGCTGTTTTTACAGATAGGTTGCTTTTAAAGAACAAATTTGTCTTTCACAGTGAATAACTCATTTATCCCTTTTGTTTTCAGGCTGTTGAAAATCTTTGTTCTCACAAAGTTTCCCCAGTGCTCTACCAGCAGCTGCGCCAGGTCTGTGAAGGCCACGTCCAAGCACAAATCCTTCAGTTTAGAGAATATCCTTTTTTTGGCTTGTGAAGTTCCTATTTATTACCTAAATCTTTTGAAACTGAACATTAATAGGATAAAGAACTAATGAGTATCCTTAATATTAAAGCAAAAGCTTTATAGAGACAAAACCTTACGCTTGTATTATATAACCCAGCGTAGCAGATGTTTTTGGTGGAGTTTTCACTGTTTAAATTACTTGGCTGATCTGATTGAAGTCAGTGTCCGTTTCTCTAGTGCATTTGGAAGCGTTTAGGAAGAGTCTGAAAAACACCTTAAGGTTGGAGTGCTGCGGTTCTTTATTCTTGTTTTTTAAAGATCTGTGTTAGTTTTCTGTGATTATAACCAATTCCCACAGAGTTGGCCGCGTGACCCAACCCCGGCCTGTTGGCCCGCGCTCTGCAGGTCGGCTCGCGCTGGGCTCAGGGGCTCTCGGCTCTGGGCCTCGCCAGCCCAGATCACGCCGGACCTTTGGTCACGACGAAGCTTTGCCCTGGGTGGGGCCGCACCTGGCCGCAGCCCCCAGGCCTCCCAGCACCTCAGGTTGGCTGGCGTGGGCTTGACCCTGTGCAGCCTTGCTGGCCCCTGCTGGCCACGGAGGCCGGTCAGGGCGCCGCCACGTGAGGAGCACCTCGGCTCATCACTGGGCACCGGAGCTGCCGGGCCGCTGCCGAGGTGGCACCTGCCTACGTATGCTTACGACGCAGACTTTTTCAGACTGTTGGCGGAAGGTCTGATACCATGGGCCATTGTAGTTGTGAGCAGTTGTAACGTTCTTCCAGAATTACTTGTTAACCCTTCAACTATTTGGTCTTTGCTGTGACTCGCTCTGTTTCTGAGTTAGGAGCGGACCCTCGAGAAAATGAGTGAGGCGCTTGGCTGGGACCCCTGTGGCTGTGGTCAGTGCGCCCCCAGCGCCTTCCGATTTCACACGCCAGAAACGGGCTGCTGTGTGTTGTCTCCTCTCTCTGTGCTCGGAATGTTGCATGGAACCTTGCAGCCGTGCCGAGCCGCGCGCCTGCTGCACCTCGGCCAAGGGGCCGCACTGAGGGGTGCCCCCGTGTCTGGTGCCGTGGAGCTGAGACAGGCTGGAGCAGGGCTGAGGCCCAGGAGGCCGGGTCCTTGCCTCCGCCAGCTGCCTGCGCTCCCGTCCAAAGGGAGTAACGGTGCGCCGTGCGGCTGGGTGTGAGGGTGCTGTGTGGGCCGTAGGCAGTGTAGACGTTGTGACCGTGGGGCTTCGATTAACCTGTGCACGCAGTGCCCGGGTGCTTGGCGAGGTTTTCCCTAGGATCCCGCACCAGGTGTCTTTTGCTGTAAACAGCGTCCCGAAAGCCAGGTCGTGCACATGGTGCACGGATGAGACGTGACGTACATCTCTGTGCGACCAGAAGTGACCATTGGCCCTCAGCCGTTGTCCTCCGTCTGCCCGTCCCCCGGTGCTGTTCATAGTGGCTGGCTTCCTCGCCTCTGGGACAGCATCTCCAGAGCTGCCCTTTGGGGCGGGGCCTTTGGTCCACCCCCCATCCCACGAAGCCTCAACGGGCAGTGGGGTGAAAGGGAAACGGGGAGGGGCAGGAAGAGATGGAGGCAGGGGAGTGCAGGCAGGTTCATCACAGGTAGGCAGGGAGACACGGAGGCTGGAAACCACCTGTGTGGCTTCTGAGCTTCTGCCCTTTCGGTATTCTGATCACTAAGCAACATGCTCGACTCGGAGGTGAGGAGAGCGGAAAGTAAGGGGTAAACATTGCAACAAGTAAATTGGCCGGTGTTTCTGAAGTTTTCCTTAGCAGGTCTGCACAGACTCGCTAGATAGTGTTTTATTTTTAAAGAAGATTAACACATGCTGGCAGGATCACTGCAGACAAATGGTAAGCCTGCTAACATGCTCCCTGAGTGGGCCTCAGCGCACACGCCCTCTTGGGTCTTTTCCTCCAGTCTCTGGCTCAGCTGGACGGAAGGCAGATCTGAGTAGCTGGGAGTCTGTGCCCCCTTTGAATCCAGCTGTGTTGTTTGTTTTCTTTTAAACCACAGCGTGGCCCCATCCATCTTCCCTCAACCCCCAAGGAAGGCAGGGCCCGGTTGGGAGCTGGGATGGGGAGTTCTGTTCAGGTCAGGTGCTGCCATCCAGCTCCGACCGAGCTGGACAGTGGCTGGAGAAGAGTGGGGACGGCCTGCTCTTCTGGGGTGGGGCTGGCTGTGAGCTTGGCCTTCGGGCCAACCACACAGGTGACTCGTGCCTGTGATTCCCCGTGGGTCTCTGAAGTTTTCCTTGATCTCAGTTTATGCCAGAGAATCAAGCCTGAATCCCAGGAGTTTACTGTAACTAGACAACCAGGCTTAGATTTAGTAGATATATTGACTCTAATTTGGTTTTATATATATGAGTTTTCAGGGTGACCTGGCTGAAAATTATGTAAGTGAGAGAAGAGATAGTATCAATAGCTTCCCTAACTAGGTTGAATTCTTTGGTTTCCTGGCTGAGGTGAGTAGGCAACAACGAATGAGTCTCTTGGGCCAGGCACCGGGGGACGGTAGAAACAGGTGAATGTGTCGGGAGGGTTCTCTCTACGTGTGTAAGCAAACCTCCACGACACAGTCTGCGGCGCTCCCTGAGAGAGCCCCGGGGCCACCGCCCACCACGTGAGCCTGCAAAGTAAAGTCGAGTACAGACACGTGGCTGAGAGCCTCATGCCAGCGTAACGAGCCGGAATGCTGGAAGAATTCAGCTTAGAGCATCTCCCAGTCTAAGGAGGTTTCACCACGTCAGTCAGGAAATGACTGAATTTCAAAGGCATCTTTGAGGCGAAGTGCTGTACAATCCCTCCAGTCAGATTTTCTGGATAAAAGAGATGAAAAGCAAACACCAAGGGGAACATGTAAATTGAGGGAAAAATCAATCATGAGGGTCTTGAAGATAAAAACATCTTTTCATTGAGAAGCAATCATGTTAGATTAGAGACAGCCAGGGTTGGATGTTTTGTTGGTAAGGTACGTAAATAAGTCAGGTCCTCCTCTTGCCCTCCAGATCATGATCAGAAGTATCTTCCTGTTTCTGGATCGTACTTACGTGCTTCAGAATTCCATGCTTCCTTCCATCTGGTGAGTGTCCCCCGGTCCTGGTCTGTGGCTGAGGCTGCGGCCGACCTGTGTCTCCGATGGTTGATTTGATGACACGTGCCCGACCGTCTGTGGCCCTCTGTGTTGGCCAGGGTCGCTGGCACACAGGCCTGCCCCTCAGTGGCTCTCGGCCCGGAAGTGTCTGTCACCATGAGGGGCAGCCGCCGAGCTGGCAGCCGCCAGTCCAGCACGTTCTCCTGTGGGCATGGAAGTGCCTTGTGAAGTCCGTTTCTGTCACCTCTTCCACCTCTGCTCTGGGAAAGGCTGGGGAGCCGGTCAGTCTCTAATGGCGCCTCCCGGTACTCTGCTGATGGGCCGGGCACAGGGCGTTGGCTTCCATCTGCTCGGGGCAGTGTGAGTCGGGAACCCTGTGCCCACATTGCCCTGGGTCCCTGGTCCCCGACTTCCAGCGTCGTCCCCGAGCAGCTCAGCCTTGGTGACAGGGCCTGTCTGTGGTCTCGCCCTCGGTCCTCCTGGCCTGTGCCCACGTGGACGTCCGCTCCGATTCAGCACGCTGTGCCCTCTTGCCACCTCTAAGCCCCGTCCTGTAAAGTCGCTTCCTTTTCTAGCTTCCTGGCCGTCCGTTCACTCTGACCCAGGGCCGTGCGATTTCTCCTTCTACCACCGGGAAATCGCTTGTCTTTGTGTACCGTAACCCACGCGTGGGGCGGCTGGGGCCGTCTCTCCCACGTGATCCCACGTCCCCTCTGCTCCTCTGTCCTCTCAGCCCCGACTCCTGCACGCCTCCTACTAGACACCCACGAACCTCTGCAGGACAGATCGTCATTACTCAGAGAAACAAGCAGTTTGGAAAAGCTGATGATGACAGGAAGTCACAGAGCTCCTCCTCTGTGCGGGGCTCTGTCCTCAGGGCTTCAGCACCTCCTGACTCCATCCTTAGAGCAGCTCCATGAGGGATGACCGTCCTCCAGATGGAGAAAGTGAGGCAGTGCGGCTGCCGCCGCAGGACCTTCTTCTGAAGCCGCGCTCTCAGCTCAGGCTCCAGCAAAGCCGCCAGGACGCTCCCGCGGCTCCCTCCTCCCCCGGCGCGCCTGAGCACAGCAGCCTTCCTCTCCCTGCCTCCTCCCGTCTCAGCGAGTGGGCCGCTCCCACGGACTCCGCAAAGCTCAGGCCGGGGCTCCACTGTACACCCAAGTTTCTCACGCACCGTCTCAGCGATCCCTGCCGTCCTGCACGAGCGCACTTTCCTCCCTGCCTGCTGCAGTGGACGGGGGCTGGTGGGCTTCACGCTCTGGGCAGTGCCTCCAGGTTGGACAGCAGGGTTACGTTATAAACTACGTTTAGACTCTGGAGCCTGACAAGCTGGGCACAGCAAGCTCCTTGTAATCTCTGCCTCAGTTTCTCCATCTGGAGGACGGTCATCCCTTGTGGAGCTGCTCTAAGGATGGAGTCAGTCAGGAGGTGCTGAAGCCCTTAGGACAGAGGAGCAGAGGGGATGTGGGATCACGGAGAGGAGAGAGGGCCCCAGCCGCCCCACGCGTGGGTTACGGTACACAAAGACAAGCGATTTCCCGGTGGTAGAAGGAGAAATCGCACGGCCCTGGGTCAGAGTGAACGGACGGCCAGGAAGCTAGAAAAGGAAGCGACTTTACAGGACGGGGCTTAGAGGTGGCGAGAGGGCACAGCGTGCTGAATCGGGAGGGAACGGGCTGGGGGAGTGCGATGGACTCTGGTTTGCACCCTCAGTTCCGTCGTCCTGTGGCCAGGGCCACACAGGAGGAGCAGCTGGAGGATGGGGGCAGGGCAGGCGGAGGGTCCCAGGGCTCCCGGGCAGGACGGCGGAAGCCCACTGACCCATGCAGGAAACAGGCAGCATTGATGAGGAAAGAAATAGAAGGCACACCAGACAGTCAAGAAGGAAAATTTTTTAAAAAAAGGAGTTCTTGACACCCAGACCAGAGAGTTAGCAAGTCAGTAGCTTGGGGGTGATATCCATAGTGTAGCTGGAGCTTCACCCAGAACTTCTAAGAAGTGAAACTAAAACAGTCTTGTCTTCTCTGTTTGTACAGGGACATGGGATTAGAACTCTTCAGAAACCATATTATTAGTGATAAAATGGTTCAGACAAAGACCATCGACGGCATCCTGCTGCTGATCCAGCGGGAGCGGAGTGGGGAGGCCGTGGACCGCAGCCTGCTGCGGGGCCTGCTGGGCATGCTGTCCGACCTCCAGGTGGGCCCCGCGCGTCCTCACATCCCGCTGGGCGGCGCTGCACCCGGGCCACGAGGTGGCCACGACGTTGGTGTCGGAACTGACACCGTTAGGGTATTGGTGCAAGTATGGGAGGGGAGTGACTCGGCTGGCACTCACCCGGAGGCGGCCGGGGCCTGGGAGCACCCTGGGCAGAGCAGGGCGGCTGGGTGGGCCCAGGCAGCTTGTCCTGGGCACAGGTCACGGCAGCCGTGCGCCCTCGACGTGGGCTGCACCAGCACTTCAGGCTGAGAGCTGGGCTTCTTCGCTGTGATTGGTCGTTAACCCTGCTCATTTTTTAGGTGTATAAAGATTCATTTGAACTGAAGTTTTTGGAAGAAACTAATTGTTTATATGCTGCAGAAGGCCAAAGGTTAATGCAAGAAAGAGAGGTGAGGCAACGAAATGTTTCTGAATTGCCTTATTTCATTTTCATAGATGTGCATCTAAGTGTGATTTCTAAATGTTTGTCTCTTCACGCTGGCAAACATCTCACTGAAAATCTTCCGAAAGTTACAATCTAGTTTAAATTCCAGTGATGAGCTTCTTTGTGAGGTTATTAAGGGCTTAATTTTTTTCTCCTAATTTAGAAACCCTTCTATTGCCCCCCACCCCCAGCAAAAAAAAAGCAGTGAAATAGCTTCTAAAATACATAAAGGAACTCAAGCTGAAACAAGAGTTTAAAAGATAATTCTTAAATATGAAAGAGAAACCTGACATGTTAAAAATTTTCATCTCTGTGAGGCATTGAAAAGATTACCCAAAAAGCCACTGGAAAAAACCATGTGTTCAGTAGTAATAAGAACCCAAAAACTTGATAGCTGGTTTCTCGGGTATCAGAGCCCAGCTCAGCAGGAAGCCCCTCGGGACCGTCACAGGAGGGGGAGTCGGAGACCGGCCTGGCTGCCGCCCCCGGGTCAGAGCCTCAGCAACCCCTGTCATGGGGCCTTTGCTGTGTAGGCAGGTGACCCTTCACCCCTGGAAACTCAGAGAGAGTGTGTTTTGAGATCTCCTGCAGCCACTCTCTTTGGGGCCTCAGAGGAACAGCCTGTTGCTTGACGTTTGCCGACCCCGCCAAGCGTGGGCTGGGGGGGTGCCGTGCTGCCTGCCCCCATTCCAGACGTTACCTTCAGTCTCCAGGATGGGGCTGAGGGAAGCCTCCTGCCGTGTATCTCCCTCCCCTCCTCAGCACCCCTGCTCCTGGTACTCCGTTAATGTTTGGGCCTGAATGTACAGTCTGCTTTTTTTTCTTAAATAAGGAAAACAGTATTTCAGCTTCTTGGGTAACATGAAGGTTTTTGTTGCTGATGTGTTTCAATGTTGTGTTTGGAAGGTTCCGGAGTACCTGAACCATGTGAGTAAGCGCCTGGGGGAGGAGGGTGACCGCGTGATCACGTATCTAGACCACAGCACACAGTGAGTACCACTCGCGCGCTCAGCTCCGTGACCCGCAGCGTCTTGTAGGCTCACTCGCTGCTCTCTGAACCCGAACGTATTCAGCTCCTGGGACAGTTTGCTTGTTGTCTGTGATTACTCAGCACTTGTAAGTCACACTGACTTGTGGCCTGTGGTGAGTTATCGTCCAAAGGGAGTGATTCAGGCTGAGATACTTGGTATCTTTTTATAGACAGCTTATGATTTATGTTATAAATGTGTGATACATTTATGGAAGTTTGTGTTAAGGAGGTATCGTCGAGTATGGGCAGTTTCGGTTGTAAAGTTTTGTGGCACATCTGACATAGCTGTGATTTTTTTCTTACGGTACTCGGTCACATTATTCTTTCTTCTCATGTTTACTTATTATATTTATCTTTGGTTGCGCCGGGTCTTAGTTGTGGTATGCAGGATCTTTTGCCGCAGCATGCGGGCTTCTCTCTAGTTGCGGTGCGCGGGCTCCAGAGCGCGTGGGCTCTGTAGTTGTGGTGCCCGGGCTCGGTAGTTGTGGCCCACGGGCTTAGTTGCCCTGCGGCACGTGGGATCTTAGTTCCCCGACCAGGGATCGAACCCGCGCCTCCTGTGTTGGAAGGCGGATTTTTAACCACTGGACCACCAGGGAAGTAACTTGTCCTTTCTCTTTGCATCCAGTTTTTTTTTTTCCTCTAAACCTGAGGTCAGTGTGTGGCTAGGGAAAAGTACAAGGGCAGGTTTTGTGAGTGTCTGCGTCAGGCACATAATGTTTATTCAAGTGAGGAAGATTAGAGCAGAAACGTGAGAGACAGAAAAGAGAGATGTTTTTAAGAGGGAAAGTGCTAAAACGTGCAGAACGTCTGTGTGCAGCGCCCAGTGGCGCCGGGCCCCTCGGCCCCTCCTCCCCGGCCTCCGGTGTGTAGATGCTGTGTTATAACTGCCCCCTCCCCAGTCTCGCTTAGGAGTGTCTGAGAGTTAAGCAGAGCAGAGGGTGGCCCCCCTCGGGTTAGGGTTTCGAGGGGCGCTGCCCGAGGTGGCTCCTGTGGTGTCGGGCAATTCAAAGGTCACAGAGTGAGAAACGGTTTTCGGAGAAACAGGAGGCAGGTGGCGCAGGTAAGGAGCCGCAGCAGCCTATGGGCTGCGCTCCGGGCGCCCCTTCCCGCCTCACCCGTGCACGCCGCTACCCTCGGGACGGGCGCTGCAGGTGTCTGGGCCCTCCATGCCCGGAGCCCGAGTGCCTGCCGCGCCTCCCCCTGGGGTCGCCCTGAGGTTCACCTGAGGTGGTGCGGTGAAAAATTCCTCAAAATGAAGGCCGAGGTCTATACACCTGGGAGCGAAGTGAGGGCTCTGATCTCCTAAAAGAAGAGCTGAGCGAGCAGGGTGATGGGTGAGGAGCGGCCGCTCTGAGAAGTCAGATTCTGAAGAGTGGTCCTGGGGGAAGACAGGCAGGAAGAAGTGAGGGCAGAGGGGCAGCTGTGGGACCCGGGCGGGGCAGGGTCGCGGGCAGCCCGCCCGGGTCGTCCCCAGGTGCGGTGGGCGAGGGTGCCTCCCTTCCGCTGCTGTCCGCCTCTCCCGGGGCCCTGGTGACCTGAGTCTGTGTCGGCGTCGGCGTGGGCTGACTTGGGCTCAGCTGCGTGGACGGGGGTCCCCGTCCTCCACGGCCGACAGGCTCTCCCCTGTACTTCCTTCCTGACACGCCTCTGTTTACTTCCCAGGAAACCACTGATTGCCTGTGTGGAGAAGCAGCTGTTAGGAGAACATTTAACAGCGATTCTGCAGAAAGGTAGGTTTTCCCAGCTCTGTGTCTCTGCACTGATTGCTCGTCCCTGATTTGCTAAGAGAGTTAGCGGAGCATTGTAGGCACGCGAGGACACTTGTTGTTGTGAGAAGACGGGCACTAAAATCATCGGAAAAATGATGGACATTAGCCCTTGAGGGGAAAATTGATTACACGCAATAGTGAAAGGCACACGTAAGAACCACGGTTTAAGCTAAAATCACGTGAAGTCCTATCCAGGCTGAGAGGTTGGTTGCGAGAGGCCCTCTGGCTGGCAGACGGCCTGGGCTGTGCTCACAGGCCCCATCCTGTACAGGGACGTCCCTCCTGGGCACTGACCCGCAGGTGTGGACGCGCGCGGTCCGACGGGCCGGGGGCGGCCGCGGGCTGCATCCCTGCCCTGCGTGCGGCTCTGCGGCAGACGAGCTGCTGGCGCCATGGCCCCAGGACAGAGGCGGACCAGGCCAGCTCGGCACGCGGCCGACGGTGCGGTTTTGGCGCCGTGCTGTTAGAGGTGATGTGCCGTTTTCACTCCACCCTCACTGTAACGAGCACAGTCTAGCCTTGCACACTTTAGTGCGTGGTGTTGCTTTTTATATCATTCAGTGTTGTGTTTGGAGCCACGGGATCTGTTTCAAGCTATTGGAAACCTTAACGTCTAATTTTGGGAAGGCCCAATAGCCCCCAAATGCGTCTGGTTGGAGTCTGCTTTGCCAGATGGTAATATTATCTCTAATGAGACACTAAACGTGGGGCTTCCAAGTGAAACCAGAATGAAGCTAGAAGGAGAGAATTAGTGTTTGTGAGCATCTGCTGTACTTCATGTAAATGCCTTCTGGTCCTAGAACAGCCCCAGTTTACAGGAAAACCGAGCGAGACACTAGTGCCTCAGATCACGGCCTGAAAGCCAAGGGCCAGGGTGCGAATCTGGTGTCTCCTGCTCACATCACACTGGAGCCCACACACTGGTACGTTTCCACGTGGATGGAGCCTCGATTTACTGTCCACCTGAAACAAGTGTCCTCCGATTTCATACTAGGTGTTTATTAAAAAGGAGTCACTTTTGGCGGGGGGGCGGCGGGCGGGGGCGCCACGCCATATGGCATGAGGGATCTTAGTTCTCCGACCAGGGATCGAACCCTCGTCCCCTGCAGTGGAAGCACAGGGTCTTAACCACTGGACCACCAGAGCGGTCCAAAAAGGAGTCACTTTTAGAAGAAAAGGGAACTTCAAGTAGACAGTAGAAATTTGGATGAATCATTTCAGTGTGTTTCAAGAAAATGGTAAATTATATATATGTAAGAGTATAGTCTAAATTTTATTAAAGGCATTTTAAAAATTAAAAGCTATAATTTTTGAATTTTTAAGTCATCATTCAGCATTTCAGTAGATCAGTTGTAGAATAAGTTATCTGCATCAGTAGATCAAATCGTAATTGAGAGAAATACAGACATTTAGAGCCTTGCTCAGGGTCCGTCGGCACAGCCTACGTGTTTGTGTGTCTTTGACGTGTGGACGGTGCCTGATTCACAGCAGAAGCTGAGGCTGCAGTCACGTGACTGGCTCACAGCTTCTCCGCTCTAACCTCACTGCCTCCCCACAGTTACCAGAAAGCAGGTGGTTAGAGCGTCCTTCACGAAGCTCTTCTGGCTGTGGTGGTTTTAGAAAATCTTTGTAAATCTTTGTTAAAACCTGAAATAGTAAAGACCTAAAAAATGCTGTCAAGCACCTCCAAGTATCTGATAAACAATACATGTTTTCTTTCCACAATTGATTATACAGGCGAATAAAATAAGTCAACTAAAACATTAGATTTGATAGCTTATCTTAGGCAGATATACTTTCTGGCTGATGGACTAAATCAGAAGTGATTTGGGGTCGTAAAGCTCCCAGGTCAGAGAGTTGGTGTGAGCGTTCTTCCGACCTTTGCTGCAGTGGCCAAATAAGGGGCCTCCGTGCGGGGAAGGAGTGGGGACTACACCTCCCAGCGTGGTGCTCGGGGGACCAGACTCGCCTGCTGGGCTGCGTCACGGGGCCTTGCCTGCCTAGGAACCAGCCGACCCCTGGGTTTCCGCGTCCGCGGGGGCCCTGTGTGCCGCGAGCCCCGGCCCAGGCTAGCTTTTGCTCGTGCCGCCATCCCACCCGCCGTGCCGAGCTAACATTGCCATGTGATCTCAGGGCTGGACCACCTGTTGGATGAGAACAGAGTGCCTGACCTCACTCAGATGTACCAGCTGTTCAGCCGCGTGCGGGGCGGCCAGCAGGCGCTGCTGCAGCACTGGAGCGAGTATATCAAGGTGCGTGGCCATCGGTCGGGCTCTGTGAGGGACGGGCGTGGGGCCACCATCACACATCTCCCTCCAGGTCACCCACAGGAGTTTGAGGGATGAATACCGTCCGGGTGTAAACACGTTTTAAAAGCTGCCATTTGGCCGTTTGTCGTCAGCGTAAGTATTGGGTTGGCCAAAAAGTTCCTTTGGTTTTCAAGTAGAAATAAAAGACACATTTTTCATTTTCACCAAGAATTTTATTGAACAACTTATTCACTGTTTTGTTCCACTACCTTCTGCCATTTTTCAGGCAACTTCATAATTCCGTCGTCCCAAAACTTTTTACCTTTTTCAGCAGAGAGCTGTTCAGGTGCCTTTCACTGTCTTCCAGGGAATTGCATTTTTTTTCATTAAGAGAATTTTGTAAAGACTGAAATAAATGGAAATCTGAAGGTGCAATGTCTGGTGATACGGTGGATGAATCAGAACTTCCCAGCCAAGCTGTAACAGTTTTTGCCTGGTCATCATAGAAACATGCGGTCTTGCGTTATCCTGATGGAAGATTATGTGTTGTTTCCTGTTGACTAATTCTGGACGCTTCTCATCGAGTGCTGCTTTCAGTTGGTCTCATTGGGAGCAGTACTTGTTGCAATTAATCGTTTGGTTTTCCGGAAGGAGCTCATAATAGAGGACTCCCTTCCAATCCCACCCCACACCCAACATCACCTTTTTTGGATGAAGACTGGCCTTTGGTGTGGTTGGTGGTGGTCCATTTCACTTGCCCCACGATCTCTTTACTGTACAGTATCCACTCATTACTGTACAGTATCCACTTTGCATCGCCCGTCACAATTTGTTTTAAAAACGGAACGTTTAAGTAGAGAATTATCTGCGGAAATACCATCAAGTAGGTTTTTTTCGCGTTGCTTACGTGGAACCCAAACATCAAAGCGATGAACATAACCAGGCTGGTGGGAATGATGTTCAGTGCTTGCTTTGGAGATTCGGGGTATGTCGGCTGTCTCCCCCGTGGTATAACACTGATTGTCCTCAATGAATGTCTCCATTTGATCGCTGTCAACTTGAACTGGTGTACTCGGCTGGAGCATTGTCCAGCGAGAAATCTCCAGCACAGAACTTCGCAAACCACTTTTGACACGTTCTGTCAGTCACAGCACCTTCTCCATATACTGCACAAATATTTTTTTGTGCTTCAGTTGTGTTTTTACCTTTCTTGAAATAATAAAGCATAATATGCCGAGAATGTTGTTTTTTCTTCCATCTTCAGTATTAAAATGGCTACACAAAGATTCACGAATTTTGATGTCTTTTTTTAAATGCACGCTGATGTGACAGCTGTCACAACACAGTCTAACAAAATTGTTTTGAATGAAGTTAAAGACAACTAAGCGCTACTAGAGCCATCTTGCAGAAGAAACTGAACGAACCTTTTGGCCAACCCGATACTAGCTGAGTTCTACAATCGAGATTTTCAAAAGTTGTTTTTGTGAATCTACTGTATAAACGTGATCTCGTGCCTTTGCTCAGTGGGAACTCTCACGTATTTTGGTATGTCAGGTGGGTGTGTATGCGACTTTGTTTCCTAGAAATCCAGGATTTATTATGTAAGCATGTGCTTGCGGGTTTCTGTGTGTGTATGCATGCATGTGCGTGTGTGTATGGTTATCAAAAGGCAACAGGAGAGATCCTTGTGGTGCTGACTGCTTGTCCTCTTGGCCATGGGTGTAGATGACACACAGGTGATGCCTGCCCAGGCGACGCACACACAGGGAGCTACAGGCGAACACCGCGACCCATCGGGGTGGGACGGGTGGGCTGTGTCAAGGCCAGTGTCCTGGCTGGGGCGCTGCTCAGTAGCTTCCCACAGGGCACTGTCGGGGAGACGAGGCTTAGCGTGCGAGGACATTGCCACTGTTTCTGCTGCACGTGAATCTGTGACTGTCACAGGGAAAATTCAGCTGAGGAAAAAGATAAAGGAAATAATCAGGCCTGAAGTCGCACGTTGGTCTGCATGTGGCCAGCTTGGACACGCATGCACGCACACACGCCCCCGGGATTTTGTGCGGTTGCATTGAGCTGAAAGGCATGAGCGACTCACGCTGGGTCAGCACTGGAGCTTTATGTTAAGAAAGGCCAGTGGAGATTTAGGGTTTTGCCGACCAGTAGTCCTGAGAGAACAGGAACAGGTGCTGAACACAGGAGTTCACCTTTGCAGTGTCCATTCTCGGCAGGAAAAGTCAGTGTGTGAACACGGTTCCGAGGGTCCACTAATGATAAGCAGTTACGCCGTGACAGCACAGTGTTTCCTCACAAAATAAAGCTGACCCTCATGTGTCGTGGTCTTATGTACATTATTTTAAAATCCTGTCAGTGTGAAAGGGTACAGAGTGAAGAGTGAGTCTCTCCTGCCCCTGCTGGTCATGCCCTGTCCCTCTCCAGAAGGTCTTTATGCCATGTCATTTGTACCTTTTCACCAGCGATCAGCCTCCACGGGCACCTTTGACGTGCAACTGTGTGTGTTTCCTGTGAAGACGTGTCTTACGTTGAACCACGGTTGTGTTCAGCGTCTCTTCAGCTGGTAGTTTTTCATCAGATAGCGAACTGTTGTTGTCACGCACAGACTTTTAGTAATGTTTAAATAGCATCTTTAAATTAAAAGTACAGGCTAAAAACCAGGCTCTAAACCACCCACAGTTAGAAGTGAAGGGGAAAGAAAACTATCGTCAGGCAGTCCAACTAGGCGTATCAGGTTAAGGGGGTTACTTTCTATTTGAGGAATTTATAAGTAAAAGTTTTTTCTTCAGAAAGCAACAGACATTTCCCCAGTAATTGATCAATTCTTCCAGAAGCAGAATTGTAACCCTAAAGCATTAGTTGCATATCCACTTAATTTTTAGAAGGTGGACTAAATTTGTGAAACTTTTGAAACTATTTAGTGTTTAACACCAGGAGTGATTAATTTATATAAAACTATCATGATTGTTTGATAGCAGGAGAAAAATTGTGTTGTATCAGAAACCTGTTGATGACTTGAGGTATGTTTTTGCAGACTTTTGGGACAACAATCGTTATCAATCCTGAAAAAGATAAAGATATGGTGCAGGACCTGCTGGATTTCAAGGACCGAGTAGACCACGTGATAGAAGTGTGCTTCCAGAGGAACGAGAAGTTCATCAACCTGATGAAGGAGTCCTTCGAATCGTTCATCAACAAGAGGCCAAACAAACCTGCAGAGCTGATCGGTAGAAACACATGCTTCTATCCTTTTCTTAACAGGGGATAAAGCAGAACCCCAGTAGATTGTTTCCCAAAGGTTCAGCCTCCGTATGGGGAGGGCAGGGCACATGCCTTAACAGGACACACCTTCCCAAAAAACCACGCACACAGGTGTGTGCTTATAGGTGTATTAGATACATATGTAAGTGAGTGGTACTTGCATAAGGGTGCATGTAGTTGTGATTTTGTAAGGAAATGGAGCTCGACATCATAAGAGAAGAAGGGACATAAAGATTTATCCTAGTTTGTACTGCTCACAGCTCCAGAGTTGTTTTTGTAAGGATGAGCCCTGATTCTCTATGTCGACTACAAGCCAGTGATTTCTGCTCAGAAACTGGACTGAGGTTTGTTACACAGGAACGTCCTGAGGCTATGAGGATAACCATCAGTCTTTAGATAACACTTAAGAGGAGACGCTGTTTAGTCACTGTCGTTGTATCCTCCAGTCAGTACTAAAGTACGGTAAAATCGAATGACATCTCAGGAGATAGCATATTTTAAGATGAAACAGTTTTTAAATTATCACTTTATATAATTATTTCATGATAATATCAAAATATTTTAGGATTCGCAGAATTTCATTAGTGAGTAAATTTTTTTTTTTTTTTTGAGATTGACAGGAGGCAAAGGGCAGGGAAGGTGTGATGCAGACTTGGGCTCTGTTGAGGGTTGTTGAAAATGTGTGGTGGGAACATGGGGTTCACTGTACAAGTGACTACTTCTGTCTGTGTTCAGAATATTTCATAATAAAGAATGATAAGGAGAAAAAAGCAACAAGAGGAGAAGTTTAAAGGCAATTTAATTTAGCCTTTGAACCACTTTATGGATTGCGATTTCTCTAAAGATGGTTTCAGACTCTTGGGAGCTTGGGTTCTGCCTTCCTTAAGCCAGGTCATGGTGGGTTCGTGTATCTCAGAAACAAGAAGCCCAAGCAGAACTGCTCTGTCCCTGCATTGTCAGCCCTGAGAAGAGTGCTTTCTCTTGAGAAAGTCTCACCCGGATGTATCACAGCACATCTTGAAGATGGGGTACTGCCATTTCTGGAGCACTCATGTGTCGTGAGCCCCAGCATGGAATCAAAGTGTTTGTTCTCGGTGCCCTGAAAGTACAGATCTTAGAAAATCAGGTGTTTGCCTTTTTATCTCATAATAATGTCATTTTGGAAAGGTTCCAGAGTGTTACTGTTCAGTTTCTATGTGGAGAAAACAAATCTCTTCCTTCATCTATTTAGAATATGTATTATATAAAGAATGCTTATTTTTCAAATAATTGAACCTCTTACAGCAAAGCACGTTGATTCAAAATTGAGAGCAGGTAATAAGGAAGCAACGGACGAGGAGCTGGAGAGGATCCTGGACAAGATCATGATCCTATTCCGGTTCATTCACGGTGAGCGGGGCTCGCGGCATCTCCTCACCTCCAGGCACAGAGGACGCGGTGTCCACAGAGCGTCTGTAGTCGGGCCCCGTCTTCTGTTGAGAAAAACAGGAATGTGTCCACTTCCCTGTTACCACAGGGACTAGGGTGACGGCTGCCACGAACTGAGTGAGGTGTCTGTGGGAATTCAGTGGGTAGAGCTGGCTGGCGTCAGGGTGGACGCCCCTCTGGCTGTCTCAGCTGTTGAGGTGAACGTTTGCATGGTAGCTATCTAATGACCTAACGTTGTCCTCACTTGCTCATAAATAGGTAAAGATGTCTTTGAGGCATTTTATAAGAAAGATTTAGCAAAAAGACTCCTCGTTGGAAAAAGTGCCTCCGTTGATGCTGAAAAGTCTATGCTGTCGAAGCTGAAGCACGGTGAGCGCGTGGGGCGGGGGTGGGGCTTGGTGCCCGATGGGTGTTCTCCCAGGATGCTCACCTGCAGTCCACTTGTGTCCAGAGTGTGGGGCTGCTTTCACCAGCAAGCTGGAAGGCATGTTCAAGGACATGGAGCTCTCTAAGGACATCATGGTTCATTTCAAGCAGGCAAGTTGTGTTCTTGTCAAGTCAAACAGCTTTTTAAAAAGTATCCTATTTTAAATTGTGAGAAATGATTATGTAAATTATGTACATAAGGATGTGAATTGTGTAGAATCCTCGTCCTTAAAAATTACACCATTGGGCTTCCCTGGTGGCACAGTGGTTGAGAGTCTGCCTGCCGATGCTGGGGACACGGGTTCGTGCCCCGGTCTGGGAAGATCCCACATCCCGCGGAGCGGCTGAGCCTGCGCGTCCGGAGCCTGTGCCCCGCAACAGTGAGAGGCCCGCGTACCGCGAAAAAAAAAAAAAAAAAACTACTGTAAAAATTACACCATTAACATCTCACATATTCAAAAAACTTAAATTCAAAATGAAAAAGAAAACTAATCCCTGGGAATTCCCTGGCAGTCCAGTGGTTAAGACTCCACTCTTTCACCGCCAAGGGCCCAGGTTCAGTCCCTGGTTGGGGAACTAAGATCCCGCGAGCTGTGCAGTATAGCCAAAAAAAGAAAAAGGGAAAATAATCCCTGAAATTGCACACTAAAAATTTGACTTAAATGATTTTAATGATCCTTATTTGACTAAAGAAGAGAAAACATTTCTAGTGACTTTAGAACAGGGTATGTGGTTTTGGTGAAATATGTTCCAGGGACTAAAATAAATGAAAAGACAAGGTAAACTGTACTTTGAAAATGACACCATTTACTTTTTAATGAATTAATTCTTTTTGGTGATATTCTAAAGTAATCATTCTGTCCTGATTTTCTTTATTTTTAGTATATGCAGAATCAAAGTGACCCAGGCTCTATAGACCTGACAGTGAACATACTTACGATGGGATACTGGCCGACATACACCCCCATGGAAGTACATCTAACTCCAGAGGTAAGCGTTTTAAAGCCCGAATGCCCTTTGTTATTCATATACTGGTGCTCCAGAGCCCCACGGACCTCCCCCTTGTAGCACCCATGCCGGCACAGATGTGCTGTCTTTCAAGGAGTGTTTAAATCACGCACTTGGTCAAAACCCCAGTCGTCTCTGTCTAAACAGTGTTCACAGTAGACGCTTTTTGTCTCCGTGTCCACCGGCCGCCCGTGAAGAAGGTGCTAGCACAGGCGCTTTTTAAAAAAGTTCCTGCATGCGGAGCCATGGGCCTCCTTGTCTGGCTGTCCCTCCCGCCTGTTGTAGACAGTGCCAGGGTCCCGCGAGGGGCAGGGGATGGTGCGTGTGCCGGCCATCACTCTGGTTCTCTGGGGACGTGCGGGTACTGGGGAGAACCCTGGGCTCGGGCATGGAACGTGCAGAGAAGGAAGCAGCATCTGGACCGCTGGTCGGGGCGCCAGCTGGCTGGTGCCAGGCCTCCAGGAAGAGAGCTGGGCATGGAGCCCTGGACCCTGGGAGCCGGGGCAGAGCACTGCCTCTTGGAGCCCTTCTTCCTGTTTTCAAGACAGTATCTTTCCTTGGCTGTTCTTCTGTTTCTGACCCCACTAGTCAGTTGCCTTTGTGGTCTTCTTCTCTTTTTTCCCTTCCCTCCATCCTGAAGGCTGATGTTCTCTGGAAGCCCCCTCCGTTTCCTTCCCCTTGCGCACATGCCCCACTCAGCCTCCAACCTATGTGTCCGCTTGCCCCAAGGGACCTCCACAGCCATGAGCTCGGCCCTCCCTCCCTGAATCTCTGCACCCGATGGAAGACTCTGAGGCACGCTGCACGTACCCGGTTCGCTCGTGCTCCCGGGCCCAGGTGTGACCCTCCCAGTGGAACCTCTTCTGCAGAAAACCACCACGCCCCCCCACCATCTGGGAGACACTTGTCTCCCCAGTCACCTTCACCAGAAGACACCCCTTACCTCCTCCCCCAGGGCGTACCCCACTCATGGTGCTGCAGGTCTGTTCAGTTGTATCAAAATAGTTCAGGCTGAGAGAGCCTCGTCCACCAGAGGGCAGACAGCAGAAGCAAGAAGAACTACAGTTCTGCAGCCTGTGGAAGGAAGACCACATGCACAGAAAGGTAGACAAAATGAAAAGGCAGAGGACTTTGTACCAGATGAAGGAACAAGATAAAACCCCAGAGAAATAACTAAATGAAGTGGAGGTAGGCAGCCTTCCAGAAAAAGAATTCAGAATAATGATAGTGAAGATGATCCAGGACCTCGGAAAAAGAATGGAGGCAAAGATTGAGAAGATGCAAGAAATGTTTAACAAAGACCTAGAAGAATTAAAGAACAAACAAACAGAGATGAACAGTACAATAACTGAAATGAAAACTACACTAGAAGGAATCAATAGCAGAATAACTGAGGCAGAAGAACAGATAAGTGACCTGGAAGACAGAATGGTGGAATTCACTGCCACAGAACAGAATAAAGAAAAAAGAATGAAAAGAAATGAAGACAACCTATGAGACCTCTGGGACAACATTAAATGCAACAACATTTGCATTATAGGGGTCCCAGAAGGAGAAGAGAGAAAGGACCTGAGAAAATATTTGAGGAGATTATAGTCAAAAACTTCCCTAACATGGGAAAGGAAATAGCCACCCAAGTCCAGGAAGCACAGAGAGTCCCATACAGGATAAACCCAAGGAGAAACATGACAAGACACATAGAAATCAAATTGGCAAAAATTAAAGACAAAGAAAAATTATTGAAAGCAGCAAGGGAAAAATGACAAATAACATACAAGGGAACTCCCATAAGGTTAACAGCTGATTTCTCAGCAGAAACTCTACAAGCCAGAAGGGAGTGGCATGACATATTTAAAGCAATGAAAGGGAAGAACCTACAACCAAGATTACCCAGCAAGGATCTCATTCAGATTCGATGGAGAAATCAAAAGTTTCACAGACAAGCAAAAGCTAAGAGAATTCAGCACCACCAAACCAGCTCTACAACAAATGCTAAAGGAACTTCTGTAAGTGGGAAACACAAGAGAAGAAAAAGACCTACAAAAACAAACCCATAGGAATTAAGAAAATGGTCATAGGAACATATGTATCAGTAATTACCTTAAACGTGAATGGATTAAATGCTCCAACCAAAAGACACAGGCTCGCTGAATGCATACGAAAACAAGACCCATATATATGCTGTCTGCAAGAGACCCACTTCAGATCTAGGGACACATACAGACTGAAAGTGAGGGGATGGAGAAAGATATTCTATGAAAATGGAAATCAAAAGAAAGCTGGAGTAGCAATACTCGTATCAGATGAAATAGACTTTAAAATAAAGACTGTTACAAGAGACAGGGAAGGACACTATGTAATGATCAAGTGATCGATCTGAGAAGATATAACAATTATATATGCACCCAACATAGGAGCACCTCAATACTTAAGGCAACTGCTAACAGCTGTAAAAGAGGAAATCAACAGTAACACAAGAATAGTGGGGGACTTTAACACCTCACCTACACCATCCAGACAGAAAATTAATAAGGAAACACAAGCTTTAAATGACGCAATAGACCAGATAGATTTAATTGATATTTATAGGATATTTCATCCAAAAACGGCAGATTACACTTTCTTCTCAAGTTCTCATGGGTCGTTCTCCAGGATAGATCACATCTTGGATCATAAATCAATCTTTGGTAAATGTAGGAAAATCAAAATCATGTCAAGCATCTTTTCCGACCACAACGCTCTGAGATTAGAAATCAGTTACAAGGAAAAAAAACGTAAAAATCACAAACACATGGACGCTAAACAATACATTACTAAATAACCAAGAGATCACTGAAGAAATCAAAGAGGAAATCAGAAATTACCTAGAGACAAATGACAATGAAAACACGCTGATCCAAAATCTATGGGATACAGCAAAAGCAGTTCTAAGAGGGAAGTTTATAGCAATACAAGCCTACCTCAAGAAACAAGAAAAATCTCAAACAACCTAACCTTACACCTAAAGGAACTAGAGAAAGAGGAACTAAAAAACCCTGAAGTTAGCAGAAGGAAAGAAATCATAAAGATCAGAGCAGAAAGAAATGAAATAGAAACAAAGAAAACAATAGCAAAGATCAGTAGAACTAAAAGCTGGTTCTCTGAGAAGATAAACAAAGTTGCTAAACCTTTAGCCAGGCTCATCAAGAAGAAGAGGGAGCGGGACTTCCCTGGTGGTGCAGTGGTTAAGAATCTGCCTGCCAATGCAGGGGTCACAGGTGCGAGTCCTGGTCCAGGAAGATCCCACATGCCGTGGAGCAACTAAGCCCATGCGCCACAACTACTGAGCCTGCACTCTAGAACCCGCGTGCCACAACTGTTGAAGCCCGCGTGCCTAGAGCCTGTGCTCCGCAATGAGAGAAGCCACCGTGATGAGAAGCACGCGCACTGCAGCAAAGGGTAGCCCCCGCTCGCCGCAACTAGAGAGAGCCGGTGTGCAGCAACGAAGACCCAGTGCAGCCAAAAATAAATAAATAAAATAAAAACAAAAAGGAAAAAGAGGGAGAGGAGGCAAATCAATAAAATTAGAAATTAAAAAGGAGAAGTTACAATGGACACCGCAGAAATATAAAGCATCATAAGAGACTACTACAGGCAGCTCTGTGCCAATAAAATGGACAACCTGGAAGAAATGGACAAATTCTTAGAAAGGTATAACCTTCCAAGACTGAACCAGGAAGAAATAGAAAATATGAACAGATCAGTCACAAGTAATGAAATTGAAACTGTGATTAAAAATCTCCCAACAAACAAAAGTCCAGGACCAGGTGGCTTCACAGGTGAATTCTGTCAAACATTTAAAGAAGAGCTAACACCCATCCTTCTCAAACTCTTCCAAAAAATTGCAGAGGAAGGAACACTCCCAGACTCATTCTATGAGGCCACCATCACCCTGATACCAACACCAGGCAAACGTACTACAAAAAGAGAAAATTGCAGATCAGTATCACTGATGAATTCACTAATTATTAGAGAAATGCAAATCAAAACTACAATGAGGTACCACCTCACACCAGTTAGAATGGGCGTCATCAGAAAATCTACAAACAACAAATGCTGGAGAGGGTGTGGAGAAAAGGGAACCCTCCTGCACTGTCGGTGGGAATGTAAATCGATAGTAACTATGGAGAACAGTATGGAGGTTCCTTAAAAAACTAAAAAGAGAACTACCATACGACCCAGCAATCCCACTACTGGGCATATACCCAGAGAAAACCATAATTCAAAAAGAGACATGCACCACAATGTTCACTGCAGCACTATTTACAATAGCCAGGACATGGAAGCAACCTAAATGCCCATCGACAGACGAAGGGTTAAAGAAGATGTGGTACATATATACAATGGAATATCACTCAGCCATAAAAAGAAACGAAATTGGGTCATTTGTAGAGAAATGGATGAATCTAGAGACTGTCATACAAATTAAGTCAGAAAGAGAAAAACAAATTATCATATATTAACGCATATATGTGGAACCTAGAAAAATGGTACAGATGAACCGGTTTGCAAGGCAGAAATAGAGACACAGATGCAGAGAACAAACGTATGGACACCAAAGGGGGAAAGCGGCAGGGGGTTGGGGTGGTGATGTGATGAACTGGGAGATTGGGATTGACATGTATACATCAATGTGTATAAAATGGATAGCTAATAAGAACCTGCTGTATAAAAATAAATAAACTTCAAAAATTAAAAAAAAAAAAACGCCAAACAATTCAGGCTTAGAGGAATTTGCAAGAACGGTTCAGGGTTCCCAGTACCCTCCACCACTCCCTAGCGCCGCCAGGCGTGCCCATCACACTCCCCGTAATGTGCGTTGTTTCCTGATCCACTTGAGAGTAGGTTGCATCACGTCCTTTAATCACAGTACGTTAGAGGGGATTTCCTGGGAATAGGACCAGAGGACACTGCTAAGTGCAGAGAGTTGACGTGGATGTTCCGCCCCCATCCTGCATGTCGCCATATTCCGATTTTGTCAGTGTCCCAGCCGCGTCCCGCGTGGCGTTTTCTCTGGTTGCCAGGCCCCCACGTCGCCCGCGTCTGCAGTCCCCTTCAGCGGGGCAGCAGCACCCCCTTCCTTCTCCCTCACGACGCAGCCCTTTTGGAACTGCAGGTGGTGCTCACAGGCTCCCGGCTTGCTGGCGGGTTAGATGCCGGCCGTGCAGGTCCCGCCGCAGTCTTCTGGGTCCCTGGGCCAGGGCCGCACGCTGTTCCTCTGCCCCTGGTGGTGATGATACCTGTGCTCACCTGGTTATGGTGTCAGCTGGTTTGTAGTTATCAGGTAACTTGTGGGGAGAATTCGAGGACGATGTGAACCTCTTAATCCCCATCAGACTCACTTGCCCGGGTCCATGCTCACCTACAAGTAGTGATCCCGTCCCATCTCCTGTTTCTCTCTGTTTAGAAGTTGGCATCCTCTTCCTAGGACGAGCCTTCCCCTCTGCCCCACGAATTTACTTATTTTTCCTCCGTCTCTGTCAGTGTGCACTCCTGGATTCTTACCTATTTGATGCTGAGATTACCCCACCTCTGGCTTGCGGGGGCTCTCCTAGCTCCTGTGCTTCAGCATGGACCCCTGCACTCTTGAGAACCTTGGTCTTCTAGCAAAAGGTGTTTGGGGCTTACCAAATACTCGTACTTGGTAAAATATACCTACAGTTTTGTGTACAGCTCAGTGGCATTAAGTTATGGAAAGTTCAGACCTTTTCCATTATCCCAAACTTCTCCTCTCTCTCCTCTCTCTCCTCTCTCTCTCCACCCCAGACCTAGGCAACCACTGATCTACTTGTTCTGGATCTACTTGTTCTAGACGTTTGCTATAAATGAGATCGTACGTTGTGTGGCCTTTTCGGTTGGGCTTCTCTCACCAAGCATCATGTCCTCAGGGTTCGTCCACGCCGTCGCGTGTGGCATCTTCATGCCAATTTAAGGCTGAATCACGCTCCATTGGGTACATGGACCACATTCGTTTATCCATCCATCAGTGGGCATGTGGGCTATTTTCCACCTTCTGACTGTCGTGAATGATGCTGCTGTGAACATGAGTGTGCCGTGTTTGATTACCCGTTGTCGGCTTTTTGGGGTCTATCCCTAGGAGTAGAATTGCCGGTTCGTGTGATAATTGTTCAACTTTTTTGACAAACTACCACCATTTTTCATAGCACCTACGCCATTTTACGTTCCCATCAGCAACTCACAGGGGTTCCAATTTCCACACCTCCTCACCAGCATTTGTTATTTTTCATTTTTTATGACATAGCCATCTTGGTAGGAATCGGTGTCTCCTTTTGGTTAGACTTGCTTTTGCCTGGTGACTGATGACGTGGAGCATCTTTACATGTGCTTATTGGCTGTTTGTAGACCTTCTTTGGAGAATTGTCTATTCAAGTCCTCTGCCCATTTTTGTTTTTTAATTCAAAAGGTTTATTACTCGTCTATTCATTCTGTTACATTTATTTATTCAGTTGTCTGCCCATTTTTTAATTGTGTTTTCTGTCTGTTAAGTGGTGAGAGTTCTTTCTGTGTTCCAGACATTAGATCCTTATCAGACATGTGACTTGCAGATATCTTCTGTGAGCTTTTTTATTTTCTTGATAGTGTCCTCTGCATAAAAGTTTTTAATTTTGATGAAGTCCACTTAATCTGGTTTTTTTCTGTTGTTACTTGTACTTTTGGTCGTATCTAAAAAACTTGCCAAATCCAAGGTCACGAAAATGTGCGCCTATGTTTTCTGAGAGCTTTGTAGTTTTAATTTTATTTAGGTCTTTGATCTTTGTTGAGCCTAGAACAGTAACTAGCTAGTAAGCACCCAGTGTTAGCTGCTGCTACCTTGTTATAATCATTATTATTATTTCCACTCCTGGGACTTAATCTCCAGGAAATACTTTTAAGAGACGTCTGCATTGGAAGGATTATCACACCGTTGGCTTTCTTTAGGTGTGAGATGGTGCAGTAGGCCCGCTTTCTAGAAGAGTCCTTGTCTGTTAGCTGTGTTCTGAAATACTTAGACATGCGGTGACATCATGCCTGGGACTTGATGTATTGAAGATGGGTCATGGGTCCATGGGGTGACTAGGAGCTGAGTTTGGAAGCATGAAGAGGAGTTGCCAGGCAGCTGCGAGGCTGAGGGCCCAGACCCTCATCCCTCGGCACCTGCTTTGCAGTAGCGCAGAGGCAGCCCAGGTCCTGCTCCCTTAGCACCCCGTCCAGGGGGCTGGTGACAGTGCCGGCGAGCAGCTCCGGACCTGGCAGAGGGGTGGGAAGAGGAGGTGCACGCCGTGGAGTCGGGGGAGCCGGGCCCAGGGGAGAACTGAACCCTCTCCTGGGACCTGGGCCTGGGCTCATGACACTGCCAGGGCCGAGTGGAGTGCAGGCCCTGGGGCTCCAGGATGAGAAGACAAACCCGAAAAGACCCAGAAGGCGTGGTCGCCAGTTGGAGACAGGAATCCTCGAGCTGAGGGTGTCGGGCGCCCGGGGGCAGGGGGAGGCCGCAGAGGGAAGCTGTCCAGAGGGGTCGGCTCACCAGATGAAGGCTGATGAGAGCCGCGGGCGCTCTGGGGCACAGAGGCTGCGGGAGGGGCCGAGGAAGCCCCCGGGGGCTCAGGAGGGAGGTCCCAGCCTCACGTCCTTGGACGGCGTCGGGAGCCCTCCCAGAAAGTACCGTTGAAATCGCAACCTCGGGGCCCGAGCAGGTGGCGGCAGCTGTCAGAACAGAACTGACTTTTCATTCAGGCGTGAGCCCTGAACAGTGTGTGCTTCTTCAGGTTAAAGGTGTTTAGTGTAATTAACTTGTTGTTTTCTTGGCTTGACAGATGATTAAACTTCAGGAAGTATTCAAGACGTTTTATCTTGGAAAGCACAGCGGTCGAAAGCTTCAGTGGCAAACTACACTGGGTCACGCTGTGTTGAAAGCAGAGTTTAAAGAGGTAAGTCCTGTGTCTCCTCCACTTTTTATTTTTCTTACGTATGTTAATAGAATGTTTTTTGATTGTGATTGAACTTTGGTAGCAAAGAAAGGAAGTGTTTATTCAATATAACTCAACACTGGCTTTTCAAAGGTTAATAAAATGAAACAGTCGAAGGATTTACTATTCTAATCAATAAAAATTAATTAGAATAGAAAAGCATTTACCTAATTAAAAATAGAGCTGGGCTTCCCTGGTGGCGCAGTGGTTGAGAGTCCGCCTGCCGATGCAGGGGACGCGGATTTGTGCCCCGGTCTGGGAAGATCCCACATGCCACGGAGCGGCTGGACCCGTGAGCCATGGCCGCTGAGCCTGCGCGTCTGGAACCTGTGCTCCGCAACGGGAGAGGCCACAACAGTGAGGGGCCCGCATACCGCAAAAAAA
>NW_020173937.1:636602-644654 GCF_003031525.2 Neophocaena asiaeorientalis asiaeorientalis | reverse complement strand
CCGAAAAAAAAAAAAAAAAAAAAGCTAAGGCTGTGAAGAGGCAGTTCATAAAAGTGAGACTGAAACATCGCGATCTATGAAAACGTGTCCACTTCTCCGCCAGTCAAAGGGTTACAGGTTAAAAGCAGTAAAACGCCACTCTGACTAGGAAACTGATAG
This sequence comes from Neophocaena asiaeorientalis asiaeorientalis, assembly GCF_003031525.2. Lineage (NCBI taxonomy): Eukaryota > Metazoa > Chordata > Mammalia > Artiodactyla > Phocoenidae > Neophocaena > Neophocaena asiaeorientalis. Next base: position 644,495 of record NW_020173937.1, on the reverse strand, counting down.
AGGCTACAACTAAAAGAGCAGCAGCCTCGCCCCATGCGGGAAGGAGCCCGTGAGCCCTGCAGAGGGCAGTGTGGTGCTGCGTCTCAGAACCAGCAATCACGGGCTTGTTGCAAGTAGTTCCAACTCTAGGAATTCGTCTTCATAAAGCATTTTCACAGATTAATGAAGAAGAATATCTGTTTCGGTGCTGTTATTAAAAGTGATAGTCTAGGAAGGGAGAATGCATACAGTGTATTGATAAGTGAAAGAGACGTCACAAAACAGTCCATATTCGAACTTAACTTCAATTTTGTAAACAAAATTCAATTTTGTATACTGAGCCAAAAAATTACAGAATTACTGTTTTGCAGTCGTACTACGTTAACTACGCATTTTCATATAAATTAAATATACAATTACACATAAATTATCTGTACATATTTCATTGTGTGTTATTGTACAGGGTCATCTACACAAAACCACACACGCTACATATAGTTCTTGTTTTTTCTTTTTTTTTTTTTAATAAATTGATTTATTTGTTTCTTTTTTGGCTGCGTTGGGTCTTCGTTGCTGTGCACAGGCTTTCTCTAGTCGTGGCGAGCGGGGGCTACTCTTCATTGCGGTGTGTGGGTTTCTCATCACGGTGGCTTCTCTTGTTGCGGAGCACGGGCTCTAGGCATGCAGGCTTCAGTAGTCGTGGCTCGTTGGCTCAGTAGTTGTGGCTTGCGGGCTCTAGAGCGCAGGCTCAGTAGTCGTGGTGCCCGGGCTTAGTTGCTCCGCGGCATGTGGGATCTTCCTGGACCAGGGCTCGAACCCATGTCCCCTGCATTGGCAGGCGGATTCTTAACCACTGCGCCACCAGGGAAGACCTCACATATGGTTCTTTAAGGTGTCGTGAGAGTTAAATCCCACGGTCCCCTTACTGTCCACACCCCCGGCTGGGCCCAGAGGAAGCACTTGCACAGGGTGCCCCTCCCCACAGTGACCACGTGGCGAGTGTCCGTGGCAGGGGCTGGGTGACAGGAGGTGGGGCCCATGTCAGCTGCTGCAGTGGAGGGAGTATCGCGATAAGGCGGGTCACATGGCTTTGTGCGTGTGACAGCGCTACGTCTGAGAAGCCACTATATACCTTAACTTAAAAATACTTTGTTGCCAAGAAAATGCTAACTGTCGTGTGAGCCTTCAGTGAGTCCTAATCCTTTTCTGGTGGCGGGTTTGAAATACTGAGTCACTGACATGGGACGCGGCACGGAAGGAGCAGGTGCTCAGAAAGGGAGCTGACAGACACGCAGACCTGCAGTCGAGCGAGGTGTGACGTGTGCGCCTGTTCGCAGTGTCCTTGTTCTCGTCATGCAGCATCAGCCGCGTCTCCTGCCCGCTTCCCCTCCAGCCTGGCCCCTCACCGTGCCTTCTCGCGCTCTGTCCAGAGTATTTCAAGAGAAGACTTAAGTGCAGTCCTGAGTCATTTTATTCTTGTATAACTCGTAACTTAATTTCTTCTTATTGGGCGTTCAGTTAGTAATTCTTACCATTCCCCGCGCACACAAAGTTTGAGAGCAAAGAGAAGGCTCTTAAAGAGGTCCGCGGGGTGCGCGAACGCAGCGTCCCACGTGAGCTGTCCTTCTCTTCAAGGGGAAGAAGGAGCTGCAGGTGTCGCTGCTCCAGACGCTGGTGCTTCTCATGTTCAACGAAGGCGACGGGTTCAGCTTCGAGGACGTAAAGACGGCCACCGGGATAGGTAGGCGGACATAAAGATGGCCACCGGGATAGGTAGGCACGCCTCCGCAGCGCGGGCGGCTTCGGGGAAGAGGGCGTGGAGGCGCGGCCCCTGCCGGCTGCACCCGAGGTCGCGGCTGCCCGGGCTCCTGACCTGTGCGCTTTCTCCCACCCAGAGGGCAGCGAGCTGCGGAGGACGTTGCAGTCCCTGGCCTGCGGGAGGGCGCGCGTGCTGATCAAAAGTCCCAGAGGGAGGGAGGTCGAAGACGGAGACAGATTCGTCTTCAATGGAGAGTTCAAGCACAAGTTGTTTCGGATCAAGATCAATCAAATCCAGATGAAGGAAACCGTACGTGCACCCACTTTCTCTTCCGTTACACGGCACTCACCAGGGAGTCACTAGGTTTAGAGTGATTTCTCGACTGTAGGGTTCCAGAGCATATTCTAAAGTGTCTAATTACGTACGTCATGTCTATGAGAGGGCTTATTTTAACGTACCTTTCATTACTTTATACTCACGACAGGGGCAAAAATCAGAAAGAAATGCATTTAACAGTTACGGTTCCTATTCACACAAGTGGTGGATAAATCAGATCTTCCTAGACCGCATGCTGTTAGCGTGGAGAGCACGTCATTTCCAAAACCTGGTGACTTGTCTCTTGATTTCTGCACAGCACTCAGCCATTCTCTCGGCCTCGCCTCCACCAGGTCCTGGGGTGGAAGTGGTGAGGGTCCTGGGAGTTGTGGACCCACCAGCAGCGCCTCTGGGATCCATGTACAGGTGGAGCATCTGTAGCTTCGATCAGGCTCTCGAGTGTCACGTGTCCGGAGCAGGTTCTGGACCTGCCCTCGGGCCTCCCTGATGCAGAAGCCCTGGTACCGCAGGGCTGTGGTCAGCGTGTGGGCCAGGCGGGCAGATGCACCCTGGTGCCCATCTACAGAGCAGGTGTCAGCCGCCCCCTTGTACGTGTGGATGAGCGAGACAGGGCCTTGTGGGGAGGGAGGTAGTCCAGATGATGCACGGGCAGCTCTGAAGGTCTGAGGTGGCATCACAGATGCTCCTACACCTGCAGCGGGTCTGAGGCCTGCTGCCCTTCCCCGGAGGAGCTCGGTGTTGCCCAGTCGGGAAGTATGTTCAGATCGTGCAAAAGAAAGAGATCAACAAATGCCTGAAAGGTATTTAATCTCATCAGTAGTTTTTTCAATTCAAATTGAAATAATATTCTATTTTTTGGCTACCAATTTGGGAAATGTTTAAAAGTTTGATAGTATCGGGAGTTGGCAAGAATATGAGAAAACGGGGATTTTTATGTTTTTATTTTTTGAGATGCTTGGATTGGCACAGTGTTTTTAGTGGGTAATTCGACATATCTGTTGAAGGTTCAATGCATATAGCCTGCGTTCCATCTTTCTTACTATTAGGAATTTATACCAGAGTGACTAAAGGGTGTAAGATTCTGGACTTACAATTCCCAAGTGGGCCTGTCTGTCACCTCTTTTCCGCCAGAGGTGACCTCTCCTGCCACTTGAGTTTGCGGCTTTTCTTGCAGGCAGCTCTTTTCTCTGATGTGCATGTGTAAACTTGTCTTAATGGGATCGCTCCACGTGCCATTTACATGCACCATTTTGTAAGCTGTTCCTATTCTTCACCCTGGGCCTCTTTCCATGTCAGGACTTGGTTTTTAAGGGTACAGAGTGATCCATTGTGTGGCTCGAATCCGAGAATCCGTGGGGCCCATCTGCAGGGCCTGGCAGCGCCCCTGCCGAAAGGCAGTCAGGATGTTTCCATTCCTGGAAATCGGGTTATGCCGACCATCCTGTTCAGAACACTCCTGTCTCCCTGGCGGGGTTGTTTCTTGAGCGTAAACTCCTTGCCCTGGAATCGCTGTGTCAGAGAAGGTGAACTTTGTTGACTTGACCCCTCAGCCAGATTCCAGTCTCTGGCTCACGGGGGTCCTGACCTCCGTCCCCGGCCTTTGCCCACCCCGTTCTCAGGCACCGAAGTAGTTCACTGCCGTGTTAGTGTGACTTCCTTTGGTTCCTCTGAGCATCTTTTTGCCATTTAGGAGTTCGTACGAAGTAGGTAACCTTTCTAGTCCTCAGTTCTTCATCTTTTAGAATAAGTGTAACACCATCTCAGGATGTGAGATTTCAGTGAAAACGCTTTTGCTTAAGACTCTTGGCCGAGCGCTTGGAAGCACCTTGTAGATGCTGGTCCAGCTCTTCGTGGGCGGCCGTTTGCAGTTTTCTCTTTTTAATTAACTGCTTGAATTCAAGTCACTGGTACATTTATTGTACTATTCCACCTCTGACTTGTGGGCGTCCTGTTTATATTGAGGACGTTAACCTTCGTCTTTTGTGCACATGATCTTGTCGTTCTGAGAGCGTCTCCCACATGACTACGGTGGGAAGTAGAGTCTTTTCTTCCACAGTTTCTGACTTGGGGGTCATCCTAAGAAAGACCTTCCTCTAACCCAAATTTTAAAAAACATTTACCTCTTTTTCTAGTAGTTTATACATTTAAATCTTTCTGTGGGCAGTGTAGAAATTATTTTAGTATCAGAAAACATTGTAACCACCCTCCCTACTTTAAAAAGTGAGTTGATTCTCTGATAACCTATTGGAACTGTCACCGTTATTATAATCAGATTCTCATATTATGGGGTAGTTTCTCATTTCTGTTCTACAAGTTCTGTTGATCTATTTCATAGCCAGCACCGAAAGTCTTTTAATTAATGTACCTATTCCTGTAAATGTACTTATTTTGGTCCTGAAGTTAAACAGTTTCACTAGAACAAAACTGCAGCACAGGACGGGATCCACCCGCAGTGTGGCCTTTCTTTCAGCAGGAGCTTATCAGACTCCACGGTGGGAGATAACCAGCACTGAAATACGCTCTCGCTCCGGCTTCTCCCATACAGGTTGAAGAGCAGGCCAGCACCACGGAGCGCGTGTTCCAGGACCGGCAGTACCAGATCGACGCCGCCATCGTCAGGATAATGAAGATGAGAAAGACGCTGGGCCACAACCTGCTCGTTTCCGAATTGTATAATCAGCTGAAGTTTCCCGTCAAGGTGAGTGGGTGTCAGCTTAGGTCGCAGCACCCGTTGCACCCTTGGCAAAGCGCATACGAGTCTCACGACCTTTAGCATCGGACCATCTGTCCTCTGTTATAGCTGGTCACACACTACAGAAATCTCCATGTGTGTGTGAGAGTGGGGTTCCACCTGACCCCCGGTCACTGCGGGAGGGACGCTAGGGCCCAGCTCTCTCTCCTCCCGCTGTTGTCACGTTGCCTCTGCCCGAGGATGTCTGCCCTAAAGCCTTTCGGCAGGCGTCCCAGGACCACCTGTGCGCCTGGGCAGAAGTTCTCTGAGGCCGTGCCGTCCAGCCCGGGCGGACCGGGGAGTGGACGGACACTGGACGGGCCAGTGGGCCCTCCTGTCCGCAGGGAGTCCCGTGCCCCGCCATGCTCTGCACCCTGTGGGGCCGGAGTCCCTGCCCCTGTACAGGAGGGACCCGGCGGTTCAACAGAGGCTGCAGAAGCGCCAGCTCTGCTCCGACAGGTGCTGGTATCGGCCCGTCACTTGGGGTGGAGGGTTCACTCGGGCTCGGAGGCGACCGCGCAGACACGCCTCCAAATGCAGAGGTGCCTGGTGCGTCCCCTTCCCAGGGGCACTGCCCACGTGGAGCGTGTGTACGTAGCACACGGTGATGGCGGGCGGCATCAGGGGCATTGTCCTCACAGAGGAAGGGCACGCCGGGCGGCTCCGCCAGGCTGTGGTGCGCGGCGACCTCGGTGCCGCGCCCACCGTTCACAGCCTCACCCCCCGACGGGCAGCCCTGCTCGGACGCCTGCCACACGGAGGAAGCGCTTTGCTCACGATACGACGTTAATGTTGTCTTTGGAAGCAGGGAGTTTTGGTGTAGCGTTTTGTAACTGGCTTCTGATTATAAACAATTCTCTGTAGATGGGTGTGTTGGTATGTGGTACACGCACATAACTGTAATCCCGTGCTTCGGGCGTGGTGTCTTACATTCCCCTATGGTGGTAAATTTCACGCCACTATAATTGGGGCTTTTGTTCTTCTTTTCCAGCCTGGAGATTTGAAAAAGAGAATCGAATCTCTCATAGACAGAGACTACATGGAGAGAGACCAGGACAGTCCCAACCAGTACCGCTACGTGGCCTGAGGCTCGTGGCGGCTCCTCCCATGAGACACTAGAATGTATCTTTAGGGCAGAAACACTTCTGTGCTGTTTCCAGGACTTTCTGGTACTCAGCAGCATGGCTGCTTTGGGACTAGCAGGAAAGGGGGGTCCTTGGCTCCTCCCTCACAGGCTCAAGGATTTGCAGGTGGCTTGTGTACCTTCCCTCCAGTTCTTCCTCCTGTTCTGTTAGGCGTTTGGATGGTTCCGTGGCTCTGCAGAGTGACCCTGAGGTCGGACAAGCAGATACTGGTTTCTTAAAAGAGGCTCCTTTGTAAGCTGTGTTCTCGTGGCAGAAGCTGATGTTCGGTGTGTGTGTGTGAGACCCTCCGTGCTGCCCTTCTGTAGCTGCAGGGACACAAGCTCTTAGACCCAAAACAAGAACCCTTACTGGTGAACATTAGGAAGAAACAGTCATTGTTAAAGCTGGCTGGTCGATTATGCAGCCTGGATAGTAGCATCTGTTCCAGGTCTTTCAACAAGGGTTAACCTCTGAGGAGTGGCTTTCAGAATGGGGCTCCTTGGCGAGACCTCCGATGCACCAAGAGGACACCACGTCCGCCGTGTGTGATGCCGCGAGCCCGTCAGCGCCTTCACTTTTACTTCCACTGCGTCCCTTGTGGATTTTCTGTTTGAGGGTTTAGAGGGGGGCAGTGTGTGTGTGTTTGCCGTTCTAAGATTGAGTCTGGCAGCCCCGTTCTCTGCATTGGGGAACTGCTGTTTGATTTTTTCTAATTGCAGTGTTTGTACGATTGCGACAATAAAGTTTGGTTTTGTTTCCGTGGCCCTGGGCAGGGTGGCTGTCCTCTGCTGTAACCACTGTAAACGTTTCGGAGGAGACTCGACGTTGTGAACGGGTGACCTCGGCGGCACCTGCGTTCACTGCTGTGTGCGCGCAGCCTCGGCTGCACAGCAGACGGTGACGTTTGTGTGGCGACTACAACAGACACTTTGCTGAGAGCATTTAAAAGCGCTTTATATTTTACACAATAGCAGGCTACATTTTGATTAAAAGCTACCAAAGGAATTTTGATCATGGTGTAAGTGTTGAAAGCAATATTTTCTGGAATATACCAAGTTTATATAATTTGATTTTTGTGCTAAATTATTAAAAGATTCTCCCTTTTTGAAACATGCGTGTTTAAAATATGACATCCTATGGGTTTCCATATGAAAATCCTCACTCTTTAAGTATCATCCTTATTTCTATATTTGTAAATTTTCATTTGTGAGTTCAGTAACAGGTGGTTGGTAAGAGACCAGATAGATTCTACTTCTTAGACTTTAAGTTCGTTATCTCTTGATTGTTGACATTGTAACTGAATGTAGACTTACCCTGAATAAAATTAGTTTAATTGGCCTTAAAATTACATTAATGCAACTGTGGTGCAAACAACACGTTCCTCCTCACCCTTTTAGCCTGGCAGACATCAGCCCCCGGCCCCCCGCCCTGACCGCACTGTGTTTCACCTGTGCGCGTCCTTCAGGGTCACGTGACTCACGTCTCATTACAGTGAAAGGTCAGCGGGGGAACTGGCAGTCGAGGAATGATTGTAAAGGAAAAGACACGTAGGCGAAAAGCTACTAAATTGGAAGGAAGAAGGTGAGATGCTTTGAGGACTTTCACGGGGAAGCCCTGAGCCTCAGGCAGGAGGTCGGGGCAGCGCGGGACGGTGTCAAACGTCCCCTTTAAAACAGACCCGGTGAGTCTACAGAAGAAACAGGCAGGAGGAGTGGAGCGTTGTTCCAGACCTCTCCTGACGCAGGGCAGCGTCGGGGCAGAGCGTTCCGTGCGGAAACCGCGCGCGCCCCCGCGGGGCTGCAGCGGGGCGGGGCTGGGGACAGGCGTGTCGCCAAGGGTCCAAGAAATGAAACTAAATAGAAGAAAAAAACTTGAGATGCGTCTTTTTTGGAGTGGCAAAAAGTCTAATACGAATTAAGATCCCTTTGTTAAAAGACAAAGATAATTGACATTCTAAAAAATCT